>NW_012115155.1:2986579-3023999 GCF_000951035.1 Colobus angolensis palliatus | reverse complement strand
GGTGCACACTCACAGACAGGTGCACACTCACAGACAGGTGCACACTCACAGTCCGGTGCACACTCACAGCCAGGTGCACACTCACAGTCCAGTGCATGCTCACAGTCCGGTGCACGCTCACAGCCAGGTGCACACTCACAGACAGGTGAATGCTCACAGTCAGGTGCACACTCACAGCCAGGTGCACACTCATAGACAGGTGCACTCTCACAGTCAGGTGCACGCTCACAGCCAGGTGCACACTCACAGCCAGGTGCACGCTCACAGTCCGGTGCACACTCACAGTCAGGTGCATGCTCACAGCTAGGTGCACACTCACAGTCAGACACATGCTTACAGTTCAGGACACATTCACAGTCAGGAGCACACTCTACAGCCAGGAGCACACTTGCAGCTAGGAGTATACTCCTTACACCTAGGCACACACAGCCAGGTGCACATCCACAGCCAGGTCACACTCATAGCCAGGAGCACACTCACATCCAGGAGCACACTCCTTACAGCCAGGTCACACTCAGCCAGGTGCACATCCACAGCCAGGTCACACACAGCCGGGAGCACACTCACAGCCAGGTGCACTCACAGCTAGGCACACACAGTCCAGTATACACTCACATCTAGGTGCACACTCACAGCCAGGTGCACACTCCTCACAGCCAGGCACACATTCACAGCCAAGCACGCACTCACAGCCAGGTGAGGCTGTTTTAATGTGGGGGCAGTGAGTGGCTACACAGGTGGACAGGGCCAGGCCTTCCTTGGGTTTTATGTATTTGTAAAACCTGAGTGATAAATGGGCTCCTTAAAGAGGAACTACATTCTTTCAGACTCTAAGTACTTGCTTCAATTCTCCCAAAACTCCCAAATCATGGCAGTGCCAATGGCTGTGAGAAATATCATGGGGGCTGGGCACAATGGCTCACACCTGTAATCCCAGCATTTTGGGAGGGGGACCACTTGGGTCAGAAGTTCAAGACCAGCCTGGGTAACATGTTGAAACCCTGTCTCTATAAAAAATACAAAAATAAGCCGGGTGTGATGGCAGGCACCTGTAGTCCCAGCTACTTGGGAGGGTGAGGTGGGAGGATCGCTTGAGCCCGGGCGGTCGAGGCTACAGTGGGCCATGATTGTGTCACTGCACTCCAGCCTGAACAACTGAGCAATAACCTGTCTCAAGACAAAACAACAACAAAGAAACGCCATGGGGACATCCTTGGTCAGGTGTGCCACTCACAAGGGAGTTCAGGTCCTGATGTGCCACTTGGTTGGAACATCAGGCTGTGGGAACAGCTTATCTCAGAGCAAGGCCCCCAGGGCAGGCTTACATCTTCAAAGACCAGCTGTGTCATTTGGGGTACGTGACTTGCCCTCTCCGACCTCCTCAGAGTCAGTCTGACAGGTGCTGGTATAGACCCGAAGGGGGCCCAAAGGGGTTTACAGCCAGAGATGGAGGAAGGGGCAGTGGCTAACGACGAGTACCTGGAGGGAGGACACTCTGGAGATGCAGTTCTGCCATCTCTGAGCCCTAGTGCTCGTGAACGTAGGAGCCAAAGCTCAGAGGGTGGACCTGAGGACAACCAGCTTCCCGGGGTGGCGAGGGACAATCACCTGTGTCAGGGTGGGGGCCCACACCCCTGTAAGGGGGAAGGGTGCTGCTAGAGCCCCACTCCACACAGTCCCCCATCTAAGCGGCAAACTGGTAACAGCCAAGGTCGACACAGCGAGTAAATTTTTTGCTGCCTCCCTCTTCCTCTCTATTCCCCTAGTCACCTTTCCCATTGGACAGTCCTCCACTCAGCCTTCATGGGGTCTTTATCTCCTCCACCAGCTACTTGATGTGGGGTAAGTGACTTAGCTTCTCCGAACCCAGGTTCCACCGGTGCTGTAGCTGCTATACTGCCTCCCACTGCTACAAAGTCATCCCAATGGAATCCACCCAAGATATGAACGTTTACATCTCCAGAGCAGACAAATCAGAAAAGCCTGTTTTTTTCCTTTGTTAAATAAAGCTAATTCACCATAGAATTCCATTAATTAATGAACTGCCTTTATGCCCATAAAATATGAGTAATTTTGGTCCATGCATGGTTTTACAGAAATAGGGCAAATTACACAGTGACGTGGAATGGTAGGGCCACCAGGAATGTGAACCCTTTTGTGGGTGCAGAAAGGAAACCCCTCCCTTGGCCTGCACAGCACTGTGCCTTTACCCAGGCCTAGCAGAATCCCACAGGGTTTCACTTCCGCACATGCCACAAGCTCCCAGGGAATGGCTCCATCGGCCCAGAGACATCCCCAGGACTCCACCCTTACGCCCAGCTCTCCTCTGCACAGCCCGCAGCCAGGAGATTTTCCCATAAGAGCCTTCCAATGGCCAGGCATTCCATAGACATCCCCAGGCTACCTGCTTCTGTGTGCTCCCCACATCCCACAGCAAAACTGCTACAAGAGGGCAGATCGGAAAGAATGGCACGTCACCCACTCATCCTCTCCCACCAGCAGCTCTAGCCCAAATGCTGCGTGGTGTTAAAGCACACTTCAGCGTGTACTGGGCGAGAGATGTCCCTCTCTGCCTCCTCCACCCTGCCCGGAGACTGGAACCTGCACCCAGAAACATGGGTTTACTTAATGATGGGGGGATTTCTCCCCCAGCGCCACACACAACTCCAGTCCCTTCCCCCACCGTATGGCTAAATTTATAGATTTGGGATTGCTGCAAATTATAATGTAATTATATCACGCCAGGGCAGCTTCCCACGGCAGAAATTAAAAAGCAATTCAGGTAAATGATCTTTAGCTACAGTGGAGCATCCCTGCAGAATTCATTAAGTCCAGGGACCAAACGGCATAGCAAAGACGGTGTGCGGCCGCTGCATGTCAAACACAGCCTCGCCTGGGAAACACACAGCCGGGTGGCGGGGGTGCAGGGGGCAGGAGCAGGTTTCCTGTTGGGATGTCCTTCATTCGCCTGTCACATCCGCCTCTGTGCACACCTGTCCAGGCATCTCCTCCAATACCCCCTCAGCCTCCCAGTCCTAGAACACCCCTGGGAGATGCCCCTTGGAGAAGGAAACTCAAGGTTGCCCGAGGAAGAGCTAGGGTAAGGGGAAGAAGATGGGTTCAGAGTGTACTGAAAATAAAATCAGGTGGGCAATTTGCCATTTGGGTTGCATTCGTACCACTTCCTCTGAAGCTCTGAATTTCAAAAGCCCAGGGAGTTATTTTTGTGTGTTTTGTTGTTGTTGTATTTTAACGTCCTTAACTGAACCTTCCATTGGAAGGGTAGTATTGCATGGAAAGAAAGAACTGGAAAGAAACATACTAACATGTGAGTGAGGGTCATCCTTGGGAGGTGGAATCAGGGAAGAACATAATGAGATGTTCACTGGGCTTTTCCATAGTCCTCACATTTTCAATCACTTTAATAATCAGAAAAATAGTGAACAGGTGATTTGCAGAGGCATTTCCTTTTGCTGTCCTTGTGATCTTCAGGCACGTGCAAAGGGGTGGAATGGGAGCAGCACCCATCTCTCTTGGTATTAATTGTGTCAAGTTCACGCAAGGACCCTGTGAGGGTCAGGATTCAGCGGATACGAAGGTTCTGGAGCCTCAGAGCCCACCGGGCTGTTTCCTAACACGCTTCTGAAAAGGTCATTTTGTCCCTGTCCCTTCAGCTGCACCCACTGTGCAGGGCACTATGCCCACAGCACAGTGCCGGGTCCAGGGACCACGAGGAGGCTGCTCTAACTCCAGAGACACTTGGTTGAGTTTGTCACCTGCCAGGCACTGTTCAGTGCTTCGCTGATAACAGCTCATTCAATCCCTGTGACAATCCTTGCACCTGAAAGGATGTTGCACAGACAAGAACTCCAAGGCCACAAGAGCTCATGGCCTTGCTCTAGGTCTCGCCCAGCTGTCACTGGCAGAGCAGGAACGTGAACTCAGCCCACTGCCCAATCTTAGGCACCACAGCCTCATCTCCATGTCAGAGGTGTGGAACACAGCAAAGGCCAGTTGACAAGCAGCCTCATGGCTTCCCCAGTGCCACTTTCTCCTGGCCCCCGTAGAGGCAAAGGCAAATAGGAACACATACTGGGGGCCTCGGATGGCAGCCCAGCCCAGGGGAAAGGAGGCTCGGTGTGACCCACCCCACTGCCATACGGCTGGGCGGCCCTGGTAAAGAGCCTTGGCATCCCCATCTGTAAAATGGGGTTGCACCTGCCTCTGGGGGTCACAACACAGGCTTAGGCAACCTCGTAAAGCACTGGCTGGGGCAAAAGGGAAAAGAGGGTCTTTCTGAGTCAATGTAATAGTCCCCAAGTCAGCCTCCTATGCACAGGCACCTCCCCTCTGTTTATTAGAAAGACGAGAGGGTAAGGAAGGGCAGTGGACCAGGCTTACTGGGCACCAGGCGTCCCACTGAGAGTGCAGGTCCCCTCCCCAGGGCCCACCAGGTTCTCTCTTCCTCACCCTCACATCTGATGAGCCTAGGCCAGGAGCTGGTTGATAAGCCCATCTGAGGACTGGACAGTCTCGGCCAGAACGAGACCAAACTCCCTCCCCAGTGCTGAGCTCCCCTTCTCTGTTGCCCATAAATGTCCGCCAGATCTGCTATTTCTTTCACAGTAGAAGTTCACCCAACGTTCTGCTCAGCTCAGCCACGGGCCCATCCCTAATTTGGACATATTTCTCCCAACATCCAGTCAAATAGGAAAACAGATCACACACCAGGCCTTTGCTTGTCCTAGTAAACTCTATCCCTGAAGCCTAGGAGCCAAGAACCCCCCTGGCACATCTGCACCTTTGCAACCCAAGAGAACCTCCCCTGCACAGAGGCCCCAGGAAACACTGTCCCCATCAGGTCCTGGTGGCTGTGAGCTCGGCCGCCCACGCCAAGACAGGCTGCCAGTCAGGGAGGAGCAGATCATCCCAGGCTTAGTGTTCTGGGCCCTGAAAACACTTTTTGCATTTCCTCGAGGAGGGGGCGGGTCGGCCTTGGCAAGGCATCTGAAACCACGGGGAGGCCACACACTAGTTACTGAGTCGGCACATGGCAAGCCCTTCGAAACGCCTCCTGGTCACAGACAGATGAGAAAACATGTTCTTAAGCCACCTCAGCAAACTGCTCCTCTGGTCACTCAAGACTGCACCCCGAGTGGCACAGAGCACCCCTGGAAGCTGCAGGGTGGGCCATGTCTGCCTGCTCTGTGGCCACTGGAACACTTGAGTGTTTGTTGAAAGAAGTCAGTCCCCTTCCCACTAGAAAAAAAAGCTACCCTCTCCAGCACTCACTCTTTCCTTCTCCACTGAAGTTTTTGCCACAGCAGAAGGCTAACTCTCACAAAGAGAAGAAACGCACAGACACACAGGGTGTGCACACACATCCACACACCGGCATGAGCAGCGGCCGTCCTCGCAGGGTGTCCGGAGCCCACACATGCACAGCCAGCCTACCTGGGTGGGGGGGGGGGCAGGGTCCCAGGCCAGGAGCCCACCCCCGGAGTGCCTCCAGGCAGCTCTCCGCCTCTTCCTGCCACCAGCTTCTTTGCCGCCAGCATCAGCCTCTGACGTTACTGCCTGGAGAGGGGGGAACTAATGCTCACCAGCTGGCTTGGTGATTTAACCCTCTCGGCTTCCAGGGAACTCCGGCATCCAACCAGATGAAAATGCACAGTCCCCCTAACAGGGGCCCCTGAGCAAATACGAGGGCGACAGCTGAGAGTTTACAGTCAGCAAGAAAGCACAGCCTGGGATGCCTGAGAGGGGGAGAAATTGACCCCCAAACCCACCTTCGCTCCACTGTCCAGATTTTAAGGGAGCCAGAGAGAACCATATTAGCTAAGAGAAAACCAGACAGAAGGCAAAAGGGACCAGCCTGGACCTTTCCTTCACTTGCCTTCATCAGCCTCAGTCTTTCTAGGGGTGGATGCCTCAGTAGATGCTGCTGGAGGTTTCCTCCAGCAAAGCGGCCAACCGTCCCCAGGTTCCCCTGGCCTTGGCTGCTGCCCGTCCTGCTGCCTGTGCTCATACTCTGTTCTCTGGGCCCCACTTTTCTGCCTAGTGAACCCCTATTCATCCCTTAAGGCCTCATCAGCTCAGGCTGGGTTTTGCCTCCTCCAAGAAGTCTTCCCTGCCTCTCTTCCCCCAGAAGCAGGGCAAAGTGTCTGGAAATGACTTCTCTTGGAGTCGCTACCACACTAAGATGCTGTCCCTGCACTGATCAATCCTTCTTCTCAGCTAGTGAGCTCCCTAGGGGCTTGGCCAGTGGGGTATTTGCCCCAGCACAAGGGACTGGCACAGTAACTGGTAAATGACTACAAGTAGATGAATAAACTGCCTGTGGCAAAGTCCTTCATATTTCCAATTCTTGAGAACAAGGCTCAGGTTGTAGAAGTCTCCGTGCCTGCCACTGGCTTTCAGCTGCTAAAGGAGGAATGGCAAAGGAAGATAAAAAGGAGGGTGGACAGAAAATACAAAAACCGGTGGGGCGCAGTGGCTCACGCCTGCAATCCCAGCACTTTGGGAGGCTGAGGCGGGCAGATCACCTGAGATCAGGAGTTCGAGACCAGCCTGGCCAACATGGCAAAACCCCATCTCTACTAAAAATATAAAAAATAGCCAGGCATGGTGGCAGATGCCTGTCATCTCAGCTACTCGAAAGGCTGAGGCAGGAAAATTGCTTGAATCTGGGAGGCAGAAGTTGCAGTGAACCGAGATCGTACCACTGCACTCCAGCCTGGACAACAGAGAGACTCCATCTCAAAAAAAAAAAAAAAAAAAATCTCTATTAGTGGCACTCTGTCACTCTGAATATCTACTATCAGTACTTTTAAAGTGCAGCACAAACCTCACGCATCTGGAGGTCCCTCACCTCTAAAACGGCAACTCTGCCAGCTGCAGCCAGGAACCCAACAAGAGCCAAGAAGCCCCTGAGCCCCCAAACCTACACCTCGGAGGCTTTGCACTAAGTGTGTGTGATAAAAGAGCCCCCTAGGCCCTTATTCAGTGCCTCTGGATCCTTGGTTTAGAAGCGATTCTAACAAAATGGTATGTTTCCCAGCACGTAACCTAGAAGTATCAGTAAAAGAGGGCGGGGGGCTGTGGCCACTTCAGATAAGCAGGTTATCAGCACAAGGTGGGGGAGGTTCAGAAGGACTCAAGTTCAAATCCTGGCTCAAACCACTTCCTAGCCGGGTGGCCCTGGCAACAGGCTAACCAGTAGGCCTTTCATAAACATCTAAATGCTTTTTGAATGAAACAGAATTGACTACTGAACTTGGCCTTGAAGGAACCTTGGGATTTGGCAGGGCAGAGGGCCTGGAGGGAGACACCGGGGGACTGGAGGGTCCCTGGAGAGACAGGCCTGGGGTCCAGGCTCACTGGGAAGATTCTCAAGACTCAGGAGTGATTCGTGTTGGGGTGGGGGGTTGGATGGGGGGAGGGAGAGACACACCCTTGCTTCCTCCCTGTGGTGCCCGGCGCCTACTCGGTAAGGACTTAGCCAATGCCAATGCCTGGCCCAGTTCGGCCTTGTCTGGTTCAGTCCTTCCTGGCTCTTGGCTTTGTCTGCACTAAATGCAACCAGACTAGGCCAGCCAGTTGAAAGGGTCAGTGCACACCATTTATCTCTGTCTCAGGCCACTGGCACGTCCGCACTCCTTCCCAGGGGCTGAGTAGAGAGGCAGATGCTATTTTCTTCTTGGACGTTTCTTCTTGGATGGCAAACAAGAGCCCTAAATGTACCCACTGGCTGTCCTGGTGTCAGACTTCACTCTCCACACCCCTGCCCCACAGGCTTGGAACAGGCACTGCCACCCCTCGGGGATGAACGCTGGGCTCCGTGGAGCTCTCCAGCTCCTCCCACCACCTCTCTGCAAGGCCCCAGGGTTCAGGCAGCTGTGACCTCAGCCAGATGCAGGCACGGGGCCACAGGGCCCTTGAACCAAGAACAGGGTGCCTAGAAAAGCACAGGAAAGAGCAGAGCACAGGGTTTAGAAACAGGATCCCATCAAATCCCATGTGAGGCCCTGGGCAAGCCAGGGGACCCTTCCAGGCCTCATGTGTAATGGCAGGACATGGAGGCCGCAGGAAGCTGTTACCAGAAGGTTCCGTGGGGATACCCCCCTTCAGCCTTGCCACATGGTTCTCAGGCTGGCTGGGTCTCTTAAGTTTGCTCCATACAAGTGAGTGGGTGAGGATGCTGTGCCCGCAAAGGAGCCTGGAGCAGGGCCAGGTGATGTGGGATGGGTGGAGAGGGAGCACTGTGCACACAGCCTGGGACATCCAGCACCAGGCAGGCCACTGGATGAGCAGATGGAGCTAATGAGATGGATATAGGGGTCCTGGGCAGAGACGCTGAGCAGGTCTCGCTGCCCAGGTGCCCCTGTGATGAGTTTCCAGTGAGAAGAGAAGAGCACGCAGGACAAAGCCTAGGACCTTCCACTGAGGGAGAAGGGGCAGGCAGAACACAAGGGGAGCTTAGAAGCCACGGAAGGAAAGGGCTGAGGCAGAGTGGTGAAGAGACTGTAAGAGGAGGAGGCAGGAGGACCCCCGATGGTCCACAGCGAGCCCATCAGCGGGCCCAATGGGGTGAAGTGAGGAGGCCTCTCATGATGGGCATGTGATGGGAAGGGTGACAGGTAGGCAGTGAGCACGGCCTGCTCCTTCAGGGCACAAGCGCAGCCAGACTGCGGGACTGGGAGCTCGGGGAGAGACCCCATGGAGGCGGTGGGGATGGCTTCAAACCGAAGCCACTTAGCCAAGCTGACACTCTGCACTTCCCTGTGTGGTTCCGGGTGAGGGCTGGCCGCAGCAGAAATCTATGTGGGATTAGGAGGAAGGACGGCATAGAGCAGCAGTCCTCTCAAGAGATGGGCAAAGTCACATTTTCATAATAATCCTAAAACCTCATTTGTCTTCCTCGCTCATTGTCTCCGTGTTTTCCACTATAGCTTTGGAAGATCCGGACAACTCTGTGAGCTTCCAATTCTGAATGACCGATGCACAGTCACACAAAATAACACACGGGTAAAAAAATATCCATTCAAAGTGCGAGACAGACCCACGGATCTTAACCAACAGTACGGAAAGGTCTTTGATTTGTTTCAGATTCCATGATGTTGTGTTTTGGTGCAGCACCAAAGAATATCCAAATTAGGTGAAAAGGCTTTTAAAATACCCTTCTCTTTTCTATATCTAGATCCGCGTTAGGCTGGATTTCCTTTATATATTTCAACCAAAACAACGTAGTGCAACAGACTCAATGCAGAAGTAGACATGAGAATCTAGCTGCCTTCCATTAAGACAGAAATTAAGGATATTTGCAGAAGTATAGTCCTAGTCTTCTTACTATTTTTTTAATTTTGGAAAAGTTCTTTTCATAAAAATAATAGTTGTATCATTGTTATTTTCAACTGAATTTGAAGACAAAATATTTTAAATAGTTCTTATTTTTTTAAGTTTTAAATAAGGTTATAACCCACATTAAAAAAGCTCTTTGGGGCCGGGCACAGCGGCTTATGCCTGTAATCCTAGCACTTTGGGAGGCCTAGACGGGCGGATCACTTGAGGTCAGGAGTTTGAGACCAGCCTGGCCAACATGGCGAAATCCTGTCTCTACAAAAATACAAAAAGTAGCCGGGCAAGATGGCGGGCACCTGTAGTCCCAGCTACTCAGGAGGCTGAGGCAGGAGAATTGCTTGAATCCGGGAGGCGAAGATTGCAGTGAGCCGAGATCACACCACTGCACTGCACTCCAGCCTGGGTGACACAGTGAGACTCAGTTTCATACAAAAAAAAAAAAAAAGTTCTTTGGGGTCCTCAGTAATTTTTAAGTGTACCGGGATCCGTGGACCAAAAGGTTTGGAACTGCTAGTATAGGATCCCAGAGGCTCCCTCAGTCCCCAGACATCATCACTGATCTGTGGGGCAAAGAGAGTTGGAGCTAGCTCTTTCTCCCGTAGAGCCAGGAGTGGATACAGTGCCAACGGGGAGGCTTATGCAACCCCCCTCCAACCCCATGTGCATCCACCTATCTGTCATGAAGCTGGAAGCACAGGAAGGCAGACGTGAGCTCTAACCGTCCTGGTGGGGCCCAGCTTGTCCTTGCTCTCCCCCACGTCACACCTAACACCCCCTCGGATTGCCAATGCCACTGACCTACAGCGACTTCAGCCCAGCACGAGATGCAGAGACCATGGCTTTGCAGAGATATCACTGCTCCCATGACTGGGCAGGAGCTAATCCTATTACCACCCTGGTTCCAAGTCTCTCACGGTGATTCTACTCCACTGATTGGACTGTAACTGGTATGGGGTGGGCATTTGGGCAGCCCTCCCAGGGGTAGAAAAGCAGGGGAAGGTGCTCTGGAAGCGGGGAGCACTGTCAGAGGTGCACAGACACAAGGGCCAGAGAGGTGGGCCAGGGCGCATGTGAACACAGAGCTCAGGCTCAATCCCGTGGTACTTGGGAGCCACAGCAAGACAGCTGAGCCACACTCAGGGCAGCACAGTCCCTCTATCGGTGGAGGGAGGGGGCTGGCGAGGCAAGTAATGCTGTCTGCATGGTAGCAAGTCAGGTTTTACTCTCACTTCCACCCCCAACTTTTTGGACAGGGTCATCTGCCGCCCACAGGTGATTTGCAGCTCCTGTTACACATGGGTTGCAGCGCCATAAAGGCTGAGGTGCTTTCTCTCCCCAGCTTCATTGTGTTTTTTTACGAGTAAACATTTCCCGATAAAGACTTACTGTCTGCAGAAACCCCTTTATACCCCAAAGGTAAGGGTTTAAGTGGCCTGAAAACTGTCGTTACTTATCTTTACAGCGATCGGGGAGAGCCTGCTCAATGGCAGAGACTTCCATTTCACTGTATATATTTTCACTGACTGGTTATAGATCAGGCTTGTCCCTGGGGCTCAGGGTCTGGGGTCTCCTCCATTCTAAAAGGCCTAGCTGGGAGAACCATCGCCCTCTCCCTGCCTCAGGCCCCTGGACGCTGGCATCGACAGGACAGGACAGGACAGGACACTGGCCCTTGTCTCTAAGGATACACACAGGGGATCTCCAGGACCATCACCCCCGTTTCTGACCTCATCCTCCAAGAGGCAGTCTCCGTCCTGCCCTCTACCCCAATGGTCCCGAAGCTTTTTGGCACTGGGGACCAGTTTCATGGAAGACAATTTTTCCAGGGACAAATGCGGGGGGCAGGAATCCCAAAACGGTTCCACCTCAGGTCATCAGGCATGAGATTCTCATAAGGAACACACAACCTAGATCCCTCACATGCGCAGTTCACAATAGGGTTCTTGCTCCTATGAGAACCTAATGCCGCTGCTGATCTGCCAGGAGGTACAGCTCAGGTGGTAATGCTCATGCCTGCTGCTCACCTCCCGCTGTGCGGCCTGGTTCGTAACAGAGCATGGGCTGGTACCAGTCTTTAGCCGGGGACTGGACCCCTGCTCTACCCTACCCAACACTGCTCTTAACATGAAATCTGATCAACTCATTCCCAGTGAGTCACTGATATCTGACAACAGCCGAGTGGTCTACCTAGAGGTATCCATTTTACCACGCTCACACACCTTTCAGTCATCAGCTTTCATGTTTAACCACAAAATCACACAGAGACACAGAAAAGGCTTCCTAAGCCCCCAGAAATCACGGCGATCAGTCCTTACCACCCCATCTTTGTTGATTCCCATTCAAATCCCACTGCCTGTATTACCCCTTTGGTGCACACATCCTTTCCAACCACCAGCATCATGGTAAACTGAGGGTTTTCTGTCTCCAAAGCCCACTTTGCCCAGCTGTGCAACAGGCCTGGAGAGGGAGAGGAGCCCTCAGTGGGACACTGCTAGCAATTGGTGTTTAGAGCTGCTTCCTTCCTCTGGGATGGGATAACCATGCCAGCTCCCAGAGTCCCCTCAGGGATGCAGCTCCAGTTGTTCTTGGCGGCAGCTGACTCCCTAGCGCTCCCTTTATGGGTGCTTTCCTCCCATCTCACCTCACCACTCCCTTCCCTACAACTCTAAATAAACCAGGTACACCAGAATCCTTCTCTTAAGCACCTGCTTCTAAGAATACAACTAAGACACCATAAATGGAAGTAACCTTAGGAAATGCATCTTCCCCTCAAATCAGGGGCACAGACTTCCCCGGGATGGTGGGGAAGCTGAACATGACCTTCTCAGGACAATGTAGCCCACTAGGCTGGCACCATCTTCCCCACTTGTCTTGGGGACAAAACTGCATGCAAGAATGGCAAGAGATGGCAGAGAAACCAGCAGGGTGGGGCCGGGGTGGTGGTGGGGGACCTGGGGATCTAGGGCCAGCTGCAGCTGCATGTACAAGAACATCGTCAGGAGAATGGCCTGGCAGACAAGTGCGGCAGCACCCATCGCCCCGGGCAGTCACACAGCTGCAAAGTCCTTGCACAAGCAGGACTCAGAGTTTCAATCGACCCCTGGGGCTTGGCTCTCCCTCTCCCAAGACTCAACACAGCGGAGGGGATCAGGCTGTTCCTCTGTGGGCAGCTGGGCCATTCTGGGAGGAGGATGACAGCCATCACGTGGACTGCACGTCCACAGGCACCCACACCATCCCCCAGCTCCGCCGGGAAAAGCTTTCAAAGGGGGTTCTTGCCCTCCTCTCTTCCCCAAAGCAATGCAGCTCTTAGAACCACAGCACAGGGAAACATTTTCTCTGGTTATTTTGTTTTGGTGTGGTTTTTAAGTCTTCAGAAGCCTCCAATTCCTCCTTGGGGACCGATGCACAAAAGGAGCATGCTTGGCCACCCCAGCCCTGCCAGGACATTGTCCGTATTAGTGGTGCTCAGGCACTGGCCAGGAGACCCACACCTCACATCCTGTGTGTGGCACGCTGAAAATTCTTCAGGACCCTTTCACAGCCGTCATTTGGGGACCTCGCAGTGCTGGGCGTCCATCTCCCACCCCAGACCAGCGCTCTTTCCCTACCCAGGAAAGGCTCCACAGCATGGCCAGGTGTCCCCACCTTCTTCAGTGGGGACACACAGAAGGAAGAGAAGACTCTCGCCCTCGCTGCTGTGAAGCATCCCCCACGTGGAAGAGGGAGGACAGAGCTCACAGACTGGCAAGATTGGAGGGGGCGCTCACCTGGGCCAGTCCCAGAGGTTCAGAGACCTGAAAACACAGCCCAGGAGAAAAAGTTCCAGGAAAAGAGAGGTCAGAGCCCGCATGCCAAGGATGGCAACAGGAGAAAGGGTCTCCCCAGCAGCCTGAATGACTAGGAAGGGTGATGTCCCCTGACAGAGACCATGGGATCCTCCACGACACCCCAGGGCGTGAGGGTGGGGAGAGGCCAGACAAGCCCCTAGAAGACCACTCTGGGAGTCATGACCCCAGCGATGGAAAGAAGAGCCTCAGGTCCCCCGTGGTGGCAGCATGGTCAGTCCCTCCAAAGCCCCTGTGAGGATGACCCTGTGGATCGTATCCGGCCTGCGTCTCAGTTTCAGCCCTGACCATGGCCCTCGTGGAGAAGTCCTCATCATTCCCCCGTGAAAGACAAGAATGCACGGGAACTGCCACAGCTCCCACAGCGGGGCCAGGACCCAGGGCATCTGCCTGCACAAGGGCCCATCCAGTGGCTCCTGGGGACGCCCAACTCCAGACACAGTGCGGGGACCAGGCCACGACATGTGTGTGTGGCCCTGCCCTGCTGCACGGGGGGTGACCTGAACCCGCTCTTCAGCCTGCAGCTGGCTTCGGGATGAGTTTCTTCTCCTCCCACAGCAGAGGAAGTGGTTTTCTATTGTGCCCTAACAAGCACATTTGAGAGAGACAGTGGCTTCAACAACCCTGGGAAAAGCGCTCCTGTCTCGAGGAAGGCTGAGGCCGCCGAGCCCCCACCTCTCCCTGCCGGAATACCCATCTTACATCCTGTTCCACATGGTCATTGATTCGGGTACTTGCCTATGTCTCCTAACTAGAATGTCAGTTCCAGAGAAGTGGACCTTGCCTGTGTGTTCCCTGCTGGCACCCAGGGACTACACTGCCTGGTGCATAGTAGGCCCCCAATGAACACTTGTGGAACAAAGGAAGAGAAGGAAGGAGAGAGGGAAGGAGGAAAAAGAATCTTCTGAAAAGCAGAGCTGTCCAGCAGGATTTCTTTTCTGGGTATGGAATGCTTTAAATCAATCAGCAAAGAGACGGGCTGATTCTAAATGCCCCTCCCCTGCTCAAAGTCCTCCAATGGCTCCCTACTACCCCCAGTCCAAATTCCTCTCAGGGTATCCCAGGCTCCCCACAGCGATTCCAACCTCCCTTTCCAACTGCACCTCTCCTCCTACCCCTAGTATGAAGCCTCCTCTCCAGCAGGCGCTGCTCCCTGCCCTGGCGTGTGCCCTGTCACCCACCCCCCATTGAGCCTCTGCTCACCTCCACCTTCCCAGTAGCTCTCTCATTCTTTAAGGAGCACTCCTTAGCGATGCCACCCATGGAACTTTCTGGCACTTCCTCTCCAAGGTGCTGGTCTGGCGCTTCTCAGGGAGCAGTGTGTGTACCCTTATGGGGAGCTCAAAAGGACACCTAGAGGAGGGGGACAGGCCTGGTCACCCCTGGTACAACCCAAAGGATGAGGCTGGGGGGACGGAATGACCAGAGGACTCCTTGCTGCTTCTGAAGGGCACAGCTCTGACCCCGCCATCCACCAGTGGATGTCTACAGGTACCCAGGCCTCTCTGGGTCTCCTGCCCACTCCTCCTGCCATCTGGCTTCAGGGAGGCAGACACTGGTATTTGGCCTCACCAGCAGCACATGGGCCACCCTTCTACGCACAGCTCCGGCAGATAAGAGGGCTGACCCGAGCCAGGCGCGGTGGCTCAAGCCTGTAATCCCAGCACTTTGGGAGGCCAAGACAGGCGGATCACAAGGTCAGGAGATCAAGACCATCCTGGCTAACACAGTGAAATCCCGTCTCTACTAAAAAAAAAAAATACAAAAAACTAGCCGGGCGAGGTGGCGGGCGCCTGTAGTCCCAGCTACTCGGGAGGCTGAGGCAGGAGAATTGCTTGAATCCGGGAGGCGAAGATTGCAGTGAGCCGAGATCACACCACTGCACTGCACTCCAGCCTGGGTGACACGAGCCAGACTCTGTCTCAAAAAAAAAAAAAAAAAAAAGAGGGCTGACTCGCCTCACTTTGCACAGGTATGCATGGGACCCCACAAAATACTACATGGCTGGGTCACAGTGGATGGTTCACAAGGGTGCATGGGACCCAGGCCCAGCCAATAAGTTGCCCCCAGGACTTTTGCTGGAATCACCTGGAATGAGACATTCCTCCATCTGAGCTCACGGGTATCAGGCCCACATGCACCTGCAGCAACTCCACCCTCTGGCGATCACAGCTGCCGGATGCCAGGCCAGCGAAAAGCCAATCGAGATCACGGAGAGAAAGAGACATGTCCCAGTGACGTCACTGGAGCCTCAAGCTTAACTAGTCCTAAAAGCAAATCTAACCCTCAACTTCTGAGTTATGGAGGACCACCACCCCATGTAAGCTTCAGAGAGCCAGAGCGGGCTTCTGTCGCTTGCACCAAGCGTCCTAACTCAGTTTCCATTGAGAAGATCTGTCCCTCCAGGCCAACGCACTGCTGTCTCCCTGTATCCTCATCCCTTCCAAGCACCCCTATTAGAGCATCCCATAAGCCTGGGAGCCTGCTCATCCTCCACATCCTGAGGGGTAGCCCAGGGCCAGAGAGAGGAGACAGGCTGTCAGCTGGGCCTCCCTGAGGACAGGATGAGGCCATGAGATAGAGGGAGGAGGGACAGCAAAGGGAAGGGACTTACTGAGGGCTCTAGGCCAGGACAGGGGAGGTGGGCAGGTGTGCCAGACAGCCCCAACCCACACCATGCCAAAGCTGGTCAACGCTGCCGCTTCCCAGGGCTACAGTCTGCCTGGGGCTTGCCCACTGCAGATGCTGCTGTCAACACAGAAGATGGCCCAGCACACCCAGACTGGGTACACCAGTCCCAGAAATCTCCCTACCAAGATCTTGTAGATGCTCACCACGTAGCACTGGCAAGACCATTCCCCTCCTTGGACCTCAATGGACCAAATGGCCCCTGAAGCCACTCTGGCTCAGAAGCCTGGGCCCCTCCAGCTGTGGGCAGCAAGGCTGTGAGGCCATCCCTGAGGCCTGGCTCCCCCGAGCAGAGTAGTTAATTTTCAGCAGCACAGGGACCCCACCCCTGGGGCTCATCCACCTGGAATTAGGGCCAGCAGGGTCACCCTGAAATGCTCACAGGGCATCTCTCTCAGCACCCGCCTGACTGCAGCCCCCACCACTGCAGAGCCTGCCACCAGCCACAGTCAATGATTCCGGTTCTAAAGAGGACGTAATCTGGTGATAAAGGAGTGGAAGTTAGCTGGAGGCTGGCGCTCTTTCTCAGTGATTTACTCAGCTCCCCTCCAAACTCACATGCTTAATGTAATTATTTACTTTGTCATTAAACACCCTCCTTCCACTTCAGTTATTTTTAGAGCTTCTGGGGCCTATACATTAGATGGGAAGGCTGCTCATTGGCCAGGGGAAGTAGGGTCCTCCCTGAGGGGCAGCGGTGCACAACGCACTTGGAGATCCCAGGGGCTGTGGGCAGTAGCATGGCCAGGCCCCCATGCCGCCACAGGCGCCCTCCCTCCCTGGCACTTCCTTCCTCTTTTCCTTCCTTCTGTCCTTTCTTTCTCCTCCCTCCCTTGTTTTTTAAACAGAGATATAATTCACATACCATAAAATTCACCCTTTTAAAGTCTACAATTCAGTGGTTTTTACTATATTCACAGGGCTGTTGCAACCATCACCACTATCTAATTACAGAACATTTTCATCCCTCCAAAAAGAAACCCCATGCCCACAGCAGTCATTCCGCATTCCCTCTTCTCCCAGCCCCTGGCACCTCCTCATCTCCCTTCTGTCTCTATGGATTTGTCGTTCTAGACAATTCATGGAAATGGAATCCTACAATATTTGTGCTTTTATGCCTGGCTTCTTTCCCTTAGCATATGTTTGCAAGGTTCATCTGTGTATACCATTGATCAGCACGTCACTCCTTTTTATGACCCAGTAATATTCCGTTCTACATACATACCACATTCGGCTCATCCATTCATTAGCAGATGGACGCTTCAGTCATTTCCATTTTGGGACTATCGTAACTAACATTGCCATAAACACTCATACACAAAGTTTTGTGTGCACATAGGTTTTCAATTATCCGAGGTAGTTCTAGAAGAGTGGAATTGGTGAGTCCTCCCTCCCTGCTGTCCTGGATTTAGAAAATCCGGAGAGCCAGGCATGTGGGTGCTACTGAGAACTATGGGCAGCTGGGAAGCTCCACAGTGCCCCAGTCACTGACAACACAAACAGCCTCAGGCACTTTCAGGCAAGGGTTGCCACCATCCCATAACAACAGCAGCCCACTGCCCACATGCCAGGCCCCCCTGCCCTACAGAGTTGGCTGAGGGGAGCCTTGTCACCCCCATTTCACAGACAGACAAGGCAAGGGTGGCCCCTGCTTCTACACCTAGATGCGAACTCATACCTGTCTGTCCTCTAAGTGAAGGTGCCTGTTGCTTTTCTTGTCACCAACATGGCGTGGAGGGCTGTTGACTCCAGTGTGGAGACCTCACAGTCTGGGGACTGGCAACAGGACAAAGATCTCGCTGACAACAGGACAAAGATCTCGCTGGCAACTCACCGAGTCAGCAAAGTGTGTCGTTGGCAAGTTTTTCTTCCCTCCCTGACCCTCTTCTCTCCTGGGTGAGCTTCCCCAGACGCAGGTACTCCAGTGCTCAGAAGCCTGGCCCTCTCCAGCTGATCCAGGAGCCAATGGGGAGAGGTCACAGGAGGATGATGGACAACAGGGGCCTCTGCACAAACCCAGAGGTAAGGTGACAGTAAGGGGGTAAACCCTTGATGGTGGGACTGCAGCACTCGGCGGGGCAGGGACTTCCCCACCCTGGCCACCATCACACCATGCAGAGACCACATGCTCGGCCCTGCAAGGGGCTTCTCCTGGACGTCCTTCCATTTCTAGAATTGCAGGGATAACAGAAGGTGCAAAGCGTTGTCCACTCCATACCAAACCAAAACCTTCTCTCAAATATCGCTGCTGAAAACGAGATGGAACGTCAGACGGCGGATGAGGCCCTGCTCTGCCCAGAGGCCTGACTGTCTGGTGCCAGGGTTTCAGGCTTCACAATCCCCCACAACACAAAGCAGAGGTCCACGCCCTCTGCGAGCAGGGCCAGCCAGGACATATTCATGGGGAAAGAGCCAAGGGTGGCTTCTCAAGAGCTCCTCTGGCTCCCTCCCCACCCCGCCCACCCAGAAGGAGAAGAAGCCAGATGCTGAGGGTTGGGTGGGGTGGGGGTGGGGGTCCAAGCAAGCCGTGCACACAGGGCCTGGCTGAGTCACCAGTGTCCACGTGTGGCCGTGAGCAGAGGGAGGACACAGACGCTAGGAGGGGCCACTAGACTCGGCCTCAGATGTGAGCTCGTGCGGGATCTGGGAGGGTCAGGGAGGGCAGGGAGCCCTTTGCCAAGAGGCTGACAGAACCAGCCTCATTTGCCAGTGCTTCCTGCTCAGCTCAGCCTCTCCAGCCATTCTCAGACCCCAGGACCTTTGCCCATGCTGTTCCTCAGGCTAGAGTGTGGTTCCTCCTTGCACATCACGGGTGAACTGCCATCTCATTACAGAGACTCAGCTCCTTCATTTGCTCTCTCAACTATTTTTTGGGACGTACGTGCTACCCTTAGAAAACAGTTCTTGAAGAATCATAACGACAGCAAGAACCATAATACTAACAGCTGCCACTACCATTTACAGAATGACTACCGTGTGCCAGGGGCTCTCTAAGCACTGGAGTCCCATTACTGGTCACCCTAGCCCTCCAAAGATACGTATTTTTGCCTGCGTTTAAAATGAGGACACTGGGATTCAGATCAGCACAGGATACGCAACCGAGAAGGGGCAGGGCAAGGGTTCAAACCTCACCTGCAAGCCTAGGCCCCAGACCCCAGACCATGCTAGTGTCCTGGGGCTGATGGCTCCCTGCATCGTCCCCAGGGGGCTCGCCCAAGCCCTGCCACACTTTGCAATCACACTCTGGTGACCCCCTCCCCAGCCCCCTGATCTGAATGCACAGTGGCTTTCTGTGGGACTGACTGAGCAGCCAGGTCATAGGGCTGTACACAGCAGTGTTACCAGGTCCTGAGACCACAATCCTTCCCTAATGTTCTCCTGGATCACTGCAGGCAGCAGACAATGCCCACATCAGCACCGTAACTGGGGTGTCTGGTTTCTCCATGGGGGAACCACAAGCTTTTGGGGACATGACAAGCTCCTGCTTCTTAAACGCATCTCCCCCCACTTCCTATCCCCCTCTAGTGTCCACACAGAGCTTCATAGAGGACAGTAGCTTCAAGTGGAGCTTTCCCTCCCTACCCCTCAGTGTCCATTCAAAGAGACTTCAGTGGAGCCCCCGAGACCTCAGCCTGTACGCTGGATCAGCCATGCACCCACCCGGGTGCCAGCCACCTCTGCACCTCCCCGCCTGGCAACAGGAGCCTTGTCCTTCAGACCCCACATGCCAGGCAAGAGACACACCGACTCACGCAGGAGACATACGGACTGAGCCGACGGCGCCCAATCCCCGCTCCCCGCACTCCCACGGGGCCACTCTGCCCCTCCTCCTCCCACCAGGGCCCACCAGCCCTCTCCTCTTTCCACCTGGTGGAACCCTGAATGTCCCCAGGCTCAGACACCGCCTCCCCCGTGAAGCTCCATGGGCAGGATTCGTCACCATCTCCTGAGTGTCACCTCTAACTGGGAGCTCCTAGAAGGCAGAGGCAATGTCCCTGTCATCACCACCTCTCTGATCCACAGTTCGAGACCATCTGTAGGAGGTGCACATGAATGCAGGGAACCCCGAGGCACCCAGGCCCGGGCGCCCCACAGCCCCCACCAAAGGTAGGCCTTCACTTCATTATCCTCAAAACGGTCCCAAGATCAGAGGCGGTGAGACCTGACCACAAACATAAAATAAATTATCTGTTTCCCCCCCTCCCAAGCAATGATAAATGGTTCTATTAGCAATCCAGATTGTTAAACTCTGATATAACAGAACGCAGGGAACGGGGGCCCATCCATTCTCCCTCCGGCGCATACTGAGTTGTAAATAGGTTATTTTGTGTGTAAATAACACATTAAAACACAGCATTAGCTGTGTCTTTTGATAGAGAGGAAATTGTTACAAATAAATAATTCCGGACAGGAATGTAAAATAAGCCAGATTTAATAGTGCATGCCTGGTGCAGCCGTGTTAAACATGACTAAAATGATAAACCCCAGAATATACTAATAGTAAACTATACACTGACATCAAAGTAATGAGGCTGTATTTTTACCAAGCTTTAGAAATGCTAAAATTAGTTTTGACAGAACCAAACATCAGAAAAATGTTTCCAACATAAACACAGTCACTTGGGAAGTTGGGGTTTGGGCCAGGTTGAGGGACAGCTGTGTCCCACGTGATAGAATGTTCCTGGGGAGCTGGTTTCCAGTCCAAGTAATATCACCAGGCAGCCCTTTGCAGTGTGTGTCTCTGGGCCTCAGTTTCCACGTCTGTAAAATGAATGGATTCAGATTAAAGGATTTCAAAAGCTTCTTCCAGTTCTGTAAGTGGAAATGACTTTGAAGCTTCACCCAACTCTGCATCAGCTGAACATTCACAGTGAACCACGAGAAATGAAGGAGTGCCTGCCGGGCATGGCCAAGGCCCCAGGGAGCACACAGGGGCAGGAGCCACCAGCACTCTCCTCTGACGCTGTCATTCCAGGCAGGTAGAGTTCACCAGCTCACAGGCACCAGCCAGAAAACAAAGTGACACAGAGGTGACGTGCAAACATGTGTGCCAGTCTCTGCAACCAAGAGGAGCAACAGGCAGGGGCCAGGAGAGCCTCCCAGAGTCCAGAACCTGGGCTGGGGCCAGAAGCAGAGAACAAACCTGTGGTGCTGGGGGAAATGGGGCGGCCAGGCTGATTCTGGACGGCAGTCGTTCTGCGTGGCAGTGAGTGGGAGGCCAGGACAGGCCAGAGGAATGTTCAGGTTTCCGTTCTGTGGACATTTACCTCCTCCGTGCCCACATGCTCCGCTAGCCACCCTGCAGACCTTGTCTCGCTTAGTTCCATGGCAGCCAGAAGTAGTGACCACTACCCTTGCCATTGCATGAATCTCAGAGAAGTTCCCTGACTTGCCCAGAACACATGGCTGGTAAGCAGAGGGTAAGAAGAGCCCAGATCTGCCTGACCCCAAGCCATGCTCTTCCCACTAGACTCTGCTGGGAGCAGGAAGAAGCCTCCAACCTCATCCCCCGACCCCAGGCATCCAACCTTGCAGTACACTCCTGAGCCACCTGAAAAACATCTGGGTGGTCAGCCTGCACCCCGCTTCCTGGGTGAGCCAGGCTGTCAGGGCAACTCAGCTCTGCTCTCTGGACAAAGTCTGATGGGAACTGGTTGTTCTGGGTGGCTGGGCCATAAAACAAGCCCAGCAGCATCAACAGCCATCCTGAAAATCACTTAAATAAGAGTAATTGCCCACTTAGTCACACCTGGGTGCATCTCCAGGCCCAGGACAAAAGTGTGTGGCCCCAGCAAAGAAACTCGGATAAGCCGGGGAAGCTGGCCCACTCAGCTCCCTGCTGTCCATGGGGCCTGGGAGGGGGCAGCCAAAGACCAGGGCCAGCCTCAACTGACCCTTATACCCAGAGACAGCTGACCACACCAGCCCACCAGGAACACCTCTGGCACGATAGCATCAGATTCCATAGTCACCTATGGGATGTCTGCTGCAAGGGGGATGTGGGGACAGTGGTAAAGAAGCAATGCCCTGCCCCCATGGACATCCTGGAGGCACAGAAAAAGGCAGAGTGCAAAGACACCAGGGACTTGGAGGTACGTATCAATGGAGGGGTATTGGACAGATTCCTAGGTGTGGTAAGGCAGGTGGTGGGAGGGGATTTTCTAGCTCTGGCCAACTCAATGAAAATGAGTCATCTAAATATTCTGGTATTTGCATAGCGTTCCCATATAGACATGCATGCCTCACCACTAAGCAAAACTGTGCCTCAGAAAAACTTTCCAAGAACCCAGCAGGGCCAATGCAGAAGATAGGAGGGCTGCCAGTATGAGTAGGTAGCACAGAGGCCTCCTGGAACACTAGAGCACTGTGCTGAGAGTCATCTGGTGCTTGACCCTAGCTATGCTAGCCTGGTCACAGCCCTGCCAGTACTACCAACTGCAAACCGTCGTCTCCCCACCTGAGACTCTTTAATACTCCAAGGGATCTTGTTCATGCCTTGGACCGACTGCACCCAATGACCTGTGAAGCGTATTAAAAATACATATGCCCAGGCCCCAGCCCAGGGGCTGCCCTGGACCCTGCACTTATACAGTGATTGTCACGAGAGTCTACGGCTTGGCCAGTTTTAGTAACCTTTGGTCTGGTCTGGTCTGGTCTCCAGCGTGTGAGGGAAAAGACCAGGTCAGAGAGGCCAGGAGCCCACTCAGGACAGATACCCAGGACAGGCCCTGGGAGCAAAGCAAAGCAGGACAGGAACCCAGGTCTGATTTCCAGCCCAGGGCACCCATCACTCTCAAGTAGGAAATCACCAGAAAGCTGGGCTTCCCACCTGCTGTCAGCTGGACACCTGGCCCAGCACACAGTGGCTGCTCCATGGAAGAGGTGGGTGTTGGCCATTGCAGGTACATCCCAGGATGTCTAAAGTCTGTCTGGCTGCTTGATTCCAGAAACTAGAATTCCAGTGGGCAAGGGCTACCAGTGAAAGGGAAACTTTCTAAGTCAGGCAGAGTATGCAGATCTAGAAAAGGAAAACTGGTAGGAAGAATAGCAATAGTTCATAAGGCAAATACTCAACTTGGACCTCACACAAAGCCACCTCTGTGCCCAGTACTTTTCTAGGCACTTCCCATGTGCTAACTCAAGGAATGCTCACAACCAAGATCATGTTCATTTTATTTATTTATTTATTTATTTATTTATTTATTTTTATTATTTTTATTATTTTGTTGTTGTTGTTGAGACAGAGTCTCGCTCGTCGCCCAGGCTGGAGTGCAGTGGCCGGATCTCAGCTCACTGCAAGCTCTGCCTCCCGGGTTCCCGCCATTCTCCTGCCTCAGCCTCCCGAGTAGCTGGGACTACAGGCGCCCGCCACCACGCCCGGCTAGTTTTTTGTATTTTTTAGTAGAGACGGGGTTTCACCGTGTTAGCCAGGATGGTCTCGATCTCCTGACCTCGTGATCCGCCCGTCTCGGCCTCCCAAAGTACTGGGATTACAGGCTTGAGCCACCTCGCCCGGCCGATCATGTTCATTTTATAGATGAGAAAAGGGAGGCACAGGCCTGCCTAAGGTCAGCAGAACTGGGACTTAACCAGCAGCCTGGTTCCAGAGCCTGGGCTGCTTCTCACTACTTCCTTGGCACTGCCTGCACTAAGAGAGGCAGTGTTACAGCTACTATCCAAGAAGTGCCCTGGCAGGCCTGTGTACGTACATCAGAAGTCCCCTGAAAGAAATCTCTACACTGCAGCTCTGTGTCTAACTCCCATCTTACAAAACTGTGCCTCAGAAAAACTTTCCAAGAACCCAGCAGGGCCAATGCAGAAGATAGGAGGGCTGCTAGTATGAGTAGGTAGCACAGAGGCCTCCTGGAACACTGGAGCACTGTGCTGAGAGTCATCTAGTGCATCATCTGCACTGCAGCTCTGTGTCTAACTCCCATCTTACACATGGAAAGACCCACCCTACCTCATGGAGTCAGAACACGTGGTTCTCCTACTTAGGAGTGTATCCGAATCACCAAGAGGGTTTGCGGAAACACAGCTTGCTGGGCTCTACCCCTACAGACTCGGATGCAGTGGGTCTAAGGTGGGGCTCAAGAATTGGCATTTCTAACAATTCCCAGGGGATGCTGACGTTGCTGGTGAGGCCCACACTGGGAGGACACCTGGCCCAGAACACAGTGGCTGCTCCATGGAAGAGGTGGGTGTTGGCCATTGCAGGTACATCCCAGGATGTCTAAAGTCTGTCTGGCTGCTTGATTCCAGAAACTAGCAAAGCTCATGAGATCAGACCCAGCTCCGGGTTTCATGGCTCCGCCTTTCGTATTATCCCAGAGGCTCTGAGTAGTCCCTGTTGCTCAGTGAGGCACACAGAGAGGTTTGGAAATATTTTTCAAAGAGAACCCACAGTGGAGGAGGAAAATACAACAGAATTTGGACAGTTTCAGTATAAGGCAATGAGAAACATCTGAATCAAATTGCTTTTAAAATTACACCATTTTAGAAGTTAAAGGAGGGGAAAACCTCTGGGCCAAAATGTGTTTTAAAAGATTTATGGCCTCCGAAGTGTTAGCACAACAGCAAAAGAGGCTGGGAAAGAACTCGCCCTCCCAGGCTTCTGCTGTCTGCTCTTATGAACTGCTCCAGCCAGATGATTAAACTAACCTTTACCCAGTCTGACCACAGGGCTGCTTTTTCCTTTGGTCCAGCTCGGTCCAGCCCAGCCGTGCTCTGCTCTGCAAATATGTTTCTCACGCATTTTCTGGCACAGGGAAATAGTGACACTGAGTGGAAACACCCAGCCCCCAACAGGTCCAGCCTCATGGACTCCTAGGGGAAGTCAGGCAACAGAGGCCAGTCGAGGTAGGTGACTTTGCAAATAGGTCACAGCCCCAGACCTCAACAAACTGGCTGTTTGGAAGAGAGCAGGTGCCATCAGGGCCTGGGATGGATGAGGGAACTGAGACACGAAGACACACGAGGAGAGCTTACCAAGGCTGACACTCACCCCAGGGTAGCAGTAGGACCTAAATTAAGGCCCAAGTCTAATAGCAATCTAAACAACAATCTAAAAGCAAATACCTGAAAGAGACTCCCACCATGTGAGAGGCAGGAGCCCCAAGCCCCGGACCCAGCTCATGGTTGAAGCAGCTGGTAGCCTTGGGAAAGCCTCATACCCAAATGGGCCTCAGTCTCATCTACAGTACGGGAGGTACTGAAGGAGAGGCTCTGACCGCACCAGCCTGGCATCCAGGAGCTCCTGCCTGGGTTTTCCGAGCTTTGCTGCTGGGGCCTCCCACCTCCTTCATGTCCTCTCTCCTCACTCTGAACCTTCACTTTCTATCTCATTCCTAGCGGGGCTTGAGATCAGTTGCACCGTCTTTTTATCCCACTTAATATTAGAATATAAGCATGTTCCCACCCTTTAATTGAAAAGTCTTAATTAACATTTTCAGTGGCTCCATCGTGTTCCATTCAAGATGTTCCATAGATGACCCAATCCTCTATCAATGAACAGGTAGGCTGTCTTCAATTTTTCACAGATATAAATAACTCAGAAGTGAAATCCTGCGGTGGCTCATGCCTGTAATCCCAGTACTTTGGGAGGCCAGGGCGGGCGGATCACTTGAGGTCAGGAATTCAAGACCAGCCTGGCCAACATGGTGAAACCCTGTCTCTACTAAAAATGCAAAAATTAGCCAGGCATGGTGGTGCACACCTGTAATCCCAGCTACTCAGAAGGCTGAGGCGGGATAGTGGCTTGAACCCTGGAGGCAGAGGTTGCGTGAGCTGAGATCATGCCACTGCACTCCAGACTGGGCGACAGAGTGAGACTCCGCCTCAAAAAACAAGCAAACAAACAAAAAAGTGAAATCCTTCTGCCTGCAGGTATGTGTACTGTATGAACCAACTGTACATACAGTGGAATGGAAGCTCTTGGAACTGGTGACAGTGAGGGGTGGGGGAGGCTGGATGAGGGGCCATGAGCTGCAGGGGAATGCAGGATACCTTACAGATGCCGGGAGACAGCCCCTGACAGCTTGCAGGATTTGGCTGTTTCCTCACCACTGCGCCCCTGACATCCTCAGACAGGACCCACCCACCCCACCCCTCCTCGGATGTGTAATAAGTCAAGAAACACTAAGCTCATATAAATCATCCCTTTCTGCCAGACAGCAAATCAGGGTGTGAACCATGGGGACAATGTCAGGGGATCTGGAGGAACAAGCCAGGCCTCCGAGGAGCCGGTGTCTAAGTGGTCACCCGAGCAGCGACAGGGGAATTGACTCAGTCTGCTCCTGCCCCCAGCAAACAGGTCTCAGACAAGCTGCCCAGACCAAGATGATTCGTCTTTCCCAGAAATAACTCGAGAAGAGGGGCCCCTCAGCAAGAATTCTCAGCTCCCTGCACCCCTGCAGCCACCCAGTGTGCACCCTGCAGCACTGTCCCTCTCCCAGGCTTGGCACAGTCCCTCACGGCCCCTCCTCACCCACCATCCACACCCAGCCCTGCTCCTGAAGGCTGAGTGCCCAGCTCTTCAGTGGCTGCAGCAAATGCTTCTGGCCCATGAGGACTTCCTCGGGCTTCACCAATGCCATCCTTTCTCCTACACCATTCTGGTCCCAGAAGACCCTTGGGTACCCCTCATGCCAGGCCCAGCACCAGACGCTGAGGCCTAGAGATGAGCGCAAGAGCATCCCTGCCCCTGAGGGGCACCCACGCCAACCACCTGCAGCCACCAGGCACCTCTTTCCACACATTCTCCTCACCTGCCGACAGGTCTGTACTCCTGCAGGCAGTGAGGCCCACATCTGCCACTCTTTGGAGTCTTCTGGGGGACTCAGGGTTGCTAAGTACATGAAGATTCTTGCTGACGCACCTCTGCCACCATCCAGTAACATTTAAGGAAGATCCAAAGTTCCAAGATCATAAAGACTGTGGACAACACCTGTCAAATCCACTCTTGACACAGATTAGGAAAACTGGGACCCAGGCCAGCGCACCTCCCATCCCATCCACGAATGCAGCCGCCGCGTTTCACCAGCACCAGGAGACTCAGCCCACAATGTCCCTGCTTTGTGCCACGCAGGGACAGCTGCTCTCCCCTGACTCCAGGAGGACCCTTCCCAAAAAAGCTGCTCAGAGACAGGTGCAGGGAGCAGCGATGGGTAAGGAGGCTCTGGGGTCCTCACGACTCTCCAGCAGCAGACATCTGGCCCAAGACTGCCAACAGGCCACCTGCCCTGTGGCAACTATGCTCACGAAGGCTGGGTCCACCCTCTGCTGGAACCTCACCAGCCAAGTCACCCTGCAGTCAAACAAGAGACTGCGGGGTAGGCAGGAAAGGCGTTGGGGGTGGGGTGCAGTGGGGTGGCGTCGGGAGCTGAAGGCCATTGTAGAAGTGCTGTACTCCAAGCTTTGGGCCTCCTGCCTGGCCCCTACTCCCACCACAGATCAAGAATCGCTCAAGCATCTGTTGCTATTGCACCAATAATGACAACTCAGCCTGACACTAGAGGGGCTCCCCCGCAATTACATTCTAATTACTGTCTAATTACTGCCTAAGTCTGTCCTCTACTGCTGTGACACATCAGGAAATTGCACCATAGTGGCTCATGATCCACTCATGGCTTGAAGAGGCAGAGTGCAGGGCGGAGGGATGGGGGGATGGTTCCCGCTGAACACCCTGCAGCAGGCCAGACATACACGGAGGCCAGGCTTCCTGGAGCTCACAAGGCCTCAGAGCATGGACAGAGAGGCAGCTTGGGGCGTCCCCACAGGCCAGGGATGGCCCTGACCCAGGGGAAGGAAAAGACCGTGTGGCCCCAGGACCAGGGCCCCTCCACCCCCTCTTCCCTCCCTGTGAGCTTGGCTCCTCCCACTCCACCTGGCTCCTCCCACTCCACCTAAGAGCTCTTCCTCCACTCCCAGCTGGCCCCTCCACACAGAGGGAGGGTCTAGGGAGTCCCTGTCCAAGGGGCACAGGGTAGAGAGGCATCGTCCAGCTCAGAAGGCCACCTCCCCAAGGGGGCCTGAAGGTTGACCTCAGATCTCCCTTTCCTGACATGGGCCACACATCCCAGTAATGACCTCCCACTTAGAATCACAGGACAAATAAAAGAAAATATAGTAACAACCCCTCGCAGACCCTCAGGTCCACTCTTAGAAACACCAGCTCCTAAACCCCTCCGAGGGTCTTTCCGTGTTCCTGATCCCCATTTCCCGTTCCGTGTTCACAGGCTCCGCCTGGCCTGTGAACCAGCAGCCCCAGCATCGTCTTGGCACCCAACAGAAATGCAGAAACTCAGCCCCGCCCCAACTTACTGAATCGGGGTCTGCACCAAAACAAGCCCCCCACAACTGCGTATGCATCAAACTGTGAGAGGCGCTACCCAAGCACTGGCCGGAAGAAAAGGCGCATTCTCTTCCCTGGCTGCTCTCTGAGCTGTGCCTGAGCCGTGAGAGCAACAGGGGCTGACTAAATGCAGTGGAACAAAAAGGGAGGAAAAGAAATCGAAGTCTCTCCATTCCTCCGAGACAGAAATAGTTCTGTGGCCTCCAGATGGACTGTGCAGACACAGGGGAGGTCTCGCCTTCCCGCCAAACTTTCCCAACGGGATGCTGGCACGGACGGCCCAGTGGAAACCAGAGTCTTTCTCTTTGGGGCAGTAAAATGAGAGGCTGTGGCTCGTGTAGTCTCTTTTGTTATAATTAAGTTGGCCAAAAATTCACCTAAGATAGTAAATTCCGTACCTGACCCTCTAATTTGAACCAGAAGGCATCAGGAGACAATTACTTTCCAAAACAGTCCTTGGCAGGCAAGAAGCAAGAAGTTCTCTGGGCACATCTCAAATGTGCCAGCTGCACGCACCCCAGGGCTGCCTGGCAGCGACCACGCCCCTCCTCCCTCTCTCCCCGCCCAGTACTCAGGCCCCACCCGCCGCTGTCTGAGGCAGCTCCGCCCCCTGGACTTGGGGTGGCCAGACCTCCTCGCAAACGCACAGGCGACCTTCATGGTGCCTTGGATTCCAGGGAGCAGAGGCGCCCTCCTCTTCGCCTTCCATAAACCCAGCGTGCCTCCCGGATGACATAGGCCACCACTCTAATTAAATCCTAATGGGCTAATGAAAAACACCCCTGCTGCCCTCCAAGTGTGCGAAACAGAAAGTACCTCCTTGGGCAGCTACCGCTGCTGCTGCTGCTGCGGCCACCACCAAAGGAGAGGCCTTTTTGCCCGGGTCGGGGAAGCCAGCGGCCTCCAGGATCCCACTTTTGGCTTCTTGCTTCTCGGAGGCAGTGGCTGGGGCAGACGTCTCCATCTCAGCCACTCATCGTCCTAGGTGGCAACCCTACAAGAGAAGACAAAGACACTCACAACGCTGCGCCCAAACCCAGCCGGGAAACGCCGACCCAGATTCACACCGCCGCTCGCTTCTAAAGCAACCAACTTCATTCTAATTCTCTTATAATTAGGAAGGAGGGTTTAATTAATTTTGAGAAGTATTAGACCTGGGATTCGCCTGGTCTTCCGAACGACCTCATGGACAACTGCAGGCCATTCTCATCATCTTCTACCCAGATTCTAAAAATCTAAGTAACAAGTTCCTACTGATATGAATGGCAGGTAACCTCTGATGGGGGAGTAAAGTCAGAAATAATGACCTCTCTCTGCAAATCATGGGGAAAATAAAAATAAATATGGTGACAATGACCTGGAGGTCCTCAAAGAAAGGCCCTCATTTTCAGGTTGCTTCCCTGCTCACGAGAACCTTTCACTTACTCATCTGCATGTTCGCTCATTCCTTCACCCATTCATTCAATAAATGTTCATCCTTTATTGACTCACGTGCACTCAGTCAACATATTTTTAAGCTCCTAGTATGCACCAGGCATCACGCCTGGTGCTGAAGATACAATATGTGGAGTTTACATTCTCCTTGGGGGCAAACAAGGGGAAAATAAATGTAGATTTAATTTCAGTGAGTGGGAGGTGGCTCAGGAAAAGAAAGCAGGACAGAGAGGGTTGCAGGGGCACAGTGGGGCAGCACTGCTAGGCCTCTCTGGGGTAGAGATGGGATGCCTGAGGGGCCACCTCACCGCAGCCAGAGGGCAAAGCCAGGAGCCAGGGGCCATGTGGGAGGAGGCTGGCTTCTTCGAGTAGTGGCCAGAAGGCAAGTGCATCAGAGGGTCTTCAGCAGGGGAGGGGCAGGGGTGACTCCCTGTGTAAAGGGATCACTCCACTGTTGTGCAGAGAGCAGGCTTTTCGGGGGAGAGGGGGCTACTGCATTGACTCAGGGAGAGACAATGGCAGTTTGGGTTAAGCAGGTGGTGGTGGAGCTGGTGGAGCTGGTGAAACATGGACATGCTTTGAAGGCAGAGCCAAAAGGCCAGGCTACAGACTGGATAAGGAGGGATGGAAAGTGGCTGTGAGCAAGGGAGGAACACTCAGAGGGATTCGGGAAACAGGCAACTTCCGTCTCCAGCTGGGTTGTGGGTCAGAGCAGACACTGGCAATCCAGCCTTTCTATCAGAAGAGAAATCTGAAGGTCACATGTTCGTTTTTTGTTTGTTTGTTTTTGAGACGGAGTTTCGCTCTTGTTGCCCAGGCTGGAGTGCAATGGCGCGACCTCGGCTCACCGCAACCTCTGCCTCCCAGGTTCAAGCGATTCTCCTGCAATCCCAAGTAGCTGGGATTACAGGAATGCGCCACCACGCCCAGCTAATTTCGTATTTTTTGTAGAGACAGGGTTTCTCCATGTTGGTCAGGCTGGTCTCAAACACCTGACCTCAGGTGATCTGCCCGCCTCGGCCTCCTAAAGTGCTGGAATTACAGGTGTGAGCCACCGCACCTGGCCGGCCACATGTTTTAAAGAAGGTGGTGAGGAAGATAGCTGGCATTTTTGGCTGGACACCTGGAGGAGTGGGGCAGAAAGGTTACGGGCAGCTGTGTGAAAGGCCTGCAGAGAGTGTGGGGACGGGCGTCACATTGTGCAGACACCTGCGGTCAGCTCCACTGCCAGGGCCCTCAGCTAAATCCACATTAGTAGGCCCTAGAACTTTTCTGTCTTTATGTTTGTTTATTTTTATTTTTATTTTTTTTTTAGACAGAGTCTCACTCTGTGACCCAGGCTGGGGTGCAGTGGTGTGATCTCAGCTCACTGCGAGCTCCATCACCCAGATTCAAACGATTCTCGTGTCTCAGCCTCCCGAGTAGCTGGGATTACAGGCATGCACCATCATACTCAGCTAATTTTTGTATTTTTTAGTAGAGACAAGGTTTCACCATGTTGGCCAGGCTGGTCTTGAACTCCTGGCCTCAAGTGATCCACCTGCTTTGGCCTCCCAGAGTGCTGGGATGGGATTGCAGGCGTGAGCCAACAAGCCCAGCCAAGAATTTTTCTTTTTTGAGACAGGGTCTCTCCTGTCGCCCAGGCTGGAGTGCAGTGGCACAATCAAAGCTCACTGCAGCCTCAAACTTCCAGGCTCAAGCAATCCTCCGGCCTCAGCTGGGACTACAGGTGCACACTACCACACTCGGCCTAGAATTTTATTTTTTAAATCCACACAATACTGCACATCTTTTTAAGTAGGAAAAAATGAGTACACAAGAACAATGCAGGAGCCACATGAAGGATGTCCAAAGCTCCTGTCAGCTCCTGGCTCATCTGCACACACCAGCCTGGCCAGTTTCCACAATCTTTCAAAACTCCCTGCCCAGAAAGCCCAAGAAAGTCAAGAAGATGGGAGAGAGAAAAATCTCCTTGCTGGTGAATCAGGGGCCTCCTTGCGGCCTAGAAATTCAGGGACTGCTGCCTGCTTTTTTAAGCCCACTTTAAAATCCACCCCTTAAGATTCTGGCTATCTGAATGGCCACCAGCAGTATGCACTGGTTCGTGCCTGCTGTTCCTCTGCCCCTTGCCTGGTCATAGGCACCACCACACCAGTCACCTGAGCTGCATCCTTGAGCCACCTTCCTCCTCTCCTCCCCACACACACGAAGACTGTGAGCCCCATCACTTCACCCCACACCCCCCAGCACCTGCACGCCTCGCCAGCACTGCCTCTCCCACTGGCTGCTCTGTACCAGACACTCCTCCCCTCTGGGTCCTGGCACTTTTCACACGTCTGGTCCACTCCAGGTCATTCCCTGCGCTTCAGCCAGGGACCTTCCCAGAAACCACGTATCACTCCATCCCTCCCCTGCTGAGCCCCTTGGCCTTCAGGTAAAGCCTTCCCATGTCTACCTACAGCCTCCTCTCCCTACCAGCTCCCTGGCTGCGTGACCCTCCTAACAGGGGTAACTGGCTCTGCCCTTGCACACAGCCAGGCCTCTGCCGCTCACTGGAAACCCTTCACCTTTCTGTGTTTGATGAACTCTTACTCTTCCTTCAAGGTGCCACTCAGACGCCACCTCTTCCAGGAAGCCCCCCTTCCCCTCCTGGCCCATGGTTGGAGCCCTGAAGCAGCCAGATCATGTCCCTACTCAACGTCCCCGGATGACATTCATCACCTTCAGGCCAGGAGCTATTCAGCACAGCATTGCCATAGCCAGACCCAGCCCAAGCTGGTAACTAGAAGGCTCCGTCCATGAAGAACAGACGAAAACACAGCAGCTGCAGCTTCCTCATGGCAACCCCACCTATTCACTTCAGCACAGTGGATGCCATCACCAATTCTTAGAGGGGAGGAAGCTGAGGCCCCCATGGGGAGTGAGCTGCCCAAGGCCACTCCCCAGGGAGGCACAGGGCCAGGCCTACAGTCAGATCCTCCAGCCCAAATATGCCTCCTGAGACCTCAGGGTGTGGTCGCTCCAGAAACTGGGTGAACGTAGTGAGGGAGGAGGGGCATGTATTCAGATGCGCACCTCCCAGACTGTGGCTCGGGGAAAGGATGTGCACACAGATGCACCTGACGTTTCGGGAACGCCTGTGGGGAGCAGATGCAGCAGGGGGATTCCAGGCAGTGCCCACTGCATCCGTGGCCTCGCCTTCCCACCCCTTCCCAGAGAAGAAGATAGTACACAGAGCCAAGAGGCTGTGTAAATCACAGGAATTAGCGGGATTAGCACAATTTCTAGGTAAACACCAGGCGCCCGGGGTCCCAGGCAGCCACTTTCACTCCCCAGAGCTCATCTGAGGCAGACCCATCAAGCCCTGCAGCCCCAGCGGATAGTCTCACCTGGGCCCCCAGGGGCTGCCTGGGGACAGCAGGGAGGGTCTCTCCAAGATGGTTCCCACAGGCTCCACAGGGCTCCAGAAAAAGAGGGGCTGGGAGTCACAGCACTTACCACAGGGAGGAGAAGAGTCAATTCCTCACTTTACCTTCAAAACACACAGCTCTGCCGCTGTCCAAACAACCACAAAGGAAACACAGCCACACTCTCCAAAATTCTGCTAAGGGGGTGGGAGCAGGGGCCCGGGACCCAGGGCCCAGAGGAGCCCCTGTCCATTAGGAGGTTCACCCAGGTCACCTGCTCTCTGGGACCTCAGCAGGGGCACTGGTGACAGCAAGAAGCTTCAGGGGCATTTCGGGGCCTTCCCCTGGAGATTCTGATTCCCCAAGTCTAGGCAGGAGGTGGCAAGAAGAGCTGCATTTCTGTTAGTTCCACAACTGTTTCTGACACAGAATCAGTATATGAAAAACCGAACGGGGTGCTCATAAGGTCCCTTCTGGCTTCCAAGTAATCTACAAGTTCAGCCAGGCGCGGCGGCTCACACCTGTAATCCCAGCACGTTGGGAGGCCGAGGCAGGCAGATCCCGAGGTCAGGAGATGAAGACCGTCTTGCCCAACATGGTGAAAGCCTGTCTCTACTAAAATACAAAAAATTAGCCGGGTGTGGTGGCATGCACCGGTAGTCCCAGCTAATCGGGAAGCTGAGGCAGGGGAATCACTTGAACCTGGGAGGCAGAGTTTGCAGTGAGCCAAGATCGTGCCACTGCACTCCAGACTGGGCAACAGAGCAAGACTCTCTCAAAGTAAATAAATAAACAATCTACAAGTTCCAGTTAAAGCAGACTGTCTAACCTGATTTAAAAAAATACATTTTTATCTTTGCTAGTTTGGAGCTGAAGTTGGTGTCTCCCTCGAGCTACCAGTGGCACGAGTCGCAGATATACCCATGCTCACCGACTTACGCTGGCCATTCATTAGCCCCCACCGCTGACCTTGCCCTTTGATGGGTTGGTAAAGCAGCACACGTATTCTTGATCACAGATGCGGTGCCCTGAACATTTTAGACATCACATCATTGCTTTCTTTCATAGTCCTGTGTCTTTTCTTCTATACATTTATAGCATTATTGGAGGAGTCCACAAACTGCATTTGGTTGCCAAGGGGCCCATGGCACAGAAAAGGTTAAGAACTCTGAGTTAAAGGACTGGCTTGAAGAATAAATGAATAATCAGAGCAGAATGAGCGAATCACCCTGAAACCTGAAATCCCAGACACCCTCCCGCCACCTGGCTTCTTTGAACTCCTCTAACGAGTGACTCACAGGAATTAGAGCATTGTTCCCCAGGCAAAATCAATCTCTAGGAGAGAGAGGAAGCCTCACCTCTCAGCAATCACAGACACCACAGAGCCACGGTGTTGTCACCTCTGCTGTGATGTCAGCCGTGCGGCATGCGTGCCCAGGACCCACACACCCACATCGGCACACACGGATGCGCACACACACACGCCGGCTCACATACTCACACAGCACACAGAATATACACCGACAAACCACATACACGGCCACACACATGCATACACATGCACGCAGGCCACATACACACATGCACACCGCATTAAAGTCACAGATGTGTGCATGGACACACACATATATAAAGTCACACATGGTCACATGCACCACACATACGCTCACAGCACATATGCAGCCACACACGTGCACACATACAGGATACATGTAGTTACATGCAGAGGTACACGAACACTCACGTGTACATATCCAAGGACACAGACGCAGGCAAACGTGTGCACATACACGGAGTTCAACACACGCCCTGCCTTGATTGCAGACTTATTTTTAAGATCCAATGAGATAAAAAGTGAAAACTCCTGGAGTGAAGAGCACACTGCCACCCGGATTAAGGGAAATCGTCATTCTAACCTCTTGACAGCTAAAAGGGGAGCGGCCGACTCACGGCCCGAGGCCCTGAGGACTGGTCCTATATCCACCAGGGGCTGGGCACCAGTCCTTTCCTCTCCCCTCACATCACTGTCTCCATTGGGAAAATGACCTCACGGACACTAGCCCAATGCCACAATGCCAAGGCTGGCAGGCTAGGAGCAAAGGGGGCTCTGACTCCCCAGGTCAGTCCCCACTGTCCCACCCAGACAAATTTACACTCACTCCTCCACCCTGAAGGAGATAGGGACATGGGGAACGTAAGCGTTCCCCAGGACTGCTGGCATTTTACTGCCAGTGGCAAAATAATCCTATTTTAAAACATGAGGCATTGAATTCTCCCACAATGAGAGGTGTGTGTGTGCCTGGACCAGCATAGTCTGCATCCACTGTGTGTCTGTGGCCATGTTACTTCCCCTCTCGGAGCCTCAGTTTGCTCCCCAGTGATGCAGGGTACCCTCCTTCCCAGGGTGACTGGGAAAACAGTCAGCCTTCCCAGCACGGCCCATAACACCTGTTATAGCAGCTGCCCTACATGGGCAGCTTCTCCCATTTTCTTCTTCTCCAAGAAAAGATCACCTGCCTGCAGGGCCCTGGGGGGATGGTCAGGGCCTCCGCCAGCTCCTCAGACCTGCCTGTGGGGTCTGAGGCCTAGGCAGCGCCAATTGCTGCCTTTTCTGTCCACCTTCCCATCACTGTACATGAAACCGAAGCCTGCCATGGTTTCCTCAGGGTCCAGCAGGATAACAACTCCACAGAGCCCCAGAGAGCAGCACCAACAAGGAGCTCCAGGACTGGGGCCAGGCAGAGCTCAGGAAGGTGTGCCAGGCCTTCCAGAGTGTGAAGGGGTGGGCAGCTGTGTCAAATGCCTTGTCCCCGGCTCCTCCTCTTCCAGCCATACCACACTGGGAGGGGAACCGAAAGCTCCTACCTGTGCTGGTCCCTCTTCCACCACTCCAGCCAGGGACTCCCACAGCTTACAGCCTCCACTCTGGGTCTTTTGGGGAGATGGCAAACTCAGGAGGGGAGCCCAGACCCTACAAAAGATGCCTGCACTGGTCAGATGTGGGAACACAGGGCTGTGGGGTCCGGGCCAGCCCCATGCCCCTCAGGCTCTAAAACCTTGACCGTGGCTTCCCACAGACAGTGAGGGGATGCACCCTCAGCAAGGTTATCCAGAGACTCGAAGGTGGCGATGTTTGTGAGGCACCAGTGCACAGCCACGGCTCCCAACAGACTCCCCTGTTTCTCTATGGATTTGGTGCACGGCCCACCGCCCCACCTGGTACCCAGTAGGCCGTGAGGACAATGAAGGGGGACACATCTGGAAGAAAAGAAATCACTCTTCCAAAATCCCCCGGGATCCGTGGTTCTCACGCTGACTCAGAGCAAGAAGGGTCCTCTTGAACTGCTCTGTCCTTCCTGAGACCCCCTCCTCTGCCCAGGGTGTCCCTACACTGGGAGCCCCATGACCAGAGAAAGACAACGAAACCTTCAAGCACACGTAGGTGTCCCGAGCCGGCTAGCTCCTCTCCTCAAGTAATTTCACCTTTCCCAGCAGCTACTCCCGCTGGGCCAATATCTCGAACCTTGCTTTCACTTCAAATCAGAGGCCCGGAGAGGACAGGTAAACGCCCCAGAGTCACACGGCTAAGATACGGCAGTGCTGGCGGTCCAGGGCGTGTCTGCTGGATTCTAGTTTTCTACTTTCTCCATCATGGCCAACTTCTTTGTATGCATAGATGCCTGCCAGGCTCCGGAATTATTAGAGGGGTGTCAAAATGTATAAAAGCACAGCTATAGACACACATGTAAAGAGTTGCTGAGGCAGGCACTTGTGTAGAAAGTGCTTCAAAGTCCACGGCAGTATATGCTACATGTCAAACAAGCAGCAGTGAGTTTCTACCTGTGGGAGTTCAACAAGGGCGGGCTACCTGAGGAGGTCAGAGGACGCTTCCTGGTGACCATCCAGTCTGCCCTGTGGCTTCCAGTCAGAGTCTGGGTCCTGAACTTGGCCCAGACAGCACAAAGGGAAGAGCACTCCAGGGTCCGGGAACTGCATGAGCAAAGGGAGGGAGATGCCCTTGGCACACTCTAAGGCAAGAAAAAAAGTGTTCCCACAGGGAGACAGAAGTAGGTGAGGCCGGGTGCGGTGGCTCACACCTGTAATCCCAGCACTTTGGGAGGCTGACGAGGGCGGATCACCTGAGGTCAGAAGCTTCAGACCAGCCTGGTGAAACATGGTGAAACCCCGTCTCTACTGAAAATACAAAAATCAGCCAACTGTGGTGGCAGGCGCCCGTAATCCCAGCTACTCAGCAGGCTGAGGCAGGAGAATCACATGAACCCGGAAGGCGGAGGTTGCAGTGAGCAGAGATCCTGTCACTATACTCCAGC
>NW_012115155.1:2971589-2986432 GCF_000951035.1 Colobus angolensis palliatus | reverse complement strand
TCAGGGTATCTGGGAAGGGCAGGCTAGAAGGAGACTGAGGTTTAGGAAGGCCTCCAGCCCTGGGTGTCTGACACGCTTCTGCAGCACAGCCTGGCCAGCCTGTGCCTGCTGCCCCCATCTCTTCCAGGGGATGCAGCCCAGGGGCCTACAAGTTGGGGGGTGGCCAAAGCCCTCACCCTCCCGGTGTGGCCAGGGCGGGCACCACGCAAAATCCCCATCCTAGCAGGTGCACCTGCTTCTTTATCGCTCCTTGAATTTGTTTTTCCAAGTACAAAAGCTCCCCTAATTTGCCCAGCTCCTGGGCCTGCTGGTGTCCAGGAAAACAGATAATTAACCCTAATTCACTGACTTGCTGGGCTGGAACAGGGGCCAGGGAGGGCCCCAACGGGAAATGCAGGCCCTCCAGGGGCAGCCAGTCTCCGATAAGAGTTGATGAGTATCAGGAGGGCTTTTTCCCTCTGGGAGGCTGTGGGTAAGACCTACTTTGAGGTTGACACTTGAGATGGCCTCGGGACTTCCGTTTGTTTCCACTTGGCTTTACTCCCTGAAAGCCAGCAGGCCCTCTCCAATCCCCATGCCTTCCTGCCAGGAACATTCTGCCCTCTGCTCTACCGAGGATGCCATGCTTTAAAACCCAGAAAGCTGGCTCTCACACCCTCTTCCCAGAGTCTTAGACACAGCTCACCGACCTCTTTGTGCTGTGACTGAACTTTGACACTATGCTCTGCACATGTCAGTGGTTGGCACATTCAGCAGGAGGCCAGTGAGTGCAGACTCCAGAGAAGGAGCGGCCATGTTCGCCTCCCAGCTCTATCAGGGGCTGTTGACAAGAATCGACTTCTCCCTAAGCCTCGGTTTCCTTATCTGTTAAATGGGGATGAACAGCGTGTCTCTCATGGGGCCTGGCACATACCGGCCTGGCCTTATCGTCCCTGCAGCTGGAGAAGGCCTGCCCCTGAGCAGTGCCTGGAAGCTGCCCCACCAACAGAAGGCTCTGTCCAAGAATGGACACGACAGTCACATCCAGCTCCCCTCCTCCATCCACCCCGGTGCCAGCACCTCTACAGTCTGACATCAAAAATCTCAGGTTGGCATCTGTTTCTAACGTGCCTGTTCCACTCGGTTCTAAATTCCCATTGTCCATCACCTTCCTCCCTGGAGAGCCCTGAAGCCTGAAGGGCCAGGGTCTCTCCCTGACACCACTCCGCCAGCACCCCCGACCCAGCAGAGGGTTGGGATGTGCTCTGAGGCCGCTGTCTGCAAGGGGAACAAGGGGCCCACTGTGTGGCGGGCCCGCCAGACCCAGATATTTTAACAGCTGCTTTGTGTATTCCTGAAGCGTGATTCCTGAGTGTGGAGGAAAAACAAGGCTGGCCTCTGCCCTGAGGAGGGAAAACAGACTGCCCCGGGCAGGCTGCGGGCTGGGGCGAAGGCCTCTCAGGGGCCCAGTGAGGCAGCAGACATCAGAAACAGACCCCAGCAGCCTAGCACATGGGAGCCACAGGCACCCAGACCCATGCCAAGGTCCCCTTAATCCGAGGCTGAGGAGGCAGGGAGTTGGGTGTGGGGGCAAGGACCAAGGACCACTGAGGGTGGAAAATCCCTGCAGCAGACTCTGAAAGGGGACAAAGGACCACAAAGGCAGTGAGCGCCCAAAGGATAAGGTCCAAGTCGCTGTCATGGCCCCAAGGCCCTGCCTCAGGATCTGCACCCCCAGGTTCCCTGCCCCACCCCCATTCCACCTCAGTCGTGCTGTCTGTGGCTCTGATCACGCGTTTCCTCTGCCTGGAATGCTAGTTCCCCAATACCCACTATGACACTCCCTCAGAGAAGCCTCCCTGGGACCATCCCCTGCCAGGCCAGGCAGGGGTCTGTCTTGCCTGTGTGCCCGCCGAGGTCAAGGCTCCTGTCTCATTGTGTTTTAACTACATGTGTACGTGTCCATCTCCCTTTATGGTCACCCTAGGCACAGACACCATCAATGTTTGTTGACTGACTCAGAGACCAACTGAACACATAAATGCTCTCAGGCACTCAAGTCTTCAAGAATCCTTTTCTTCTCTGAGCATCCTCTCAGGCTTCAATGCCTCACAAATTCCAGGTGGTGAGCAGCTTCTAGACCCTGAGACTCACAAGCACCCTTAAGGGAGGGCTGGGTTGGAGAAGGCATCAGGCTATCTCTTAGGTCAGGAAAAGTGCAGCAATCGACTCCTCATGTCTGCTGCAGGAGGCACATTAATCAACTTGTACTGTCTGCCATGGGCAGTGTTTGCCAGCACTGCATAAGAATGCCTTCCTTCCCTTACATTGTAAACCCCTTGAGAACAAAAGATTTGCCATGCATAGTCCTTAGCACTGAAGCCTATACATATTAACTGGGCACCTGCTGTGCTCTAAGCACAACCATTTTCGAGATGAATAAAAAAGTGTTTATCTCTTAAAAGGGCTATTTTCTCAGTGGAACTGCAGGCTGGGTGGGGGTTGGGGTTGGGGTGGTATTTTGGGGTCAGGGGAATGGTGCAGGTGGCCTTTCCAGGCCCTTCCAATTAGGACCCAAACAGTGGGGGGAGATGTCTGCAGATCAAGGACAAATCTCACCTCTTCAAAACAACGTGATCCAAGTGACACCAAGTCACAAAGTCTTGAGAAAGGAGCTGGGCTGACCTGGGACCCTGCCTGGTTGGCAGCACTCTGGGCCAGCTATAGGGAGAGGAGCCTCCCATTGGCCATCACACTGCTCCTCAGAACCTGGGGATGGGCTCTGACACTCGCTGAGACCCATCCAGGGTGGTGGGGAGAGGTGCATTTTGATTCCTCTAAGTTTGCCCTCTTATGGATCCTGGGATTGTGAGGCTGCCTTTGCCAGGAGCCACCCCAAGCCCAAACCATGTGTTTCTAACCCCTCTGTCTTCTCTCTCTTATGCCAGAGTCTGGCACCCAGAAAGGCTTCCAGGGGTCATCTCATCCAGCCCCCGGGCAGCTCAGTCCCCAAGCAGTCCCTTGCCAATGACGCAGCGGAGCTGTCACTGGGCCCCTTACCCGGCTTATAACCACAGCAGCTGGTTGCAGTTAACCTCACCACTATCCCAGCCCAGACTGGCAGCGCAACTCTGGGTATGAGATAGGCAGGCTGGATCCCCGGGGAGTACAGTGTCATGCCATGATTGGATGGAAACAGGAATTTTGACATGTGAGGGGTGCACACCAGGATCCAAATGCATGGATCCAAGCCACCTGCAGCCACGAGCCAACAATCTCCAAGGCCTGCGGTCACCCTCTCCATGGGTGGTGTTGGGCTTGGGGCAGGGGCAGGGCAGGGGTGGGAGCGCTGACTGCACATCCAGGGTGGCAGCTCTGCTTCTCAAGGCTCCAGGGAGAACTGGGCCGGTGTGTGGCCCTGGCATCTCCTGGTTTGGTCTCCTGCTCCGACTTGCCCAGCTGCAGCCCTCCCCACACCTCCCAGGTGATACCTGCACCCAGCCCTTCTGTCTGTGCCTTTGCCAGCCTCAGCCACCGGCTTTCCTCCAAGTCTGCCAGCAACCAACAGCCAGCACCACCCTGGCCAGCAGAACACCACTTTTTCCTTGCAGTGAAGCCAACAGGAGTGCCCTGCCTTCAGCTGGGATCTTCATGATGAAGTAGGAGGTAGCTCACGTGCTAAGCCGGCCCCAGGTGAGCCTCACTCCCACCTGGTCCAGCCTCTCCCAGGCCCTGGTCTTCCTCTGCATGCCCAGGAGGCCACATGCCCTCAGCCACCCTCCCTCCTGGCAGCCACCACATTGCAGCCCAAGCCAGGTGTCTGGGCTCCTGGATCCAACAATGTGGCCTGCTGCAGCCTGGACACGCGCTGGCTCAAGGAGGTCAGGAGGATTCGACCAGCTCCATGACTTGAGACAAGCTCAACATTCTTCATTCGGGTGGCACAGGTTTCCTGAGGGCCTACTGTGTGCCGATCTTGAGTCTCTGACCTTGACCACAGAGGTGAGGGAAACCCAGTACTACCACCCCAGAGCTTCCAGTAGCTTCCAGTCCAGGTGTGGGGTGGGGAGACCGGCATCAGAGGAAACAGGCCATGCCAACCCAGAAGAAGCCTCCCCGCAGGGATAAGCTCCTGGGGGCTGCCAACCTTGCTAACCTGAGGGAGTCAAGGAAGGATTCCTGGAGGCAGGGATGAATGAGCTTTTTCAAAGGAAGAACACTTCCGGTCCAGAAAGGCCTGCTAAAGCAGAGAGGACCACAGCAGATGGAGTCTGCGTCTGGGCAGCGAGCAGGAGGCAGGGCAAGCGTGGGACCCCGTGGTTCTGAGTCCTGGAAGTCAAGTGTCCAGCAGACTGGAAGGGTGTGCTCACCCCTCGGGACTCCCCACTGTCTGCAGAATGACATCCAAACTCCTTATCTGGGCCCCTAAAACCCCCAAGGCCTGTGCCCTCCCTGCCTCCTCTGCCTCACTTGCCACCAACTCAGGACTCACACTTTATGTTATTTCTAGAAGCCTGCAACCCCCAGACACTGCCTGTCAGGCCTTTGCATTCATGCCCTTCCCCTTCAAAAAGCACCTGTCTAATGAACTCCTAAGAGCTAAGGCTGGGATCTCCTCCCCCCAGCACATGTGTCCCAGCCCTCCTGCCTCAGGCAAGGGCCTGGTGCTCCCACATGGCCCCGTATTGGTCTGGGAGGCCCACAGCACAGCACCGGGTGAAGCTTCCACAGTGTGCTTCACTGCCTGTTTCGCTGGATGGCTCAGATATTTGACTTTCATTCCCAAGCCCCTGGCACACAGTTGGCATCCAGTAAGCATGCCGTGCGTGAGGGCCATCAGCCTGAACCCAGTGTTCTAAAGTCAGCTGTCTCCTGGATTGACCCCACACATCATGTCCACCCATGGCTGCCACCCAGTAGACAGCTGGTAACGGATGTTTAACTGATCCCAGAGAGCCTCCCAGGAAGCTGCAGCCTAGCTCGTGGCTGGTATCTTGGAAGGTACTAGTCAGATCTCATTGGCTAAACAAAAATCACCCCGACTCCCTACCTGAAATTCTACCATTGGAGAGTCACTTCTTTGAAGCTTGCTAGTTTTCAAGAACAGCCTATGGAAATGCAAACTGCCCTGGAATAAGATCTGATTTTAAGTGGTTTTCATATAAAAAGTTCCTTTCTCTAAATCAAGGTGGATAGTATGGAGAGGGATGGAGGGAGCAGGAGGAGGAAAGCAAGGTGCCCAGAACTCGGTGCTGCCAGCTGTCCCTGGCTGTTACTGCTAAGGACATACCCTACTGATAAAAGGAGCATGTCTGCTAAGGACATACCCTACTGATAAAAGGAGCATGTCTGCTGCTTGTTCCTGCACTTCGTGGTTTCTTGGCATGACACTGTGTGCAGAATTAAGTGTCTTTGCCATGTGCTGTCTGCTCTTCCCCCCTCTCCTTTTGATGACTCTCTCCAAGACACAATCAATCAAGCCTCTTTTGTTCCCGTGGCCTTTTGCAGACTTCCGGAGAGGAAATGAGAAAGCTCTTTAAAGCCCAGTCTACATGGAGCCTGCAAATCCAATCATGGTCTCCCTGCCAGCCCCCACTGTGGCCTGGCTTTGTGAGACCAGGTGCCACAGGTGGGCTTGGTTCTGGGTTCCTTGGCCAGGACTGTCCCTGGAAAGATACTCAAGGATGTCCCCAGCCCATGTGGGAGGCCAGGGTGCCACATGAGATTTCCTTGCACCAGAGAGTCCTCCAAGATGGCAAGAAGTTGCAGAGGAGGTGACAGGTGTAGGCGTCTCTTGGTCACCAGGCTGCTAGGCAAGGTCATTACTGGGAGCCAGGTCCCCTGCCCCAGAACTGATGATTGTGAAGCTGTGTGCCCCAAATTTGGGTCTGCGCATGGAAGAGGTGCTCCAGGCTTTCTCTTGAGCCTGCATCCCATGACTCTTTGCAGTGTGCTGCTTGCTGTTTCCCCCTCTCCTTTCGATGGCCTCCCCAACAAGTCTTTCCGATCAATGGTCCACTGATGGGGACAGTCTGCCAAGGGAGCCCGCCAGGTAGGGGAGCCTCATGGAGGTCCCAGGGATTGTAAGAGAACCTGCAGTCAACCTCCTAACCCACTCAGGAATCCTCTGCAGCAGCAGTTCTCAACTGGGAGTAAATTTGCCACCAGGGGACATTTGGCAATATCTGGAGACATTTTTGACTGTCTCCAAATTGTGCTAGTGGTGGCCAGTGGGTTGAGACCAGGGATGCTGGTAGATATCCTGTAGTGACCAGGACAGTCCCCACAACAGAGAATTATGCAGCCAGAATGTCCATGATGCCAAAGTTGAGAAACCCTCACCCAGCATATTCTAGGCACTGTCATGCAGGCTCTGAGCGAATATCCTCCCGGGGATGGAGGTCTCACCACCTTAAGCTGTAAAGAGGCAATGGTGCCTACTGCATCTAAAGCCTGGGTCAGCCTCTTGCTGCAAACTGTGGGCAACTGACTCAGCTTCACCACACCTTGGTATCTTGTCATGGAAAATGGAGCTAACAATTTGATGTTCCAGGATTGCTATGAATGAGTTCATGGCAAAAAAAAAAAAAAACATGTAGTACTGCACCCCACACACAGAAGGCACTTAAACCAAAGGAGGCCTGCTCAGGCATTTCTGGTTTTAAAATATACTGAAGAGTAGAACTCCAGCTATCCCTGGAGGAAGTCTACCACCTGCCATAAAACACCGGCTAAGTCCCTGGCCTGCCTCAGTGACACTGTCACAGGTAAGAAGAAACATGTAAGATGTTCACTGCAGGGTTAAGTACACTCATTAAACCCTGCCAACACCCCACATGTTTAACGGGAGGGAAATAGTTCTTAATATACTGCTATCATAGCAAGACAATGGGACAGTACTGTGCCTATTTTAGGTTATTATTATAAAGACTTCGAGAAATACAGAAATGTTTAAGATCACACGTAAGTGAAAATAAAACAAAATTGCACACACACTATAACTCCAACTAGGAAAATGAACTATATGTACAAGGGAAACAGTATATAAGAAAAAAAAATTGTGTTTGAATAATGGGATTTTGAGTTATGCCAGAAATGTTGGTAATGTTCTTGTTTTTTTGTTTTTTTGTTTTTTTTTTGAGATGGAGTCTTACTCTGTCACCAGGCTGGAGTGCAGTGGTACAATCTCAGCTCACTACAACCTCTGCCTCCCAGGTTCAAGCCATTCTCCTGCCTCAGCCTCTCGAGTAGCCAGGACTACAGGTGTGTGCCACCATGCTCGGCTAATTTTTGTATTTTTAGTAGAGACAGGGTTTTCCTATGTTGTTCAGGCTGGTCTCGAACTCCTGACCTCAGGTGATCCATCCGCCTCAGCCTCCCAAAGTGCTGGGATTACAGGCATGAGCCACTGCGCCTGGCCGGTAATGTTCTTTAATGTAAAAGGTTATTCTGCTTTTTCCATTAAAATGCTACTTATTAATAAATATAGAGAAAATATTAGGAGAAACTATAAATCTAGCCTGACTCCTGACCTGAGGGGAAAGAGTGTAGGAAAAATCTCAGAAGTTGACTGTGCGCTCCGCCAGTCCCAGGGGGAGCATCCTGGGCCTCGGGATGGGAGGAGGGGGCTGCTGCTCTGACCCTGGCAGGGCGAGGGAGGAGAATCTGCCTCTGCCCACCTGGTTTTGGCCCCTAAGCCCCAGCCTCATTCCTCCTGGGAGCTATGACCACCACCCTATCAGAGGCCATTTCTCCTCAGCCCTCCCCACTCACAGTACTGGCCCTCAGTGCTAGGCAGTGAGGGTGGAGCAGAACCAGGCCAGGCTGGGCAGCAACTGCAGGCCAGGGGCATGGCTCGTACTCTCTCATCTCAGCCTCCCACCAGGCCCAGAAGCAGGGACAGCTCGTGTCTCCTTTTACAGACTATGGAACAAGGGCAAAGAAAGGTTTACGCCCAGGGCCCATGCAGAGTGGAAGAGACATGGGAGCTGATGTGATGAAGCCTCAGTGCTCGGATGCTGGGGGCAGAGAGGTGAGCCAGATCGCAGCCCCAGAGCAGCTGGGGCCGCCAAGACTATGACCCTGACATTCATGGACAGAGGTGGGGTGGGGTCACCTCACTGGCCTCCAGAAGCTGTAACACAGCTCAGAGACACGACAGAAAGCCTCCCAGAGAGACTTCACAGGACATCGCTGGGAGAGGAGAGAACCACATCTCCAATAAACATGCATCAGACTGGCAAGCTCCAGAGTTCCAGGCTGGAAACGACCCAGGACTGGCTCTGCCACTTACCAGCTGGGAACCTGGGTGGCAGGCTTCACGTCTCCAGGGTGCAGCTGGTGTCTCTGTAGCATAGTGGACAGAGATACCATCTATTGCACAGGACACCCGCCATGGGGCCAGAGGCCTCCCCACCAGCCATGTCCCTCATCCCACACCACTCTGCCTGCTGGAAACTCCCTCCTCCTGCTGGGAAGGGGAGCGAGTGACACACCCCCACACTGCTGGAAAAACTCCCACAGGTCAGCCTGGAGCTGTGCTGAGCTTCCCTCTCTCCTTCCTTCCTCCTTCCCTCCCTGTCTTCCTCCCTTCCTTCCTCCTTTCACGTTGGGCAAGGGCCCCCACATTTCAGTGGGAATGGTGGTCTCTGCTTCTCAGCAAGAAAGAAGGGAAGATGCCTGCTCCCAGGACAGGGTGAGCTCCCAGCCCCCAGCTGGAGCTCGGCAAGTGGACCCTCTTGGTCACAAGACATCTGCTCATCTGAATTCAAGAAGAGTCTGCCTTCCAGCTGAAGGGGGCGTTATGGGTGTGTGTGGCACACCCGCCCACATGCTCACTCCAGGCTTCCCTCTTCAGTGATAACTGCTAAGTAAGACCTGAGTAATAGATGCCTTTCTGAGAACCGAGAAACGCAAAGGTATTTATGTGCCATGATAAAAAAAAAAAAAAAGAAAAAAAGAAAACACAACCTGCTGCACTGAATCCACATTCCTCCACCATGCATTGATGTCTACAGGGCTGCAAAAGAATGTGGGTGTTGTTTTCTTTCTCCATTTGCCTAAACACAAACACACCCGTGACACATACACACACTCAAACACGCACTCTCACACGTATACGCTCCCTGAGCTGCCACAGCTCAGACCTGCACTCTCCGGGGCTGGGAAGGAGAACAGAGCCCGGGGCTGCCGGTCCTGGCCAGGGGAAGCAGGATGCTGGAGCGGTTAGGAGCAAGGCTGAGGGGGTCAGGCCGCCCTAGAGTCTGACCCAGGCCCTGTCTTAATCTGCTGTATGCCCTTGGGCAAGGTAATTAACTTTTCTGTACCTCAGTTTCCTCCCTGTGAATAGATAATGGATATGGCATGCCTAGCACAGAGAAAGCCCTCCGTAAATGTCAACCATCATTATGACTGAACCACAAGAGTCTAAATCCTCTTGCTGGGCAGGGATTAGGCCCAAACTCTCTGGGCAATGGCTCCCATCTCTTGGGCCATGTTACCGGCAGATCCATCCTAGTTCCTTCTCCAAGTCAGGTGTGTGGACTCTGTGGCACCTTTGCTATCAAGCACCACCATGCTCAACACCCGCACCTTGCAAGCCTGTCCTCGGTGGCCTGTTAGGCCAGGAATGAACTGCAGGAGGTCCTGGCCCTACTGCCCAGCACTGGCCAGGAGCTGACACACACCCTTGTGTAAGATCCTTTGTCAGCAGGATTTCAAAGGTCTGCCTTAGGAGGCAATGGGACCTGCTGGCCTTTCCAGATAGGACCTTGAAAAAACAGCTCAAGCCTCCTGAGTCACAGTTTCCTGATCTGCACAATGGAATGATGATACTGCAGACTTCACAGGGTGGGGAGATGTCCATCTGTCTGTCTGTAAAGGTTTCCCAGGAGCCGATGTGCATAAGTACTCCAGGCAGTGCAGGCTCATGACAGTGCACAGTGGATATTACCTTGGTTTTTATTTTACATGGGAATGGTGTGGGTACATAGGGAGGGGAAGTTTATGTTCTTCCTTCCTTTCACTGCCCTGAGAGCCTGGCTCCTGAGACAGCCATGCTGGGGCCTCTTAACTCAAATGTTCCACTGTCCGATTTCCCCTGAAGCATCCCCAATCCCATCTGCCAGGCAAGCCTGGTGGCCCAAGTGACTAGATCAACCCAGGGTTACACCTTCCTCTGGTTCAACCCAGCACTTCCACTGGCAAAGCCGGAAGCATATTTTACAGTCTCTTGTATTTGCAAGCCAACCTGGTGGCTTCCCTGTCGCAGCTTCAGGAGCAAGACAAGCAGGCCAGAGGCCATGGGTGTGCCGGGTTCTCCAGCACTTACCTGGCCATGTGGAAGGTCTCTGTGCCCTGCCTACCTGCACAGGCCCCCAGCCTGCTGTATACGCCCTGGGCACAGACAGCTAGACAGGTCCCAGGGTGACTCCACCCTGTCTCACCCCACCAGCCACGTGGAATCTGAGCTCCTGCCTGCCTGCCACTCAGATGCCCCAGAACTCGGGCACAGCACCTGCCCTCGCCGTTCACACGTCCCGTCACACAGTCCCGCGCCACATCACCTGCCCCGGGAACCTGGCAGGTAACCCACCGTGCCCCTAATTGTTTTCTCTGGCTGTGTGTGGGTGATGGCATAAGCTGCAGGGACTGAATCAGGACCGACGACGGGAGCACTCTGAGTCACAGGAAAGGAGGGACGCTGTGAGGAGTTAACGCCGAGTTCTGAGATCAAGGAAGAGGAGGAGGAGTGGGCCAGGAAGCCTGGGGCTGCCAAGGAATGGGGCATCTCACAACATAGGGAGGAGAGTTGGGAGCGAGGAGGCCAGGACAGCCCTGCCAGCCCCTACTTTCTTGGCCATCAGCGGTGGGGGCTGCAAGGCTTCAGCAGCAGAACTCATCAGTTGGGTGGCAGGGGCAATGTTTACAGTGGGTACTGGGCCACCTTCCCTCCTCCAAACAAAAACAAGCCCTGCCCCATCACAACCATGCTGAGCCAGCTGCACGCTGCCAACCCCACGTTCGACGCCACCAGCACAGCTGGGCCTAGCCGGGTGGAGGCTGCCTGCCCCCACATGGCCTCCCAGCAACTTCTGTACCCCCAGTGAGTCTCCGTGCTCCCACTCTGACCACACTGGGCTCTGCACCCCAGCCTGGGATTCAATGGCCCAAGTCTACACCCCAGATGCAAGTCCTCAACAGCCAAGTCTCAGGCAGCAGAAACCCTGGGCCACTCATCACTATCCCCCCAAACAAGTAGCCCCCCAGAGGCAATGTCTGCTGAGACCCCCCAAGCTTTCCTCCAGTCGCTGCTACACTTGCCTGCCACGCTCCTCCCTGCCGCGCTCCTCCCTGCCGCGCTCCTCCCTGCCGTGCTCCTCCCTGCCACATTCCTCCCTAGGCTGTGCGGGTGCACATGTCAGGTCTGCATATCCACACCACCCCCTGAGCCTGCAGCCCAAAGGGCACCGGAAACAGGGACTGGTGCCACCGCCTCCCTGTCCCTCATCTCGTTCAGACACGCCTCACCCCCAAACACGCCCACTCCATCTCCCACACTCACTCACACACGGCTTCTCACACATCTCCTTGGACTCACAGGAACTCACACTCTCACCCTCACTCACACATGTAGACTCAAACTCACATAGCACACACACCGACATACACTGGCTGGCTCACGCTTACACACACTTGTACAATTTCACACACATGCACAGTCATATGTTCCTAAAGACTCACCCTAGTTCCCACTCACATTCATCCACTCGCACATCACACGCGTACTCAAAAAGCCATGCACTCACACGCACGCGTGCACACAGCTCCACCGACAGCACCGTCCCCTGCCCCACGTCAGCTGCCCACCTCTCACTGCTGGGGAGGTGGCAGGTGGGTCCTTCTGGAGACAGGAGCTTCCAGCTGTGAGAGGAGGGAGTCTGCAGGTGGGATTGGCCCTGGCCCAGGGCTCCCCACGCAGTCCCCTGGGCCTCCTGCTCGCTGCACTCACTGGGTAGCTCAGAGGCAGAGTCCCCAGCCCACTGGAGCCTTCCCTCAAGCCCCTACTTGGCCCTCTGGCTCCTCTCAGGAGAACGCCGGCTAGGATGCCTCTGCCCCGGCTCAGCCCAGCTGCTTCCTCTGCCCTTGCAGCCTCACAGGGAGAGCTGGACTGGAGAACCAGAGCCCAGGGGCAATCCTGGCTCCCGGATCTCGGCGAGGGCCTCCTGCATCCCGCCCTCCTGGTGCGAGGACCCCAGCTTCCACCCAAGGCTCCCTGTGCTGCCCCCACCCAATTAGACCCCACTCCACTGCCCAGGCAAATGTGTCTAGGGCAAGGGAGGGGCTCGAGGCAGAGGGAGGGCTAGGAGTCTACTGGGAACCCAGAAGAAAAATATGCGTCTACACAGCCACCAAACACGCCAGAGCAAGCAGGCTAGACTCAGCACACCCTGGACCTCACTCACAACCAGGCGTCCCAGAGCCCACTGGGCCTTCCCTTGGAAGTTGACGGACAGGAAGGAGTCAGGAGCTGGGTTCCAAAGCTAACAGAGCCTCTTACGAGCTGTGCAACCCGACTTCTCTGAGCCTCAGTTTCCCATCTAGAAAGCGGGCACACATGTCCCATGTTGGGAAGATTAAATGTGTCAATATGTGTCAAGGCCCAATGCCCAGAAGGTGCTCCATGTCATCGCCTCCTATCATCCCATCACCTGTCCAGGCACCTGATGGGGGTGGCTCAGGCTCAGGAGTTTCCATCCCTGGAAAAACAGCATCCAGTTCAAAGGGCTAGGTGGGGCCCTGCCTTGCTGATGGGATCATTCCAGCCCCTGGGCAGGCTAAGCCCAGGCAAGGGATTTGTGCCAGCCAGGGCAAGAGCGTTAGAGGAGGCCTGGGATTCACGGCCGCAGAACGCAAAGGGATGGGAGCCCAGGGGAAGGCCGGGTCTGCTGCTCCTTGGCTGATGCCTCCTGCTCATCCCCTGTGCCCCTGTATGACATGGCATAAGGGATCTGCCAGCCTCACATTCCCCCAGAGGAAAGCTCCCCTTCCCACCTTATCGGTGAGGAGGCTCTGATAGCATGCCCACTCTCACGTTCCAAACCCAAGTCCACAGAGTGTTCCAGACCCCAGGCTCTCCCTAGCGCTTTGCTCTCCTGCCCTGGAGGATCAGGTTTTTTAACTAGAAAGGCCATTCCCTAACTAAGCAAACCAGGGGCCCTTAATTACTCTGGGGGGTACTCTCGTTAGTGAGAACCCTTCAGTGCTCTGCTGAGAAGTGCATGGGGAAGCAAAATGCCTCCACCCTGAGGCAGGCACTGGGGGGCTCCTCCAAATGCCGAGAAGGGCGTCTCGCCACCTTGGGGGCACTAGCGCACTGTTCGCATCAGAAGCCATCCAGCAGGCACACGTGAGACCACCACCAACTACCCCTGATGGACACCACTGAACGGCGCCGGGAGAGGTGAGGCTACATAAATAACACACGCGTCACGAAGCATAATTATTAAATGTTGTCATTTCGGAAGAAAATTAATTAGCAATAGCTGTAGCTGTCTTGTGTCTGCTTAAGCAGCGTGCATCTCAATTAAAATTTAATTGCCACAGCTTCAATCACAGCAGGTTAAATGGCTTGAAATGCTGAGCGGGTCCATATCTACACAAAGCTTAAATTAGTGTGGAGTGGAGGAGCTGTCACAGAACGGGAGGTGACAGGCAGGAAAGTGGGCAAGACAACGAGGTCCCGGCACACCCATGTCCCTATGTCGACCAGTCCTGGCGAGGGGCAGCATTTCCAAGTGTGGAGATGGACATGGAGGATGCTTCCTGGACCACCCACACAGACTAGCTCTTGGGAACAGAGATTTTAAGGCTTGCATGAGTCTAGTGGGCTCTCATGGGAACCCGGGCTTTGGGCAGGGGGCCACATCACAGAAGAGGATCTGGGGTGCAAAGGCTGGCAAACAGCTGACAGTGTGCCACCCCTCAGATGAAGCAAAGGTCTCAGGCAAGGACTGCCAGTTCCCATGCCAATGGAGTCATGCAGCAGGGCTGGCAAGCCTGGGGCAATAGGGAGTGGTGAGGACTGTGGCAAACTGGAGCACACAGGCCTTGTCAAAAGTAGACAGATGCTGCTCCCCTGTGTTCAGCTTTTCCCACACAAGGATGAGGACCCAGTAAACCAAATCCTCAAAAAAGTCAAGAATAAGGGTTTTATTTCAATTTTCCTGTATATTAAAACAGCCTGGTGATAGCCAGGCCATGGGTTACCAATTTTCCACTTCCTGTCTAGGAATTTGTACAAATAAATATACACAAGAAGGTGTCATCTTAGATAGTAAATTAGCGGCTGCCAGGATGGGGAGAGACTGCTAATAGGTATAGGGTTTTTTGAGAGGGTGATAATAATGCTTAGAACACTTAGATATGTGGTGATAGTGGTTTAGATAGTGGTGGTGGTTATACAGCTTTGTTAATATTCTTAAAATCACTGAATTGTACACTTTAGGAATGTGAATTTTATGGTATGTGAATTACATCTCAGTAAAGCAGTTATTCACAAAAACAGCAGGGAGGGGATGCAGTCTTTACCTCAAATGCACCCACAGCTGCCAAATTTCTCAGCAGAGCATCTTTCACTAGTATTTGTCATTGGCGAACGGAAGGCCCGGTTCAGCCGGGCTCTGAGTTGAGATCTGGACAGACAGCAGGGCAGCCACATCCACATTGCCTCCAGTGCCCTTCTAAATCCTCACATCCTATCGGGGTGCCTGCTCCTCACCTTGAAATTGGGTTGTTTGTAAGTGAAGGATGGTGGATGATGGGACGGAGGGAAGAAAGGAGGGAGGAAGGGAAGAAAGGAGGGA
>NW_012115155.1:2952365-2971428 GCF_000951035.1 Colobus angolensis palliatus | reverse complement strand
GGAGGGAAGGAGGGAAGGAAGGAAGGAGGGAAGGAGGGAAGGAGGGAAGGAGGGAAGGAGGGAAGGAGGGAAGGAGGGAAGGAGGGAGGGAGGGAAGAGAGGTAGGTAGGTGAGGTCCCCCTGGCCAGAAGGCTCAACCCAGCAAGCTCCTAATGAGCCTCCAACACCACTGAAATGCATCTCCCCCTCCATGAAGTGGCCTGGCTGAGCTCATTTTCCTGCCCCACTTTGAGCCCCAAGGCCGTGCTGCCTGCCACCTGCCACCTGCCACCTGCGACTATGCACATGCAGTTCTGCTGGCCCAATCGCTTCCCTCACCCCACAGTCATCTGGGGGCTACCTGAAGGCAGATACTGTGCTGCTACTGTGCCCAAGCACACAACAGACATGCAGGGCCTATCATCCCTCTTCAGCACCAACCAATGCCCAGCCTGGCACAGCTGGCAGCCACAGACAGCATCAGGGGCCAGCATGGCATCTGAAAGCAGGAACAAGGCCCACATCAGCACATCAGGCTGCACTGCCTGAATGAGGAGCCCCCAACGGCTTTCCCATCCCTGCCCGGGCTGTCACCGCGGGTGACAGGATGCCACACATGATGTGCGGGTTTCTTCCCCCTCACGCTGCAGGGCTTGGCTCTCCTCTCAGAAAAGCAGAGTCTCAGAATGCTGCTCACCATCAGGCACACCGATATCCCACCCGGTCCCGGATGCTACAGGCCTGCGCTGTAAGACTGGCTCTTTCTCCTCTTTTTCCCCAAAAGACTTATTCAGAGCTTAACTAAGTTCTCACTCTGACCCACTTGTTACCCTTTGAGCAATCTACTCCACAAAGACCTCAAAAGAGCTGTCACCAGAAAGTTGTGTGCCACAGGAAAACACATACTGTCCAAATAGCGAAAACAACTCCAAATGGCCAAAAATAAGGGGCTGGTTAAGTAATCACAGCATGTCCACACAATGGGATATCAGACATTGAGAGCAATATCTACACATTGATATAACAACATGGGAAGGGCTTATGCCAAAATATCAAGGAGAGGGGAAGAGAAGGCTCCTCAGAGGAAGGAGACCTTGTGGGTTACCCGAGAATTTGAAACCCAGATACAAAGTTGCAAACGCAGGAGGCTGTCCTAAGGGTGGCTGCATGCTGGAGAAGAGGCCCCGGAAGGAAATGCGCCTCTTACCAGCATTGCTGCTGAAGAATGGCATGGTCAATGGCTTCTTTCTTCTTCATCTATGTTTTCCTGAACTTTCTACATTATTACCTTGGGCACAAATTGTTTGTTTATAATTATTAGAAATATAATCTAAAACATTTGTCCACAGCAGAAGATATTCATTCCGCCCTCCCCAGCAAGGGCCAAGGGCCAGGCAGGCAGAACTGGGAGCCTCTGGGCCCATGGCCAGGCGTGAAGGGCTCAGCAGGGCTCCTTCCTATCACTCAGTCAGGAGTGGGCAGCCGGGGTGCTCCTGGGGACTCCGAGTTAAAACATTCCTTCTGCCATTGACGGTGTGCTCCCTGGCTGCGAGGCTCCACACTAGCCCCTATAGAGAGCAAAACAAGTGTGCTCTATGACCTCCGGAGGCTTGCTGAGTGGAAGCAAACAGAAAACAAGACCAGTAGTGACTTGCAGAACAGGGTGCTGAGTCTTGGGGAGCTGGAGATGGGGAGGGAAGGCTCCTCAGAGAAAGGAGACCTTGTGGGTTACCCAAGAATGTGAATGGCATCCAGTCTTGAGGTTCACACAGGACCAGCACTGTCTACCCTCTCCTGGTCCAAAGCAGGCATTGCTAATCAATCACAGTGCTTTTCCCAGCAGCCCCTGGGGTCCTTCTCATTCAGGGCCCCAGGCAATCTCTATCAATCAAACTGCCCTAGCACAGAGACAAAACCCACCCTGCATCACCCTCCATCTGTGCAGGTTGTGCAATGGGAGTCTAAGTCAGGGAGTGGCATGACCTCATAGCATTTGACAGGGGTCACTCCGAAAACAAGGGTGGCCTGGCAGCAGGGAGGCCAGTCAGGAGAGAGTTACACAAATCCAAGCACTGGAGGCATAAAATATGACTGTGCAGTCTGCAAGCACCGTGGGCGTCGGCCATGGAGGAAGATGGGGAGGGCCACACCACCTACTTGGTCGCTGGCTTCCACTCCCCTTCTAACTTTGAGGAGTCCTGGTCCAGCAAACCCAGTGGCCCCTCTGGAAGGCAGAAGACTCAGTGCTTGGCTGAGCATCTGAATGCTGCTAGTCACAGCCCCTGTGGCCACAAGGTCTGTATCAGAAAGCCTAAGGCTGGAACAGGCAAAAGACCCCCTAAGACAGCTCTCGGCTCCAACCCAGTGATTCACAGCCTCCCGACCGGAATGGCAGTCAGAGCCACACTAAGTCCCATTACTCTCCCAGAGCACTGGCGTTCAACAGCCTATGTCCTGTCTTCACAGAAGAAGGCAAAAGTCTTTGAGAAGGAAGGCCTTTGATCGACCCCTCAGAATCGAGAACTCTAAGTTGGAAGGAAGGACGCTTGGAAAACAGCCAGCCTCACCAGTCATTTTACAGATGCGGAGGCCAAGCCTCAGAAACATGAAGTCATTTGCCCGAGGTCACAGAGCTGGTGAGGAGCAAGGCAAGTGTCTGCCCCAATCGCACAGCATAGCTCTCATTCCTCGGGCCCAGAAGAGCACAGAACCCAAGCGGCACATGCTGGACACCTGCCGAACGGCTGGGCGACACAGGGAAGGGTCCTGCCTGAGCTGCTGCCACCACCCTCTGCGGCGGCCCGCCTCCTCGTGCAGAGCACAGTGCAAAGGGCTGAGATCCTGCAAAGCCAGGACACACGTGGAGCCCACCAACGCACCCCAGGGTGATATCCATGGCTGCCTTTCAGGTTCACTCAGGCAGGCTTTCCAAATGTCTCTGATTCGCCGCCACGGAGCCACAGGCGACCAGGTAACATGCAGATTCCTGGTGAGTCTGGGCCTGGGCAAGTGGGGCAAAGATGGATGTCATAACCAGGCTCTGAGCTCAAAGAGATAACTCAGGCTCGGCAGGTGGGAGTCTAGGGGCGTGGACAGTGTGGTGGGCACGCAGAGGAGGCCCCTTCCACCAGGTCCCAGCAGCCTGGAGGGTAGGTGGTCAGCACTGATGGCTGAGCCCAACCATAACCATTATACTTTGAGAACACCCACCAGGCACCTGGCCCACTGCCGAGCGCTTTCCATTGGTGACCGTCCCTGAGCTGCACAACGCTCTGTGTTACCAGCTTAATTCACAAGGAGGAAATTGAGGGTCCCTGAGGTTCACTGCCTTGCCTAACACCTCAGAGCAGGACAGAGGAAAGCCAGAAATTGCACCCATGTTCCACCTCACATCATTCCTGGCCATCAGGAAGCAGGCAGCATGTGGCTGTCGTCCAGCACTGGCAGCCCAAATCCCAAATACAGAGCACCTTCCCTGGTGTCACCCAGTCATCAGCAACAGCTCCTGGATCCCCCGATACCTGCATCAGGCACCAAGATGAGACACACACACAGAACACTGCTCCCACCCTCAGTGCACTCCTGGTCCAACTGGGAAGACAGACAACTAAACCACCATGGATCCTGAAGCTGGGCCCATCACTCGGGGACCCACCACAGGGCATGGAAGGGGAGGAGATGGGGGCAGACAAGGCATTCCAGCAGGAGACAGCCAGGCAAGGCTTGGACAGGCGGAGGCGGGGGGTGGGGGATGGAAAGCCAGCCATCAGGGAGAACAGTGGATGTGTTTGTGTTTGGAGCTGGGTGCTGGGAACATGGAAGCCTCATATGGGGCCACCGAGGTGTTCAATTCTAGGAGCTGCCAAAGTATATTCTATGTGATTTGGACCCCTGAATACAACCCGAAAACAGTGAGTATTACTAGGGGCTGGGGCCAGGAGAACTGAGCACCAGGCTTCCTCTCAGTCAGCATGACCCAGGCAGCTCCTTCCTTCTGCAGGGCCAAAATGAGGGTACAGGAGGCAGAAGGCACCTACTTGTCAGCCAGGACCTGTCCAGTCATGCTGCCTTCTAGAGGCTCTGCCCACACATGCACATGCACACACACACACACACACACACACACACAGTGTTTGTCCACGCAAACTTCCACACACTTAAAGCCCATGCACAAGCAGACACACATTCCCAACACACTCCCAAACAGGCAGAGACGCACACTCCCAAACGGGCAGACACGCACACTCCCAAACGGGCAGAGACGCACACTCCCAAACACACGCACACTCAGAAATCCACTCACATACAGATGCAAGCACATGTACCCAGGAACAGTCACAGACACACCCCTACATTCACAAAGGTGTCCAAACACACACACACTCTCACACAGCCACACAGCACATGTGTACACGCATGCACGCACACGCATGAGCACTGCAGGGGCAAGACTCTGAGCTTGCCTTCTGTAAGTTATTTCCTAGAAGGACCTAGTGTTAAACCCTCCTTGTCACCTAGGGTGGGCATGGACAATCCCCCAGTGGGTGGGAGGACTGGGCCAGGTCTCTAGGGCCTGGAGGGGTCCTTCTGCAGAGACAACTTCCAGGACAGAAGGGGCTAAATGCACGGGGTACTGAGGTTCAGGGGATATCCCCAGGCCCCGGTACCCATGGAGCCCTGGAATCCGCCATCCTGCAGCAGAAAGGGCCCACTGGACTGGGACAATGCTCGCTGCCCAGCACAGGCCATGGGCTGACCAAAGTTAGGGGCTTGTGTGTTTTAGTCCTCTCCTGATTTTCCTCTATTCCTCCCATCTACAGCTTTGTCCTTTCATTCGGTCAATACTGGTGGCAGGAGCTAGTGCCAGACCACCAGGCTGGGCACCAAGTAGGGGCTCCAGAGAGAGTGGATTCAGGAAGTGAGCGGTGCTCTTTGGGAGGAAGGAGCTACTTCCTGTCAGAGATGCTCTTGCTGTTGGATCATTTTCAAATGAGGACCCTTGTCCAAGTCTTCATCACTGAGAAGCCCTAGGAATAGGGCGTGGCCAGCCTGGGGAAGGCCGTCAAAGTTCCTGGTTGAATGAATGAAGAGTTAAAAGAACGGTCAGCTCCCCAGGTTCACCACCAATCTGTCAAACAGTGCCAGCCCACCACCTTTCCAGAGAGCCCACCCCCAGAACTTGCCTACTTCTGGTGGGGCGGGGTGGGGCAGGGTGCACACACGCATGTGCGCGCGCGCGCACACACACACACATACACACACAGGGGCAGGAGCCTCTTTCAGGCAGAAGGAGGCTGACCCAGTCCCTGACGTCCTGGGAGCAGGACCAGAGGTCTGAGCAAGAGCTCTAGGGCTCATCCAGCCAGGCAAGGCAGGGAAGGAGGGGCTGTCCAAGCCACTACTATTATTTCATCTTCGAGACTCCCTGTGAGGCACCAACAGGACCTCCCTTCCATAGTTGAGGAAACAAGCTCAGAGGCAGGCAGAGTGCTCAGGTCATGCCAAAGGCGTTAGAGAACGGCCCCTCATTGTGCAACAAGTCACCGTGTAGACGAAGCCCCTTCTGTTCCCAGCAGCGGCTCAGAAGCGAGTTTTGTGGTCTCCACCCTCTCTCAGCCTGCAGGCCAGCTGGACAGAAAACACAGTTTCTCACCTGCAGTTCAACAGGCCCACTCACAGTAGCCCACCTTCCCGTGGAAAGTCCTACAAGCAGAGCTCAGTGGCCTCGCCAGGAACCCCAGCCCTGAGGGCGCTTCTCCTCTGGCTCAGTGCTTTCCTCTGAGACGTGGATAAATCTGCCCACACATAGGGCAGCTATGAGGATCGAATGGAAAAGGCACAGGGGCTCTGAGCACAGGGACTGGCAGCTGACGCCGGGTAAAGGCGGGCTCCTGTGATCATCAGTGCTAGTAGAAATACTGATATTCCAGGGTAGATGCTACAGCTTTTAATTTTAAAAATATGACAAACTGGAGCTTCAGACAAGAGTAAAAATAGTTTGGGGAAGAAGAGCCTGGGGTGGATTTGAGATTCCAAGAGTGTCGGGACAGACATGAACTGAAATCTAAGGAGTACCAGCAGCGCTGACCGTGGTGAGGGGTGAGGGTGGCAGTGGTGGCAGCCAACAGGCATCGAATCCTTCTGAAGTGCCTGACAGGGGCCTGCACTTCCTAGATACTGTCTCCCTCCCACAGCACAATGTCCATGGGAATTGAAGCGGTACTGAAGTCTGCTTCTCCGGATGAAGACAAGAGGCACAGACAGGCGAAGAACTTGCCAAGGGTCACACAGCTGGCTTGCTGGACAGGGGCCTGGGTTGACGCCCAGGTGGGGCCAGAGCCCATACAGTCCACTGCAGTGGGGGCAGAGTGACCCAGGCGAGGGAGGTGGGGCTGGACAGAGGGACACGGCCTCTCAGAGCTGGGGATGGGGGGTGTGGGGAGACGGTGGGGAGATGCTCCCGCTGCTCCCGTGCCCCTGTGCCAATTTGGTGAGTGTATTAAAAAGTTTCTTTTCAATTACCTCTTTCTTGAAAATTACTAATAGTGCTCTGATGGAGATGCGACTTAATTTCCCAGTTGGCTTGGAAATGAGGAGACCCATAATTGTTTGACCGTCTCACCAGCGGCAGACTGGGAAAGGGGGCTTGGCTCCTCAGGGGCCTAGCATGAATAAAAACATCCCCGCTGAACATGCTTGCCCCCCACCTCCGCCCCCAGCGCCAGACTCCAGCCGCCAGCACCCAGCCCTACACCCTGCTCAGCACATCCAAGAGCCCGGCCTCTCCCTCGGCTCTACCCTTGGAGAAGCGATCAGTGCTGGCAGCAGTCTCCTTAGGAGCCCCAGGCTCTGCCTGGCCCAGCCTCTCCCAGCAAGCAGGCGGCTTCCACGGGGCCCCAGCCCCTGCCTTGAAGGCAGGCAAGTCCAGCCCCTCTGGAGAAAAGAACAAGTTATTTAGAGGTCGGTTAGAGACTGCTGTATGTCTGTTGGTTAGAGCCTGCTGTATGTCTGTCCGGCCTTCCTGGCAATTTCGCATCTCAGACTTGCAAAAGCCACAAGAGAAGGGCGTGATGATAGCCCTGGGCAGGTGAGGGGACCAAAAGCCAGGTGCCCACATTCCTACAGGTGTGGCCTTGGTCTGACCCTGTCAGTTTCCCCAGCCTCTCTCCAGCTGCCCTGTCATGGTCCCTGCCCAGTGACACTGCAGACCTGGGAACAGGCCCTCCACAGTGAACTCCCCCAAGTACAGCCTCTGGAATTAGTCCCAGGAATTTTGCTGAACCCTTAAGAATCTACTCACATACTAATATAATGATGATGGCCATTGGTTTCTTTAATGTCAACTCTCTCATGTCTTGTTTTCTCAGTGACTCCTAAAATCCACCCTGCAAGGATTCACCATTATGTCCCCATTTTACAGATGCAGAAACTGAGGCATAAAGACCTGAAACAGAAGAGCCAGGAAGCCCCCAGGCCAGTCTGAGCATAGAGCTAATGCTCCTCGGCTGCCCTCACCACCTCCTGGCTTCCTCCTGCTTCTGGTGAACACAGAACCTCAGGCTATCAGGGAAGGGCCTTTCTTTGCCATTTCTGTGGTGTGGTCCCTCCTGACCACTGCTTCTTCTTCTCTGCCCACGGCAGCCTCCATACCCTTCTACTCAAGGGCTTCCCCAACAATCCTCTCCAGCCAGGAAGCTGCTCCAGGAGCCGCCTTTCCTCCACAGCTGGGGAGCTTAGGGTCAGCCCCAGGGGCATGAGGCCCTCTCCGTCCAGTGGGTGGGCGCGTTATGGGACCTGCGAGGGCAGGCTGGATGCTCTTCACACTGCCTGGGGGGCAGGAAGTGACGCGCTTGCCGCTGCATTTCCTGGAGAGACTGATGTGTCCGACCTGAGGCACCACAGCTGGACCGAAGGCTGCGAGGTCACGGAGGGTCAGCTGGCTGCGGACATGCTGAAGAACAGCAGGGATAACTCATCCCAGCCCCAGCCTTGCCGCGTGAACCTCTGAACCCTCCCCATCGGGATGCAAGGAAACGCGATCCAGCCACGCGAGAGGGGAGCTGGGCAGGAGCTCCAGACGTCTCGGGGACCTTGCCTACAGAGGGACTTTTGTTTAGAAAACAGGCGTTATCACTGTGACAAATGCTGTCTGGATTCCAGGAGGAGTGCTTTTCCTGCTGCTCTTTAAATTCCACATTCTCGCTTCACATCAACATCTCCTATCTCCTTTCCCAAGTCTCCTGCAGCCGCCTTAGTGTATGCCAAAAGGAAATCAGGCTGCGAACTTCAAAACCACAAGGAGACAGTGGTCTCAAAGACGCCTGATGGGCTCTTCTCACCTCCACCTGAATGCAATGGAGACAGAGCTTTGCTAAGCCAAGGGGGCCCATCCCACCCTGCAGAATCTCCTGTCTCCGTGAAGCCCGTTCCCCAGACATGCGCTAACGGGCCGTGATGGAGGGGGCATCAGCTCCAAGGCGTCACTGGCAGGCAGGGGGAAAGGGTTCAGGCACACCCCCTCTCCATCCTGATGGGCCCTTCCAGCCCTGGCCTGGGTACAGACCAGCCCCTCGCCCGGTCAGCTGGGCACAAAGCCATCCAGCCCTCTCCCTTGGTGCCCCTCTGTTCCGGCTCTCCCAACGCCAGGCCTTCTTGCTGCCTCGAGTTCCTGCATTAGGCTCCCCTGGGTTGATCGCAGACACTCTTTAGCCACTCATTCATACCTCCGGGCTTGGCCTCATGCAAAGGCATGAAGAGGCCACCACCGAAGTCAGCCATGGGCTGTGCAGCCCAGGGAGACTCTGTCCCCAGAGGTGAAGAGAAAAGGACAGGTGCTCCTTCTGCCCTCTCCCAGTGGCATCTAGGACTGGGCTCAGGGTGTGAGGAGGGGTTTTGTGCCCTGAGGGCCCATGAGAGAGGCCCAGGGATCCCAGACTGGGGTCCAGAGAGACAGTGGAATCAGCAGAGAGGAGCCCTCAACCCCAGGGGCAGGGAGAGGTTCAGGGAAAGCCTCCTGAAGCGGGCAGGAGGAAGGGAGGGCAGGAATCACGGTGCCTGGAACTAAGGTGGCGCTCACCACATACGGGAAGAGTGATGACCACCTCCGCCACTTCTGCTGGGCAAATGCTGCAAGAATGGACGGGTGAACTAATGAACAAAATGTTACAGCTCTCCATTTCCTCAAGAGACACAAAGGCAGGGCTAACACAAAGACACCGGAGCTAACTCAGAAGCCTTTCATTAGACAAGCACTGAGACACTCTGGGACTCAGCAGCTTCCCGTTCCCAGGCAGATGTTCCATGTTATGTGAATTTGAGAAACGCCGGGCAAACAGGCAGAAAGTTTCTTTACTGCAGGACTTTTCAGAGTCTTCGAAATAGCAACATGCACTTTTAAGATCTAGAGAAACCACAGAGCATGTGGCTTCTCCCAAATTCACATGGGCCCCCACCCTTTCTACCTGCAGCAGCTTGTGCAAAGGCGAGTGAAAAGCAAACTCTGGGCAACCCTATTCCCTTCTACAACACACAGCAAAGGACACCAATCCAGGCTTGCCTGCAGCCAAGGGGCCCTCCAATACCTAGCTGTGACCCGGGCCCTCACTCCCACTCAAGTGAGGGGTACAAGTGAGGGTGACATGGAAAGGCAAACCTGGAAGTAATCAGTTGTTAACCTGGAAGGAATCAGTTGTTTTTTAAAAAAAATTAAAGCATTCACAGAAACGCCTGAAGTGTACCTAGCTTAGCAAATTGCTGGGGACACATCTCATAAGTGTGTCAAGAAGCTGCAACCAGAAACCCTGCTCCTGACCGCCTGGAGGCAAATTCTGGGTCTCCTCTGGACAGACTTGAGATCCTGTGACCTCCATCCCCAGCACAGTGGAAGGTGTCCCCTGCAGCCTCCAGCTGCACGGCAAGCCTGCCAGTCAGCTATGCCAGTTTGCTGGCACCTCTTCTGTGCACAGCACCATCAGGGCAGAACCTACCCTCCCTGAAGCCCTGACAGTCAGCAGGCATGTCCAGGTGACAATGCAGGAGAACCCAGGGGGCTTCTACCCAGCGCACAAGGCCTGGGGACATGGAGGGCCCACATCACCAGTGTGGCTCTTCTTGGGACCCAGTAGGAAAGTTCTTAGAGGGCGATGTCCGCACAGGGCTATGCAATTATCTCCCTGGACACACTGGTTTCGCAAAGCCCTGGCTGGTTTGGGAAGCATAAAAGGCCCACTTGTTGACAAAACCCACTCCTTTGATAGAACCTGCCCCAAAACCTTTGAAAATAATTTTGTTTTTCGGTCCTGACTTGCCTTTCACAGCTCCACCCGCAGACACTTTAGTGGCAGGCCCAGTCCATGCTCCGCCCCTTCAACAAAGCGGTCCCGAGAACCAGGCACTGCTTCCGGGCGTGGGCAACAGGGCACGGTGGCTACAGGGCGTGGCTCCTTGTCATTCTGCCCAGAGGGCTGTGAGTAGAAGGCAGGCCCCTCTGTCTGCAGGGAAGTGGGTGGGTAGACCCGCAGCACAGAGGGTTTCTGAGCTGGTCCCTACAGCTTTCCCCAAGGGCCAGACAGCAGTGAGCCCCCCAGAGCACCCACTGAATGCCTGGTCTTGGCTGCCACCAAGCCTGCTGCTCAGGACAAGCCCATCCGCAGTGATGGATCAGATTCTTGCCAAGAGACAGTTCCCTTTATCCCCACTTCCCCAGGCTTTCTCTGCCCAGTGGCCCTGCAACTGTGGACGCCTTCAAGTCCCCCTCAATCCAACAAATGTATCCATCCATTCCATCTATTCATCTATCCATCCATCCACTCATTCATTCATTCAATCGTTCATTCAGCAAACACTGATAATGGACGATAGATGCCAGGGGCTCCTTTAGGTAAAGAAAACACAGAGATCTGAGAGCCAGTTAATCAATCAAAAGCATAGCAGCGATCTGATAGGAGTCAGACCTGGGGGAGAAGGAGGCACAAGGAAGGGCATGGCCAACTGGGCCTGTGGTGGGGGCAGGAAGGGCACATTGAGAGAACCCAAGACAAGTCCAGGTGACAACAGAGCACAGTGGGAATCAGAGACGGGCAGGGCCGGCCCTCAGTCCGCGTATGCCAGGCTCCAGAACCTCCCAGGGCTTGGCCCATGTGGTCCCCCATCTGGAAAGCCGTGTCCTTCTCTTCAGCCTGCCAAACCCTAACCTTGGCCTCAAAGTCCTCCCGAGTGCCCCGCCATGGAAGCCCTTCCTCTTCGGATCCCTCCAGCGCTGAAACTTCACAACACTCAGCTCAGGACTCCACTTCTGTCCACTTCTGAATCAAGGGCCCTCGGGTGTCTCCTTAGCCCCATGCCTTCACTAAAGGGAAAGATGTCAGGCCCCCAAGGCAGCCAGGCCAGCCGCGTCTCTGCAGGGCTTCCTTTCATGGTGGGGTGGGCAAAGACAGGGACCCAGGCCTGGGGGCTCGTGCTGAGCCTACGCTAGCTGCAGGCCCTAGACGCTTTCAATGCGGAGGCCTGTGACCTTCTCAGGGAGATGCGGAGGAACAGGAAGGGAGCGGCTGAGTCTGTTGCAGGTGAGACAGGGCTCCCCACCAGCTGTAAGGAAGAGGTGTGCTTGTGCCTTCCTGGGACCTGCCCCTTCCTGTGACTCTCCTCCTGCCTGTCTCAGTCACTCAGCTGTGGACCCTGGTGTTGGGGAGAGAGCCCAGCCTTGGTACCAGCCGATCTGCCTGCAAATTCCAGCGGGCAGGCTTACAGCTGTGTGGTCCCAGATGGGTTCCTTAAGGATGTGGCACCTCCATTTTTTCATCTCTGAAACAGGTCCACCAGCAGTAACCACCATGCAAGTTAGGTGCCGAGGTCACTCAATGAGAAACGCAGGCAAAGTCCCTAGCAAGCTCTGACCCCTTGCAAAGGCCAGCTTCAGGCCCATCCATCCCCCAGAGCCAGGGACCCTACCCCAATAGAAACCCCTAAGCTGGAGACCCCTCCTTAGAGGCCATGACTGCCACCAGCTTAGGCTACTCGGTCTCATTAGGTCCCTGGGTATGGGTGGCAGCCACTTCCCTGTGCCCCCAGCAGAGTGTGGCACCAGAACGGCCCGGCTCTGTGGATGCCTCTCATTACGTGAATGTCTGCCATCAGCTGTGCTGAAGCAAAGCGGCACCAGGAACTGACTCTGTTCTAATGTTCTAATGACTCTGTCGCCTAATGTTCTAATGTGCCCCTGCAGAAGCGGAACAACCTTTTTCTAGAGGCTGCTCCCCCTGGCTAAGGACCAAGAGGGTGCAGAATCTCCCCACAAGCAATCACTTGCCTCCCCAGAGCCCCCGTCCCTGTCCCAAGCCATATACCAAGAAAGCTGTCTTCAGCACTGGAGCAACACAGAGCCCTGGGGAGAGAAGGGCCTGGCATCCTAGAAAGCCACAGGCTGCTCCTGCCTGGCACCATGGGGGAGGCAGGAAGCTGGAGGAGCAAACAACGGGCCGGCGGCTTGAAGGAGGCAGAGGAGGTGGCTCTCCTGGGCTGGGACCAAGTGCTCTCCCAACCCCCGACCCCCAGACCCTTCCGCCTCTGCCTCCACACCCCTCCTAGCCCTCTCTATCCCACTACGCCCTCCACCTCTGCACATACACCCCCACTGGGTTCCAGTTGCAAATTCCTCTGTCCACCTTGTCTAGAGCCAATCTGAGGTGGGGAGAAAAGAACAGGGAGAGAAGCAGCCACCCCCTGGGCTGGGCCATAAGAAGGCTTGGTCTCACCTCCTGGACTGGGCCATGAGAATCCTTGGTCTCACCTCCTGGGCTCTGAGATCTCAACAAGCCCAGGGCTGCTTTCCCAGTTCTTCACTCCACTCAGGTCCACTTATGTCCCCACCCAGCCCATGTGTCCCCATCCCTGGGTCAAGCCCCAAGTTTTCCCATCTAGCCCAGATTCTAGCCTGAATGCAGCCGGTGGAGTCTGGTAAACAAGGTGATCTTCCTCCCTGGCCACCTGCCTTTCTCCTGCCACTTCATTCTCCTTTATTTTGAAAACCTGTGAAACTACACCAAGATCCAAACCAGCCATAGATGGAAAGAAATGTCTGGCCACAGCTTTCACTGCAGCAAACCCAAGGTGTGGTCCAGGCCCAGCCACTCTCCTCTCCTTCCCGCCCCGCTTTTCCTGTGCAGGACAAGGCCCGCCTCAGCAGACCTCACAGTCGCCAGGCTGCCCAGCAGGATTGCACAAGAGGGCGTTCAGGGTCAGGAGAACCTTCCCAGGACAGGCTTGGAGGAGAAAAGCAGCCTAACGAAGAGGAATTAAAGGGCGGCATTCCACAAGGACCTGAAAACATTATGACAGTTTTGTTTTGATTTTTGCAAGGAGGCAGACACCGAACTTCGGGGCATGAGGAAAAAAGAGCCAAAAGAAACAGAGATGAGGCCTGAGCCACTGGAAAAGACTGACTTCTGTGGTCCAAGAGCTAACCAAGGCTCAGCGGCACCAACCAGGCAGCCAGGCGGACAGGGGGACGCTGCATCCCTGGCCTGAGACAAGTCACCCAGGAGCCCAGGTGATGATTCAAATGTGGTCACCTCCCCGGAAACATCTAAAGATGTGTCTCCACATACAGGTGCCCACGGGGAAGAGTTCACCAAACCTCACGCAACCTCCAGAAGTCACTCCAGGCCTGGGGGAGGGTCCACCCTGCCTCCACTTCCTGGGAAATCACTTGTCCCTTCCGGTCCTGGGAAGGTTCAGACTTTCAGTTTTCCCTCAAAAGCACAGCGACGGCACCTGGGAGGCCCCCAGACCTCCCTGGACCCCACACAGGGCCACCCCACTGGCCTGGCATCCCTGGGAGGACTGATATCCCAGGAAAACGGGAGAACCTCCGAGAAGTTGTAGAGTTGGGATGGGCCCCAGACTATCTAACACATCCCATTCACCAGACAGAGACAGCAGCTGAAGCCCATGGGGGCCAGGGCCTCCCTTGAAGTGGCAGAGCTGGCCCATCACCCTGTCCTTGGGAGGTCGGCCCAACACTGCAGGGAGGGGGGCCGGAGGACACTACTGGGGAATCTCACAAGGGGCAGCCCCAGGGCTGAAGCCCCTCCTTCATCCAAGAGCTCCCGCGGGTCGCTCACCCAAGGACACACAGGCTCAACTGTCCAGCTGTGATAGTGTAAAATATATATTCAGCCTTCCTCCTGTTTCCTGGCATAAAACTCTTGGAATCTCCAGGGAAATGAGTGTCTTTTTGTATGCTGATGAGTTGACTGTAACTAGGTAGGCCCTAGGTAGTTTCAGGATGGAAGCTGGTCACCTGAAAATCCAAGGCAGAGAAGAGGGTTAGGACTTTCAGCCCTACCTCCAACCTCAGGGGAGGGGGAAGGGGCTGAAGGTTAAGTTGATCACCAATGGCCAATGGTTTAATCAGTCATGCATATGTAATGAAGCCTCCATAAAAACCCAAAAGGACTGGGTTCAGGAGCTTCCAGATAGCTGAGCACGTGGTTCCTAACGGGTGGTGCACCCAGAAGGGCATGGAGGCTCTGTACCACCACCCCCATGCCTCACCCTGTGCATCTCTTTATTTTTATCCTTTGTAATATCCTTTACAACAAGTCAGTAAATAGAAGTGTTTTCCGCGTTCTGTGAGCTGTTCTAGCACATTAATCAAACCCAAGGAAGGGGGCATGGGAACCCAGATGTATAGCCGGTCAGTCAGAAGCACAGGTAGTTGAAGAACCTGTACTTGAGAGTGGCATCTGAAGTAGGGATGGTCTTGTGGGACTGAGCTCTCAACCTGTGGGATCCGATGCTGCCTCCAGGTAGACAGGGTCAAAACTGAATTGAATTGGAGGACACCTAGCTGCTATTCACCACAGACATGCTTGCTGGCCATGGGTATGGAGAAAAACCCCCACATATCTGGTCATACATGTTTTCTGTGTGGACTGAGTGAGAGCATAAGAGAAACGGAGTCTGTTCCTACATTCTCAGACCAGCTCTACTGCTGCACTTGCTTGCGTGGCCTCGCATGGCCAACCACATCTCCATGAGCAAAAGGAAACCTGCCAGTGTGTGGCGGGGTGGGGTGCAGGGAGGATCATGCAGGATTGAGCACAGAAAGGGCCTGGCCCCCAGTCATCATGTCCCCTTCCTCCAGAGGGGAGAGGAAGGCCAGCTGCGCCTCAGCCTGGATCAGGCTGTATGTCCCTGGAAAAGTCACCACCACTGCTCCTCCCCGTCTGTGCAACGAGAGGGTGGGAGTGGCCAGTCTCTGGGGCCCGCTGACCCTCACTCTGCCTCTCCCATGGCTGGCCTGGCCTGACCTTTGGATGGTGGGCTCCCCAGGGCCCACCCATGGCCCTCACCCCCAGGCCAAGGAGGCCCAAGGGCAGCTCTCACAGCCTCCTGGATGATTTACGGCCACCCCGCCCAAGGCTGCAGGCCCAGCAGATATTTTCCATTTTCCACTGTGTAGCCGAACTCAGACGTTACAGAGAGACCTGGGTCTAGGCCTTGGGCCTGGCCGTGGCTTCCCCTCTCCTAGGGACGTAGGCAGGCCAGGGGCCCAGGCTGAACATCCGTGCCTAGGCCCCAGCACTCCCTCACAGGGGAGGGTCCTGGGTCCTGCAGCCAGGTCTGAGAGGCCCGGTCAGGGGGAGGAAGCTAGGCCTCCCAGCCTGCACCATTCACACAGGCCCTTCCCACTTCCGCTTTCCCCTCTCCCCATGACAGCATCGTGGAAGAGTGCCTTTGCTGGCAAGCCTGAGCACTCTGGGGCTTTCTGTCCTGATGCAGCTCCCACGCTCAGCTGTGCACAAAGCCCTCGGAAAAGCTGCTGAGATTGTGTGTGGTGCTAGGAGTAAAATGCAAACCTCCAGCCCACACAGATGTTCTGTGAGGCCTAGTCCCTCAAGGCCAGGCGGCCCAGATAAGTGGTGAGATGTCCCTGCCCCTGTCAGCTTCAGGCCCCTCCCCAGCCATCCCTCCTCACACCCACCTGCTGGCCACACCAGCCTCTCCTGTCAGGTCATAAACACATCGGGGTGAGGACTATCTTTACAGTGGAACACTTACACCACTTAAAATCAGAAAGGCCCTGCTAGTGAGAAAAGTACAAGGTGAGCTCTCTGCTTTGGCCAAGATGGAATAACAGGGACCAGATTTAACCTCCCTCCCAAAACCATCAAATAACCAGTCAAAACCAAGGAAACAATGGCTTTTCAGGACAAAGAACATCCAGCAATGAAGGAATGAAAACCAAAGAGGTGAGCCTTAGCCTGCCCCAGCTTCCTGTCCAGAGAGTGTTTCCAGACCACGGCACAGGGAGGGGTAACCCAAGCAGAGCCTGGTGGATTCCCAAGTTAAGGAGATGGAGATGGAGTTGGAGGGGAGGGAGACCAGGGTCACTAGGGTTTTGCATGGCAGAACACCAGACCAGTGGGAAGAGCTGAACAGAAGGGGAGCGTTGGTGAACTTGCAGGGGGTCCTCCTGGAGCATTGCAGAATAGAATCAGCACATACTGTTCTTTCCCCAAGGCCAGGAAAAGAACCAGCTGAGAGGATGAGAGGGAACAGCGTGCCCAGTGTAGACAAGGCCAGTGCCTATGCCCACCAGCCAGACTGGAAAACCTTAAAAGTCACACAGCCTTGGGTAGAGAACTCTGAAGGATTTTTACCTCAATAGCAAGGAATAATTAGCCCTACGCTCTGGGCCCATCTAACAAATCTAAAAAGATTAAACTTCCCAAGTAAATCAATCATATCCTAGAAGAAAGCTCAAGAATATTTATAGTAAGATAAAAATATTCAACACCCAATAAGATAAAACTTATAATATTCTAGCATCCAGCAAAGATTACCAGACATGCCAACACAGAAAGCAGAAAAGTACATGAGGAAAATAAACATCAATCAAAACTGAGCCAGAGCAGGTACAAATGCTAGAATTGGCAGATGAGGGCATGAAAAGAGTAGTTATAACTGAATTCCTGTGTCCAAAGAGTTAAGTGGAGACATGGAAGATATAAAACGACCCAATCAAACTTCTAGAGATGAAAAATACACTAAGTGGAACTAGTGGTAGATTAGACACTGAAGAAAACAGATCTGTGAACCTGAAGAAATAGCAATAAAAACTATCCGGTATTATAAACAGAGGAAAACAATTAAAGAAGAGCATATGAGCTGTGGGACAACGTCAAGCTGCCTAATACACATGTTACTGGAGTCCCCAAAGAAGAAACGGAACATAGATGATTGGAAGAAGAAATATCAAAAGATATAAAAGCGGCCGGGCGCGGTGGCACAAGCCTGTAATCCCAGCACTTTGGGAGGCCGAGGCGGGCGGATCACGAGGTCAGGAGATCGAAACCATCCTGGCTAACACGGTGAAACCCCGTCTCTACTAAAAATACAAAAAAAAAAAATTAGCCAGGTGTGGTGGCGGGCGCCTGTAATCCCAGCTACTTGGAGGCTGAGGCGGGAGAATGGCGTGAACCCGGGAGGCGGAGCTTGCAGTGAGCCGAGATTGCACCACTGCACTCCAGTCTGGGCGACAAGCGAGACTCCGTCACAAAAAAAAAAAAAAAAAAAAGATATAAAAGCTAAAAATTTTCCAAATTTGATAAAAACTACAAACCCACAGAAAATCATAAAAGCAGCCAGAGCAAGGAATATTAGCAGAGATGATAAAGAAAGTCATTTGATACCATGACAATCCTAAACATCTATGCACCTAATAACAGTTTCAACATACACGAAAGAAATTTTAAAGAATTGTTTTAATAGTTGAAAATCAATTAATGAAATGTATTATGTTATCCAATCTAAGATCAAAAACAAGATAAGAATAAGAACTCTCACTACCTCTGGGCAACATTGTACTGCAGGTTCTAGCCAGTGAAAGGCAAAAAACTAAATAAAAGGAATTCAGATTATAAAAGAAGAAGTAAAACTATCTGTATTCACTGATGAGATAATCACTTATATATAAAATCTGATAAAATCTATAAAAGGCAGGATATAAAAACAATATATACAAACCAATTATATTCTTTAATATTAGCAAGTTGAAATTTTAAAATAACCCAACAGTATCCAAAAACATAAAATATCTTAGAATAAATCTGAAAAAAGATGTACAGTACTTGTACACTAAAAGTTATAAAACATTGCTAGGAGAATATGAAGAAGATGTAAATAAATGGAAGGACATACCTTATTCGTGGGCCAGATTACCCAATATTATTAAGATGTCAATTCTCTCCAAATACATCTACATTCACCACAATCTCAATCAAAATCTTAAAAGCAGGGTTTTTGGAGAGATTGCCAAGATGACTCCAAAATTCACATGAAAATGCAAAGGATCTAGAATACAAACTCTGAAAAAGAAAAAGAATACTTAGAGGGCTAAGCTACCTGACTTCAAGATTTGTTATATAGCTACAATAACCAAGAAAGTGTGCTATCAGTGTGAATATACACAAATAGATCAAAAGAACAGAATAGACAGTCCAGAATAGGCCCACACGTATATGGGAAGCAGATTTTTTACAAAGGTGCAAAGGCAACTTGATGCAGACAGAATAATCTTTTCAACGAATGGTGCTGGAACAATTTTTTAAAAGAACTTTGATACATACTTTATACTATATACAAATATTAACTTAATGTAATATACATCATATATTAAATTTAAAACCTAAAAGAAAACATAAGAGAAAATCTTTGCTACTTCAATTTGGGCAAATATTTCTTAGATACAATTCCAAATGCATGATCTATAAAAGAAAAACTTTTATAGATCATGTTTAGTTTTGATGAACTGGAGTTCATCAAAACTAAAATCGTTTAGTCTACAAAAGACATTGTTAAGAAAATGAAAAGATAAGCCACAGGCTGGGACATCTGCAAAAGACTTCTATCCAAAATATATAAAGAATTCTCAAAACTGAGCAATAAGAAAATCACCAACCCATGTTTAAAAAAATTGAGCAAGGCCGGGCGCGGTGGCTCAAGCCTGTAATCCCAGCACTTTGGGAGGCCGAGGCGGGCAGATCACGAGGTCAGGAGATCGAGACCACCCTGGCTAACA
>NW_012115155.1:2945876-2951270 GCF_000951035.1 Colobus angolensis palliatus | reverse complement strand
ATGAATTCCAAAATAATTGTGGTGAGTGAAAGAAGCCAGACAAAAATGAGGACATCCTGTATGGTTCCACTTTTATAAGCTCTGGAAAATGACAGGAAGCAGATCAGTGGTTGCCGAGGAAGGCCAGGGGGTGGGGTGGAAGGACAGATTACAGAGGGGCATGAGGAAACTTCTGCGGATGATGGATATGTCCATTATCTTGATTATGGTGATGGTTTGCACACACAAGTCAAACTTTATCGAACCGTACATTTTTTTTAAAACTCCGCTGAAAGGTAGTTTCTCTTCCAACTATCAGATTGGCAAAGACCAACAAGTATGATAACACTCCCTGTTGATGTGAATACGGGCAGATAAGCACTCTCGTACGTTGCTGGTGGGAGTGTAAACTTCTGTGGAAAGTGATTTACCAATATCTATCTAAAGTACAAAAACTCACCCACCCTTATGAGAAATTACCTAATGGGTATAATGTACCCTATCTGGTGATGGTTACACTAAAATCCCAGACTTTACCACTATGTAACATATTCATATAACAACACAGCACTTGTACCCCTAAATCTAGAAAAATCAACACAATTTTAATAGAGATGGCAAAAGAACAAAAATGTTTGTAACATGTGAGAGGCAGAGGAAATAGCTTTAATTTATGACAAACCTACAAATCTTTAAGAAAAAACAAAGACACTGATGGATAAATTGCTAAGAAACACAAGCAACCAACAAACACACAGGGAAACACAATGGAAAACAAAGTATTTCAATATTTAATATTACTGACACTTAAAAAATGAAAATTGAAACAAAAATTACTAAGACACACAAGCAGCTAATAAACACACAGGGAAACACAATGGAAAATTAAGTATTTAAATATTTAATATTACTGATGCTAAAAAACGAAAATTGAAACAACCATCTTTTTTCTTCTATCAAACTGCAAAGATTAAAATCCATAGAGAGGCCAGGCACAGTGGCTCATGCCTGTAATCCCAGCACTTTGGGAGGCCAAGGCGGGTAGATCACCTGAAGTCAGGAATTTGAAACTAGCCTGGCCAACATGGCGAAACCCTGTCTCTACTGAAAACACAAAAATTAGACGGGCATGGTGGTGGATGCCTGTAATCCCAGCTACTTGGGAGGCTGAGGCATGAGAATCCCTTGAAACGGGAGGCGGAGCTTGCAGTGAGCCGCGATCGTGTGACTGCACTCTCCAGACTAGGTGACAGAGCGAGACTCTGTCTCAAAAAAAAAAAAAAAAAAAATACAGAGGGAAAAAAAACACCCACCCTTATACCCAGAAGTTTTACACCCAGAAGTTCTAGGAATTTATCTACAAAGAGATATTCATGTATGTGAAATGACATAAGGTTATTCAATGCAACCTTGTTTACAGTGGCAAATGTTCATCAATAGCTACTAAATAACCGATGGTCTAACCATACAGTGGTATCCCACCCAGACACAGGGAAGGGGAAGCTGTGTATGTGCTCACACAACAAGGTGAGTGAAAATGGCAAGTTCCAATACAGGCTGTAAAATATGCTTCCATTTGTGTACAAAAAAGTAAAAAAGATTATATATTCATTTCCACGCCACTTGCACAAAACTTATTTCAGGAAGAATACACAAAAAAACTAGCATCCTTGGGAGGTTTTGGGTGGCTGGGCTACGGCAGTGGTAAGAAGACTTTATAATGTATATATAACCTTCATACTTTCTGAAATTATTAACCATGTAGATATATTACTATTCCATATATAAGTATAAATACAAATTAAAGATAGGGTCAGGTGTGGTGGCTCATGCCTATAATCCCAGCACTTTAGGAAGCCGAGGTGGGCGGATCACGAGGTCAAGAGATTGAGACCATCCTGGCTAACACGGTGAAACCCCATCTCCACTAAAAATACAAAAAATTAGCCAAGCATGGTGGCATGTGCCTGCTGTCCAGCTATTCGGGAGGCTGAGGCAGGAGAACAGCTTGAACCCAGGAGGCAGAGGTTGCAGTGAGCCGAGATCGCGCCACTGCACTCCAGCCTGGGCAACAGAGAGAGACTCTGTCTCCAAAAAAAAAAAAAAAATTAAAGATAGACGAGAAATAAAGTGAATGAGGTTGATAGGTTGATCTACACACGTACACATACATGGATAGAATGCCAAGACATACTGCTAAATGATCACAAAGAAAGCAAACTGCCAAACTCTGTAGTAGTATGATCCTACTGGTGTAAAAATACATGATAATAATAAAACACTGGTCTATATCAATTGAGAAATGGAGACACAGGCATACTCACTATCACTGGTTCTCTCTAGTGCGGATCCTGCTCACTCGACACTATACATTTCTGCATGTTTAACCTTTTGTATCTTTATTACGTTTGCATCAGAAAGAAACTGGCTTCACGGGCTGCCTTCCCCTGGGTAGTTACATTTTTAATCACTTGCCCAGAAATATGAAAAAAGAGTCTTAAACATGATCTCACTTTTGATCAAGAATTCTACCTGTGGAAATGTTTTCAAAGAATGTGGTCAAAGACATATCTGTGGGAAAACATGCACACTAATTCAGTGTTAAGATTGCAAAACAATATGTGTGCTACGATCCCATGAGTCCAGAAGGTATTCATAAACATAAAGAGAGAAAGGCCTAGAAGGAACTCACCAAGATGCTAACGCATTACCCACAAAGAACGTTAACGTGGGCCTGGAGTCCACAATGCCTTCTTTTCCTCTTTTAAAGTATTTTCTCATAATTATTTTATAAATGATCTGTTTTTATTTAAAAGAGAAAGTTATGCATACTAATCATCTCAGAGTATTTGTACACAGGGGTGTTTGGAGAATAATTACTTATGATAAAGACAAATTAGCTTTTATGTCCAAAACAGAGTAATCATTTTGTCAGGGCTACAACAAATGCTTATCAAAAAATCTTAAGCAAAATGTACAGGATGCAAAACTGTAAACCATACAATCTAAAATTTGTAAAGTTTGGGGGGAAGGGGAGAACGGTGGAGAGGATAAATATTCACAGGAAAAAAAGACTAGAATTAAACAGGCCCAAAAGATAAAACAGAAAAAAGAAATCTATAAGAACAAATGTTATTTTAATATTTGGGCCATCATGATCCCTCAGTTGGGGTAAAGATGGGAAAAAGGCCAATTTGGGGCAAGGGATTCTTCCGGGGCCCTTTCCAGCTGTTCTATCCTTAAGAATTTGCACTGAGCAGCTGCAGGGGGCTGGCCCTGTGGGAGCCACACAGTCAGTACCCTCAGGAGGCCACGCGTACCTTTTCCAACCGGCAACAGTCTCCACAGCTGGAGGGGGTCCAAGAGTTGGGGGTCACCATCCTGGCTACCGGAGGGATCTGGCAGGAAGGCCCGCTTCGGAGAGGCCTCTGCAGAGCAAGGCAGAGGCAGGCGGTACCAGCGCATCTCCCCCGCCGGCCCAGTGCAGCCTCCAGCAGCATGAAGGTGAGAAAGGTAAGATGCTGCACCAGGCACCTCTTAGAAGGACTCCCTGGAGAAACAATGGACCCCTTTCCTGGCCACAGAAAAAAAAGGGCACAGAAGTATCCAGGTTCTGGGAAGGGCAGGCTCTGTTCCCTGCCAGGATGTCTTTCTGCAGATACTGAGTTGCTAAGGCCCAGCAAGATGGGAACTATGGTGTAGACTAGCAGCGCGTGCTAAATGAGAAGGAGGATCGTGCTTAACGAGAGCCCAAATGAGTCACTTGAGTGGTAGCTGCCAAATACGTCGTGCCCACATAGACTGCCTTTTTAATAATAATAACCAAGATTTATTGCGTGCTTACTATGTACCAGGTACTTGTCTCACACTAACTCTTTTACCTCTAAGCCTTTGAGATGGGTCTTAGAGTTAGCCTCATTTTGCAGATGAGAAAATGGCAGCCCAGAGCTGGATTTGCAGTCTGTCTCCAGTGCCTGCTCTGAGCCCCTAGCTCCACAGAATCTTCCCAACGAAGGGGCTGATGCACCTGTCCCTTCCCAATGGCCATGCCACAGCTGGACAGTCCCCCTCCGGGGAGCACTGGCTCTGGGGCCAAACTGATGCCCTGCTGGCTTGTGTGGAAGTGCAGCACCCAAACTTGCCCCCAGAAGGGGGTGGTGAGCTAGCCTGGGAAAGAACTAGCCTCAGCCCTCCCTCAGAGAGCTGGGAACACAGAAGGAACAAGTGAGCGGACCTCCTCCTGGAGTGGGAAGCGCTGAGGCTGACAACAGGGTCACGTGGGGCCACCCAGGCAGAGGGCGTCTGCTGAGACAAAGCCGGCGCCCTGCTCTCCCCCAAGAGGATGCAGCAGAGCCTCGTGTGCCTGTGGATATCCTGGTGGACGAGAAACCGACCCCAGGGAGGACAGGGAGCTGTGACGTTGATGTTCTATCTTTGGGACTTAGAGCAACTCCAATAAAACCACAAAGTCTCAGTGGCATCTGTAAAATGCTAGTGATAATACTGACTGCATCAGACTGTCACCACTGCATGACACATGTCCTATACCTAGTGGTGGGGGCTGATGCGGCACTTGGTCTCCACCGCCCCTCTCTTGAGATGATGCAGCAACATTTAAAGACAAGAGCACTTCCCGAGGGACTACTAAGGTCAGGGGCTGCTACCTTATTGAAGTACATCAGTGAGATGACTGTCAATGAGTCTAAAAACTCCAAATACAACCCTCTGTAATCACGAACAGAGGAACTGTGATCCTAGGCTCTGACCGTCACAGCTTACAGAGTCCTAGAACAGATCTGTCCTGAGAAATGAATAAGCAGAGACCCAGAAAGGCACAATGGCCTGCTGCCTGAGGTTTCAATGTTAACTCATAGGCAAAGCCAGCCTGGAACTCTGGTTATCTCACCAAGTTGCCAATTCCTCATCCACCAAAACAGCCTGTCTCCCACCTAAAATCCCTCCAAAGGGCATAAGAATATTGTACAAAGAGATTATGTGTGGGGTCCAAATGAACTATAACACACGCTTAGATTTTTTTAAAATACAGCTCTACTATATTAAAAGTAATCACTAATTAACAATTGTGCTTGCTTTCTCAAATCAAGGAGATCAATCTGGAGACTACCTGGTTAACTTATATTTTTTAAGAGAGATGTCAAAGAAAATGGAACAAATGCCATTTTCTTCCCTTGAAACATTCCCAAAATTCATTTATAAACAAACATTTGTTAAGCACAAATAAACAGACAACGGCAAGGCAGTACTAATGAGTGTTATAAGCAAGGGAAATCCCAGAGACAAGTGAGAGCCTAGGACTGTGGTAGGAAATACTTTACAGAGGACATGACCCTTGGCTTCATGAATGGGGAGGAAGGGTACACCAAGGGCCAACAACAAAGGCCTTTATAATCCTTG
>NW_012115155.1:2939740-2945143 GCF_000951035.1 Colobus angolensis palliatus | reverse complement strand
TGGATAGATGGATGATGATGGATTGAGGAAGGATGGATGGAGAATGCAAGATCACTATCATCTTAATCTCAATCTATAATCTTGATTGGGGATGGTAGTAGAGAGCATTCTGAGAACCACCACCCACCAGACAGAAAGATATAACTTTAGAAACTGAGCCCAAACCCACGACGGGGAGAATGAGCAAAGCTGATGATCAATTGCATTGCTGCACATCAGGATCCCAAATGTTCCAGCCTCGGAAAGAACCTGGGCCCTCTGCACATTATGTCCCATGACCCGAAGCTAAACCATGGGTAGGCAGTAAGTCAGAGGAGTCATCCTGGGGGACCACAAAGCCACCCTTGGAGGCAACCCCACGCTGACCCTCCCACATACCAGAGGCTCCAGAAATGCCACACCCTGTCCAGCACTTGCCCTATGAGGTCCTCTGCCCAGACAGCCCTTCCTTCCCCGACCCCTCTGCTGGCAAAATCCTCCTCCTGGAAGACCCAGTCTGGTCCTCTCTTAGAGGAAGCCTTCCAAACTGCTCAGGCATACTGGTTAATTAAAAGAGCCACTGCTCATAGGTCTTCACTCTGGGGCTTTTCATTACACTGACAGGACTCTGCATTCTCTAACTAGTAGCTGCAGGCGTAGCTCAACACAAAATTCATTGTGAAGTGGAAATTTGTCAGCCTGGAGCCAGGAAAACAGACCTATCCAGGGTCTTGGGGAAAACAGTGTGGGGCAATTCCTGCTCCTGGCCAATATTCCCATGATGCCTTTCCAGATCATGCCTTTCCTAGATAGAGTAGGCTCCCTCCTAGGCAAGGGGGATGAGGAGGAAGATGCACATTTGAGAAACCTACTGGGATTTCAGAGACTGCCGGCTCCGTAACCAAGTTAGCAAGGTGTGCCTACAGCCGTGAGCTTCATAAGTGCTGGGCACATAACAGATGTTCCATTAAGTACTGGCTGATTGACTGATGGATTACACAAGGAATTCCTCTTGATGGCACCTGCCACACTGTTTCAAATTCAAGGCACAGAAAAGAAGGTTTAAGATTTCCAGGCTGGTGTAAGAACTAGGTTTGAATAAACTACTGCTGTCTACTTTGACAGCCCCACTGTCAGAGTCCCTGGAAAGCCCCAGTGGCAGAGTCCTGTTTTGTCAGTAGGGGAGGGGTTCCCTATGATGTGCCCCCACTCAGGGTTTCTGGAGAGCAGCACTGCTGACATCTGGGCTGAAAATTCTTTGCCATGGGCTGCCTTGTGGTTTACAGGATGTTTAGCAGCATCCCTGGCCTCCATCTACTAAGTATCAATAGCACTCCCCTAGTTGTGACAAACAAAAATGTCTCCGAACAGGTCAAATGTCCCAGGAGACACTGCCCAGCTGAGAAATCAGTGCTATAGCCCTTGCTTGAGGCAAACCAGCTGCTCCCAGGGCAGCCCTCAGGAGCCAACTCTGGGAGAGGGTCCTGGCTTGGGGGTCAGCAAACCTGCCTCTGCTCAGAGCTCTGCCCCCACTGCCCAGGTGAACATGGAGATTCGCCAGAGTCTCTGAGGCCCTGCTCACCCATCTGCAAATTGAGGCCCTGTTTTGCAAGTGGCTTGCGTGTGTCTGAGCATGCAGAAGGCACTCAATAATTGTCTTACATTGATTTGTGCAAAGCTGTTCTGAAAACCTCTAGCTGGCACCTCCCATCTCTTCCCCAAAGTTAAGTACATACTGCTGGAACTCCATTAAGGCCTAACAAGGGCCTGAAAAACAGCTGTCCAAATAGTCTAGCTAAGTCATTCCACTTTTGGGAATCTATTTAAGGAAATAGAATTTCAGGTAAACATTCAGACACAAGGATGTCTATCCCAGTATTATCTATAATAACAAAAACTAGGAAAATCTAAATGCCCAATGGTATAAGGATGATAAAATAAAACATGAGAGAGGCAGACAAAGGGATATTATGTAGCCAATAAAAATCACACTAATAAAAATTATTAATAACATGAAAGATCTCCATGATATAATGTTAAATAAATCAGGAGTTACAAGACTGTATTAATGTAACCTCAATTTTATAAGAAAGGATAGAGCAAAAAATTTTTTTTTATATTAAAAAATAGAGACTGGCAGGACATTTAACCAAATTTTCCCTTTTCTGCTTCTCCTTATTTTACATTTTCAGTAAAAAGGCATACGTTAGTTTTAAGATCTTGGGGGGCAAATATTATTTTGTTGCTGTTTTTAGTATTTTTGCACCAGGAGAAAGAGGTTTGCTTGAATCCAAGTGCTAAACCAGAATCCAGACCTTGGATACAGAGACCAGAGTCCAGCAAAGAGATGGATCTTCAAACTTCAATAAAGGAAAAGCTAAGAAAACAGAAGCAGAAGAAAGAGGGATAGTCATGGCCCTGGGCCACTGGGAAAACCAGAGGCACCCACAGGGGAGGAGGTTTGGCCAGGGAGTGGACAGACCCAGGCCTCTCTTAGCTCCTCTCTATGTTCTGGCTGGGCAGGTGGCTGGGCAGCTTCAGGGGGGTGCAGCTCAAAGCGGACACAGGTGCTCCACAAGGCTGCCTTACTGATGCCCACAGCCAGACACTGGTCTAGAAGCTTCGCTTCTCACTGCTACAATCACTATAAGCATGAGAACAGGCCTTCCACCACCAGGGCAGCCTTGGGACCCAGAAGCCCAGCCAACCCAGGCTTCCAAAGGAGCTGTCAGTCTTTTGTAAGCTGAGCCCCACTCCAGCTTTTCCTGACCACCCATGCAACGTGGCTCCTTGAAGATGGAGAGAGATGGCACTGAAGAAGCAACGCACTGGATCATGGGGCCTCCGCTGCTGTTGGTAAAACTGCTGGGCTGAGCACCAGGTCTTGCGGGCCCAGGGGCTGAGGGCTGCACCTGCAGAAGGATGTGGCACCCAGGTCTTGCACACCAGAGACCCAGAGGAGATGGAAATGGCACCAGCCCACATCCCACCTCCCTTCTCACAGGGCCCCCAGTGCCAGCAAGAGTCTGCAATCTACTGTACACATCTGCCTGTGCAGAAGAACTTCAAAAATGTGGACAGAAGGAATCCTGAGCCTCTTCAGACCAGCAAATCCCACCACAGGGCCACCAGGTGAATCAGCTGCAGGGTGGATGAGGATCCACCCACATCACAATTTCAAATGTTTCCAATATATTCTTCCATACACTCTTGAAGTCCTGGCCCAGGTGCACTTGTAATGTTAGCATCAAGCAAATGAAGTCTGCAGTGCAGAACTGTACGAATCAAAGCCCCAGAAGCCACCCCACATGGTCACAGCTGCGGGTGTGGAAGAGCCCAGGTCTTCAAGGCCTGCAGGACAGCAGTGACAGGAAAAGCCTGTTCCCAGGCCCCTGATCATGTGTGAGGGCTCTGCTCACCCTCAGGGCAGGCTCCTTCCAGCTCCCAGGCCTGAGGCCACCACACAGCATCCCCTCCTGCAACTTCACCCCTATGGGACAATCTGTCTCCTTCCTACTTTTCTTAGGGACCATAAAGATGTCCACAAGGTAGGCCCTTCAACCAAACCTAAGTGGAGGTCAAACTTCCAAAAGACCTACTCAAACTATCCAATGCCAAACTGGTCCCACTTCAGCCACCAAGCATCCTGATGGCTCTGCAGTTCCTTACACGGAAAAAGAAAGAAGGCATCCCAGGGACACTTGGGACAGAACCTACGGCACATAAACCAACATGCTGACTTAATATACTCTCTTGTTTCTCTTGGAGGTCAGCAAAAGCAAGTAACCACCAGAGCCACCTTACAGTCTTAGCCACTGTCCTGTGAAAGAGAGACCCTGCCCTAGAACGTACTTCTCAGAGCTGTTTTGGAGCAGAAGCACCTCTGTTTTCAGCCAGTTTCCTTGCTGCAACAGCTGTCCAGGCAGCTGAAAGTGCTGCAATTGGCTGAAAATCCAGCCCTGGACTATCCCAGAACTGAGGGACATCATAGTAAAAAGACATTATTCCTCATCACCACCCCTAAAAATCCTGGATAAAATGCAGATTCCTGGACCCACTCTGCAGGAATTCTCATTCAATGGGTTCTCCCTGGGGAACCCAAGATTCTGCAATATTTAACAAGCTTCCTGCCTGAATCCCACCCAGGAGGCCCACGAACCCCACCTAAAGACCTTGGTGGCCTTATTCTCAGATGTGCCTCTATTAACTAATTTCTAGTTCTTGGGTTCAAGCACATTTTAGGAGAAGAATAAAATCTAATTCTAAAGGAATCTGGCAGTTAAAGTTTTAGCCATATAAATGTCTATCAGCATAAATATACATGTTGCACATCCCTTATTCACACTGAACAGCAGGAAGAGTAATCTAATGTACTATACTGTGTATGTAAATTGCTATATCATGTACCACATTTTCTGTAGATGAATGTACCTGAATTACATTCAAACCCTACAATCCTGTTCCAACTATTGATTCACATAGCTGAAAAGTATGGAAGTAACGGAGTAGCTACTGAGTCCAGTTTTTTCTTTCAGGTCATACATAAGGAAACACATGCATACTCTCAAGCCCAAGAGCACCAGAGATGTCCCCTCACCTTGATCTCCACAGACAGCGAGGGCCAGCCCTAAATATACTGTCACTGCCTGGACACACACAATGTATCATGACAGCACAACCCACGGCTGTCTGCAGAAATGTCTGAGTGACGTACCTTCAATCTGTCATCAGACTGCAACGACCTCAATTTTTTGAGAAGTGAAGTCAAAACTCCACCCTTATCATCTTCAGAGATCCAAGACAAATTTATGTGTCAGCCCTTCCTTCACTGAGCTCCAGCCTTCGGGAAAGTCTGAAAAGACCATCACGGGCGTCCAGCTCTCTACCAATGTCCCCAAGGCCACCCCCATTTACACTGACCTTGTGACCACATCCCAGAGGTACCTGAGCACAGGGGCTGGCTAGGAAGAGTGGCCAGCAAGGAGAGGCAGGACATATTCCTTGAGAGGCACCCAACTCTCCCCAGGGGATACCCAAGACCCTCCCTTTCTCCAGACTCTGATCCTCCCACCCTACCTGCTGTTTGACCCTTAGAGACCCCAGCAGGCAGGGTGTGCTAGCTCAGAGGGTTTTGAAGCTGGGAGGACCAGAGAGATGACATCTACCAAGAGCCCCCTCCTCCCAGAAAGAGGCAAAGCAACTTGCACAGGGTCACCCAACTATTGAGTGACTGGGTCTCCCTGTCCCTGGGGATAACTCCAAGGGGTCCGGGCTAATTATCTTTATAGTGCAGCCGTCCATCACTCTTGTGCTGTTCCTCAGCTTCTTTCAGAGGAAAACAGCCGGGAAGGATGGTATATATAAGAAAGTCAGGCCGGGCGCGGTGGCTCAAGCCTGTAATCCCAGCACTTTGGGAGGCCGAGA
>NW_012115155.1:2937749-2939479 GCF_000951035.1 Colobus angolensis palliatus | reverse complement strand
GACTGGCTCTTAAGATGATTTCTTTTTTTATCATTATTATTATTTTTTAGAGACAGGGTCTCGCTATGTTGCCCAGGCTGGCCTCAAACTCCTGGCCTCCAGCAATCCTCCCACCTCAGCCTCCCAAAGCCCCGGAATTACAGTGTTAAGAGGGTCTTAACCAGCAAAGGACAAAGGACAAAGAAGCAGGAAGGGGAGGGAGGAGGCGGCACATCAGAGCCCTTTACCATTCTCTACCTGGCAGTTACAGGTATTCTTCAAGACCAGGTCAAATGGGAAGACTTCCTTGGTCCCCAAAGCAGAGCGAGTTCTGTCCCACTGGATATGGTACATTGATGGTTACGATGGAATTATGTAAATGCATTTGTGTCCTCCTCCAGACAAAACTTGGTAAGTCTTCTATTACCTGTTCCTTAGGTCACCTGGCATGGTGAGCTGCAGATTCCCAGAGAATCAACAAATTAAGAGCTGTTTTCTGGTCATCAAGAGCTGCTGCACTGCAAATACTTGCATACGAATCTCCCCATCTCAGGTTTAAAAATATGGACTTGCTTTTTTAAACTCCAACATAATGAATGAGTTTAAATATTAGAAGTTGAAATTATTAAGTAAATCATTTCACCTGCAAAGCTTCTATTTGCATAACATTAATTCATGGTGGCAGCTAAAACAAATTCATCACATTCTGTATATTAGAAGCTGATTTATGTAGGAATTGAAAAGAAATCATGAACTCAAAATTATGTTGACATGATGTACGTGCTCAACGGAGAAAGATTTTTCTCTTTCCCTCTTTCCTTTTTTTTTTAAAAAAAAAGTCATCCTAACAACTGAATTATGGTGAGAAGGGAAAGGATTTAAGGAGAGAAAGGACTGGCATCTCGGAAAATGAATAATGCTACAGCCTCACGTGTGTGGCGGGCTCTCGGCGTGCGTACACACACACTCCAGTTATTAATGTCAAGTATGCCAAAGATACGCTGGAAAATCATTACCATTCATCGCCACTAACCGCCATTAAATTTCAATCAATTCAACTTAGTACAAGTGTACTTGAGCGGCCCTTACAGTTCCTTATAAATGTGGCTCAAAAGTCTGGCTGACTTACTGCATTGTCCAGCACACAAAGAAGCATTGCTAAGCGTCTGCTGAAGGGGGCTATCTTGGACCCAGGGATGCTCTTTTAACATCAGGCATTCAAAGATCTTTTTTTCTGAGCGCTAAGAGGTTTCGAATCCCTACAGGTCAAGACGAATGGAAGAGAGGACCACCCTTCCTTTGCCGTCGCCGGGAGTGGACAGGGGCAGAAGGCGGCCTTCGTGATTACTGTCTGCAGATGCCTTAGAGAAAAAGTTTCAGACGCCACTAAAAGTTTGGTCACTCACGGGGCCTCTCTCTCTCTCCCGGCTCCCGCGGAGCGCCCTCATTCACTCCGCCAGCTGTAAAGGCAACTGGAAGCCCCTCCTGGGGAAGCGGGCAAGAGGGCTGGCCAATGGGAAGCAAGGGTCGAGGAAGACCCGGGGCGCCCCTCGGAACCCGCGCCCTTCCCGGGTGGGAGCCACTCGCGCGCTGCGGGCTCGGCTATGGGGACCTGGACCGCTGGCTTTCTTCCCGACTCGCCACGAGCAAGGTCCGGCCTCCCGCCACTCGCCAACGGCGGCCGGTGTGCGGCCGGGACAATGTGGCCATTGTTCGGGAGCTGCAAACCAGGCCGGCGCGCAGGTGGGAGG
>NW_012115155.1:2932394-2937664 GCF_000951035.1 Colobus angolensis palliatus | reverse complement strand
GGAACGGGAGGGAGAGATGGGAAAAGATGAGAAAAGACAGAAAAGAGAGGGAGAGGGGAGGCGGAGGAAACGGAGGAGGGGGAAACGGAGGGAGAGAGAAGAAAGGAGACGGTGAGGGTGAACGGAGAGGGAGAGAAAGGAGAGACGCAGAGAGAAGAGGGGATTGGGATGGGACGAAAAGAGAGAAGGGGGAAGAAGAAAGAAAAGGACAGACAGAAAGAAAGAAAGGATGGCTGAAGGGAGAGGAAGAGAGCCAAAGGAGGGGGACAGGCGGACATGTGGACAATAGAGGTGCACCACAAGCTGCCCAGGAAGCCTCTGGGAAGAGCAAGAGTTCACCCTGTTTCCTAGAGGGAATGGCTCCAAACCCAGCCGAGTCAGCAAAGCGTAATCACATCAGGGGCTTTGCTTAATTACAGGTTTGAGCTGGGTCTGGAGGAAGGGAGATACTTAACTGTGTCCCAGGGAAGGCCCAGCACTCAAATGGTTTGTAAGTCTGGGAAATACAAACAACACCCCCCTTCCCACCTCCCCCGAGCCCACTGAGCCAGGATCCAGGAGGACATGGCGGGTGGGGGCTGCGGCGTGGTTGCATACAGGCTCAACCAGCACAGCCATTGCGGACAAGCTTTCAGAGTTCACTTGGGACAGGAGTGCAGGGCTGCGCTCGTGCTGCTCAGCCTGGAGGCCACAGGCCTGTGGAGTCCCCGCCTCAGCCTGCAGCCGGGCCACCTTCCCTCCTCCCCCTAGCTGCCTGCAGGAGGCCTGGGGCCCTCGGCTGCCCGAAGAGGGGAATCAGTCCCAATCCCGTGCTAATGAACAAAAAGTCCTCTTTATTTCACTGCTGTTTTTGGTTCATTAAATTTTCCACAGATTTGTAGAGAAGAAAACATAATCAATAAACCTTGACAAAAGTGAACGTGTGAAAAAGGCTAGAGAATGGAAAAGCGAGATAAAAGTGATATCCGATCACAGATTTCAGAGGCAGATGACCAGCTCGGGGCTGCTGAAGAATCTCAATGGACCATCACCCTTTTGCGGCTTTCCTTCCCTTTGCTGAACTCTTCATTCAAGACAATGGCAAACGCACTAAAACTTTTTCTTATGCTAATAGCTGAAACCCGGCACTCACAGTTAAAACACACTTCCCAGCAACCTTTTTTTTTTTTAACAACACACATGTGCAAGCACACACACAAAACATTATTCAATTTAAACCCAAATCCCCAAAACAGTTTAATAAGTACTCTTTGGTCACATCTTAAATGAGTTACTTTCCCCCATGTGTATATTTTTTAAGAAACCAGAAACAACACAAACAGGATTATTGAGAATTACTGTGCTGATGAAAGAATTGGGGGAAAATAAGATATTAAATGTGCAGAAAGTATACTGTTATCATCTGTGCATTTTCCCAGGTTTTAAATACAGTTTTGTGGGTTAAGGATGCTTTTGTCATCCTCTAAACCAAAAAAAAAAAAAAAAATCAATGTTTTTTTTTTTAATTATTGATATTCCACAGCAAACCCTCAAATTAATTTTAGAGAAAATGATTAATGTTGAATCCGGTGTTGTGTGTTTATTTGAAAACCAGAAAAGTGTTGAAGGTGCTATTCTTTTTCAAAGGACACTCTCAAACATCCATGTCGGATGACCCTTTCTCAAATCTGTTAAACAAGCCTGAGGAAACAGAGAGCAGTTTTTCCTCCCCGATTTCTTTAGAAGTGCAGGAGCAATTTCAGGAGCAACCGAAATCGCTGTACATTCTGGTGTTTGGTACGGTCACCTATTTTGCCTCTGAATTTTCTGGAATCTGAGAACACTGTTTTTCTCTTTGGCATTCTTCACGTGTTTCACTTGTCCATGCCTCTGACACTTAGTGAAAAGAAGAAAGGGGGGAAGTGCTCCCCCGGGTTCCTTTTCAAAGGGCCCTGGCCCAGCGGGAACAGCTGCAGCTGTCCACAGCGAGGTCCACCTGGCCTGGCTGCCCCTTGTCCACTAGGAAACAGGCACTGGCCCAGGTAGAAACCCTTTCTCCTCCCCACAGCCTCTAAGAAGTAAGGCTGGTTTGCTCCACCTCCCTGCAGCAAGCGCCATGCAGATGAAACGAAGCCGGGCTAAACACACTTTCCCAAGGAAAAGGCCAGCTGCCCTACCCAGAGAGTACACAAGGATGTAGGACTCCGATTCTAGGCTTTAACAAGGCAGCTGGGTGTGAGGGGGTCACACAGGCTTTCAAAGTGCGCATGACAACCTCCTAGTCCCATTTAAAGGGAACTGCTGGCATCTGTGGAGTGAAGTTCTCCCCTGGAGTACCCCCGGGGCGGGGGTGGGGGGCGATGGAAGAAGGGTGTTTATTAGGCAAATATCCAATTTTGTCTGCCTGCCTGCTGAATCCCTGGTTTGCTAATCCAGCCCCAGGGGCTGCACTGTGTACAGGGCACTTGTGGGAGTACAAAAAGCGTGAAGTATTTGTGTATTTTTCAGTCTGCAGTGCAAACAAGGCAGCTACAGTACACAGCCCCCAAGAACCCCACAGCCAGGCAATGAGCTGCTGACCAGTAGCCCTGTGGCCCCCTCTTCTGACCAAGCAATTCAAAAGATTGACTCTCCATTCAGTGCTCTCTCCACCAGTGGACCAGAGCATCCCTGAGACAGTGAAGTGGCACTCCACTCCAAGGCTGCCTGGCCACAGGGGCCTCACTAACTCCACACAAGCTTCAAGGAAGCCACGAGTCAAGAGTTCCCTTCAAGGCCGGAGCAGAGTGAGTTTGGGAGCAGCCCAGAAGGTTCTGTTGAAGGAATTTGAACCCTCTGCAAATTCTGTCAAGTCAATTCCCACAGAGGATAAAACCATCTCTAGCAGTCTTCCCTTGTTCCTTGGTGAGCCTGGGAGCCGGGAGGCTCTTTCTACCTATTAGTCTAATTATCTCCAAGAGGCTTTTTGCAAATAGACTATTCTGACCAGTCTCACTCAGATGCTAGCCCAACTGAAGGCTGGCTCACCTGAGGGATACCTCCTGGGCAGTTAGGCTCTTTCAAATGTAGGATCTTCCCTTTATTAGCTTAAATCCCCCTAAAATCACGAAATAATTTCGTGAAACTGGCATATTTCTCGAAGCAGAGGGGAAAATAAAACCACCCTAAATCTTACCAAATATAATTAACTTTAAACTCATCAGACAAGCGACAACTTTCCATATGGCTGGGTTTGAGTGGAATTTGAATCCCAGGGAAAACATCTCCACAATTTCCTGTAACCCTCAAGAGAGAAGCGGCAAGTCTAGGACAACAAAAGCAAGAATGATGAAGGAAGAGGCACAAGAAGCATAGTCAAAAAGAAGAGAAGGCCCCTGATGGATCTGGATTCCACATTCTAGAATGACTGCCCCAGGACAGACCAGAAGCTGGGAAAAGCCTAAATAAAGAGCCTCCAAACTCAAAGAAGCCAGGCATAGCCAGGGTGTCCTCCCCTCCCTGCAGAGTCTGGCCCAGGTAGCCACACCGTGAGCGTCCCCCTAAACAAGCAACTGCAAAGCCGCTCCCAGGCCCCAGGGAGGGCCTGCCCCCAGACACAGGGAAACCCAGCCAAGGGAACTCCCAGCAAGGTAAGGAAATGGGCGGAGAGAAGGCTGGCAGGTGAGGTGGCTGGAACAAACTGGTCTCATCAGGGAGGCCTGTGACAAACCCGCCTATTCCTCTGCTTTCCCCGCTGTATATTTTGGATTTCACAGTTTATTTACTTTACTTTTTGGCACCGAGCCCCCTGAGCATGCCAATACAATATTTGTTTAAACACTATTTTATGCCGCTTGCGAAGGAAACGTTTACTTTCAAATTCTCCTACATCCCCCAGAGCCTCATCTGCAAACAGCCTATGAGCGTTTTACAACTGCTCCCTTTATCTGAAGCTGTCGGGATTAAACCTTCACACGCCCGGCAAGGGCGGCGGAGAGGGGCCCGGGACACCGCTGCGGCCACCGAGCTGCAAAGCCCGTGCCAGAGATCGCGCATCGAGCGAGATGCCCGGGCTGGGGGACAGAGGGGCGCCTACGAGACTCCCAGGGCGCGGGACCAGACACTAGGGACAGGTCTACTTTTCCAGCTGGGATCAACTCTAGGAGCCACAGAACAATTACACAAAAGAGAAGGTAGTGGAGAGCGGCACTCTGCGTGGGGGGCTCGAGGTCCCCGAGAGCCTCAGCGACCGATCACCCAGGGTGAGGCGCACGGGCTCCATCCCCAGCTCCCCACGCGGTAAAAGTCGGGTTTCCTAGGAAATGCCAGCAGTTACCGCCGGGCTGAAAGGCGCCGAGCTGGGTGGACTCCCAGCTCCCCGGAGCGGCGGGGCGCACTCACACTCACACACGCAAGCACACGCTCCCTCCCAGCACCCCGCCCCCGCCCCCGCCCCGTCCGGGGAAAAGGCTCCCCTCTCTAAACCCTTAATAGGATTGGCGCCCAACTCTCTCCGCGCCTCTCCCCATCCATCACATACAGATCAAGTTGCAGTAGTGGATTTTTCAAATTCCTCAGCAAATATACTTGTTGAGAGATTGTCGGGGGTGGGGGGAGACGATGAGTAGGGGGGCAGGGATGAAAGTGAGGTGGTGTGGGGGAACCGGAGGACCCGGCAAAGGATTACGTGCGGATCCCTTTGGGAAGTCAAGCGGATCTCAGGGCCGAGGGCAGGAGAGGAGGACGAGAGAGGCAAAGGAGGGGGGTGCCGAGGAGGAGAGCCCAGCGGAGGGGGAGGGGGCGGCCCGGCCCGGCGAGGGGGAGGAAGGAGCGACGAAGGAAGAAAGAAAGGCAGGGCTTCGGGACGCGCAGCGCGGAGAAGTGGAGTTCGAAGTTCTCAAGTGGCTGGCTGCAGCCCCTCAGCGCTCAGCACGCCCGCAGACACGCTCCCATGCCCACCTACGCCAGCTTCGGAGCATCCCAGCCTCCGATCCCATCCTCCACCCCCTGAAAAAACAGCCCCCGGCTGGCGCGCGAAGGCCGGGCCGCTGTGCACCCCGAGAAGAGTGGCGCTCTCCCCCAGGTAGGGAGGGGGTGCAACATCGACCCCAGACCACCAACTCCAAGCCCCAGGACCCTCCTTACGTCCCCGCGCTGCTTGTCCAGAGCCGCAAGCGGGGTCGCGCCCAATAACCTCGAGTCCCCCGAAGCCCAGTGCCCCAATCCCAAGGCCGAGGCGCGGGTGCCCGGCCGAGGGACCCTCCGAGACGGCACAGCATCCCAGTCGGCCCGCGCTTGGCCGAGGTGGGAGG
>NW_012115155.1:2922965-2931778 GCF_000951035.1 Colobus angolensis palliatus | reverse complement strand
AAAGAAAACGCACCTACAAGGAAAGTTCGAGAAAGGAACCAGAGGACGCGCCAATCTCCGACACTTTTTTTTAGACGACGAGGTGGGGGGTTGGGGGTGTCGCTAACTCAAGTCAGATGAGCTCCGGGGCTGAGGCGCAAGGGCTGCTCTGTTTTCAATCTCTGAAATCCCCCGCCCTCCCCACCTCCCACTTCCCTCCACCGGGAGATGCCTGGGTCGCTGTTCCCAGGGCGCCCGCTTCTCTGGGCGCTGGCGCGGAAGCCGGGGACGCCTGGGATGGGTCGCGGGGGCTGGGTCCAAGCGGACCCTCTTCCCGCGGGCAGCGAGCGCAGGTGCCGGGGGTCCTGAAGCGCCCCCCGCCGGGGCTAGCACTCGTCGCCATCTGAGCCCACGCTGGCGAGAAGCGAAGCAGCCTTCTAGGTTTGGTGCATGTGTCTTGCAGGGTGGGTTTTTTGTTGTGTTTTGTGTTTTAAAGACTCCACTCGAGCCGCTGAAGCCAGATGGAAGTAATCAGAACCCAACAACAACAGAGAAAGAAGGAAGAAAAAAACTCCTCATTGAATTTTCTAGCCAAACTGTATGTGGGGCTGTGTGTGAAAGAACTTGCTTAAGCAAACTCGGTGAGGAGCCCTGGGCCCTCAAGCCACACCACCGCCCGGAACTGGGCCGCCAGGCTTGGAGGAGCCTTGGGGGCAGCTGGCTAAAGTGTCCTCCCCACACCCCCAGGCCTGCCACCCTCTCCAGGGACCCGGGGTCTCACCCAAAGAGGGTCTTGGGGGGAATTTCGGGTTTTTGCCTTCCTAATGTTTGTAGAACACTCTACCAAGTGCCAGGTGATGTTATATTTTCTTTGTATTACTGGATTTTCGCAGCTCTGTAAGGAAGGTTCTCTTCTTGTGTTTTTACAGGTGGGAAGACTGAGGCTTTAAAAAGTGAAGTAATTTGTCTAAGGTCAGAGCACTCTGCCATCCTCCCAGAGCTTCAGTTGGTTGTACTGTAAGTTCAGTTAAATTTACCCTGTAGGCCCGGGCGCGGTGGCTTACGCCTGGAATCCCAGCACTTTGGGAGGCCGAGGCAGGGGGATCACCTGAGGTCAGGAGTTCAAGACCAGCCTGACCAACATGATGAAACCCCGTCTCTACTAAAAATACAAAAAATTAGCCAGACATAGTGGCACGCGCCTGTAATCCCAGCTACTTGGGAGGCTGAGGCAGGAGAATCTCTCAAACCCGGGAAGCGAAGGTTGCAGTGAGCCAAGATGGCGCCACTGCACTCCAGCCTGGGTGATGGAGCGAGACTCTGTCTCCAAAAAATTAATTAATTAAGTTAAAATTGCCCTGTTCAGGTGGGTGGAAGCGTCTCTCGCTTCAGCCCCTGTTCCTAAAATTGCATTTTATTTGAAATGCAAGGGACCAAATGCTACCCTTCCTGAGCGGACATGACCTACCTACACAGGCCGGTTTTCACCAGTGCAACGCTTTTCGTGGGTAGCTCTCTCCATATACCTTTTATCCTCTGCTAACGTTATTCTTTCACTTTTTAATCAAAGAGGATGCATTAGAACTTCATTCCTTAAGATCTTCCTTTCTCCTCCTGACATTCACTTGTATGATGGAGCAACAATTTCTTCTTGACCTAGAGAAAAAAACATATGCAGAAAAATATTAGAACAATTTGATGCCAATTTTGTTTTTGGGGAAAAAAGTCGGCAGCATTTTTAAAAAGTGAAACTTGCAGAAGCCAATGATTTAAAGAGAAGTTTGAAAGGGGATTTTTCTCTAAGTATGATCAGATTCACCATTCCTCTGTGCTATTTGTTTAAATTCCTGCTGAGCTTTCAGAACACAGACTCTAAGGAGACAGAAAAAGTAAACTCTCCCTCCCCTCCTGGGCCATATTTTAATGACTCTATTCATATCTGCCCCATGACATGTAGGGAATCATTTCTCGTTGCTAGAATATTAGCCACGTTGGCTGATTACTTCATTGCGAGCTTGTCTTTGTTGATTCCCTTGTGTTGTAAAGTTTGTGAAGAAGTTTAAACAAATCGACATTTTAGAATATTTCCTTCTTCTCTGTTTTTCTTCTCAGACCAGCTCAACTCCTGCTAGACTCCAGACACTCACATAACCTTTCCTGGCTTATTTTGGCAAGAAGATGGCTGGGGAGATGAAGGCAGAATGTTTTTGGTTGGAGGAGAACTCTGTAGACACCATGTCTGAATCTCTAGATGGTCAGAAGTTTGGGCGCTGAGAAAAGCAGCAGAAGGTTTGGAGTGGAGGCAAACTGGTGTGGCCAGGGAAGCCTTTGAGCGCTGAGCCACCAGGTCCTAGTCCCAGATCTAGTCACTAAGTGTATGACCTTTGACCAGTCTGGTTCACTCCATCAGTACCAGGCACCGTGCTGAGTGGCTCGACACCACAGTGAGCAAGACCTATAAGATCTTTCCCCTTGGGGAGCGTATGTTTCATTAATAACCACAAACAAACATATAGTCACCAACTGGGTAAAGGAAAATCCAGCGTGCTGTGGGAGCCGGTGATTGGAGACCTGAGCAAGCTGGGAGGTGAGCCTGGGGAGGGGAGTGGTACAGAGAAGGAGAAGGCTTTCCTGGGGGAATGAGGCTGCACTGATAAGAAGGAATGAGAAATGAGGGAGGCTGGACTAGGAGAAGGGGAAGTGGAGTGTACCAGTTCTTTCTTCTCCCTTTCTGCAAAATGGACCTGAATGACGAGAAAAACCAGGCCCACAAAGAAGCAGCTTCTTCATTATTTCCCAGTGTTCTAGTGACTAGAGTCATAGAACAAATCACCCCCAAACTCAATAGAAGGAAACAATCTTTTCGTATGTTGGCGGCTCCTGCACATCAGGATTTTGAACGAGGTATAACGGACAGTTTGTCTCTGCTCCACAGTGTCAGGCCTCCGCTGGAAAGCTTCAGGGCTGGGGCTGGGATCCTCTGAAGACTCTGGCTCCCCTGCCTGGCGGTCTGTGCTGACTGTTGGCTGGTGAGGGGCCTCAGTTCCTTTCCATGCACCACTCCATGTGGTCTCTTTACCCAGAATAGTTGGGGTCATTCATAGCACGGTGGTAACTAATACACAGGGTGAGCTTAACAAGAATCAGCCAGGCAGAAGGCCTTTGGTCTTCTATGAAACTTCGGCGGTCACGTCATATCACTTCAGCTGCACTGTATTCATCAGGGCAGACACAGAGATCTGCCTAGGTTAAGGGGACAGAAAATAGACTCCATTTCTTTTCTTTTCTTTTTCTCTTTTTGAGACAGAGTCTTGCTCTGTTGCCCAGGCTGGAGTGCAGTGGCACCATCTCGGCTCACTGTAACCTCTGCCACTGGGGTCCAAGGGATTCTCCTGCCTCAGCCTCCTGAGTAGCTGGGATTACAGGCGTGCACCACCATGCCTGGCTAATTTTTGTATTTTTTAGTAGAGACGGGGTTTCACTATATTGGCCAGGCTAGTCTCGAACTCCTGACCTCAAGTGATCCACCTGTCTCAGCCTCCCAAAGTGCTGGGATTACAGGCGTGAGCCGCCGCACCCGGCCAGACTCCACCTCTTGATGGGGAGTGACACGATTCTGAAAAAGCACCTGGGAGCAGAAAGGCTGCTGTGGCTGTTTTTGGAAAACAGTCTGCTACAGATGGCTAACTGGAGACCCATGGAATACTAGATAGGCTCTGAGATAGGTGTACTGCTTCCTGGTTTGGCTACAAAGCCTGTGTCTTCATTCACTCAGGCTGCTATAACCCTAGATTGGGTAAGTTATAAATGACAGAAATTTACTACTGACAGTTCTAGAGTCTGGAAAGTCCAAGATCAAGGTGCCAGCAGATTAAGTGTCTGGTAAGGGATTGCCCTGCTTCATAGGTAGCGCCTTCTTGTGAGTCGTCATGTGGCAGAAGGGGTGAACAAACACCTTCTTTTGTGAGGATACTAATCCCATACATGAAGGCGCTGCCCTCATGAGCTAATCACCTCCTAAAGGCCCCGCCTCTTAATACCATTGCATTGGGGATTGTTTCAATGTGTGAATTCCCTGGACATGCCCCCAAGTCCATGGGGACGTGAACATTCAGACTATTGCAGCCTCATAGCAAGCGCTTAGGAGCACTAGAAAGAATCAAGAGACCCAATCCCTACCCTTAAGGAATCTACACTCTCAAGAGATACAGAGATTTGGCCATGATTAAAGGACACGAAATGGTGCACTAAGTGAGGAGAGGGCTGGGTGGCCAGTTTCCACCTGGATAGGGTGGACTAAACAGCCACTCAGTGGCCAGAGAGGAGTGGCAGGGAGGGTGTCCATACAACAGATAAGGACCAGTCCCCAGCGTGGATCCTGTCCTTCTGCTGTCCTTTCAGGGCTCCTGAGATGGCCCTCAACCTCACCCTCCACTCCACCTCCCACAGACTGCAGAGTCTGGAGCCACGAGTCTCAGGCTACGTCTGTTATCACAGTGCAAGTACATCTGGGAAGGGTAACCCAGAACCTTTCGGGTGATACTACTTACCACGGTAAGTAGGAAATTTACGAGACCTTTTCCAAAGAGTGGGCTTCTAAAGGAGTAAGAAAAATGATGCCACCTGCAGGGGCACTACTACAGGGACAGTTACACAAAGGGAGGATGCCAGGAGGGCCAAACACCAACAAGCATTTCTCATTTGCAACCTGAATTTTCAACCCTTTCACAGACAACTTTGTGGAGTAAAGCAATGTAGAGATACACACAAGAAGTTGTACCAACTTGGAAGATGTTAGGGACCCCCCCACCCCACCACAGAAGCAACTGGCAAAACCTCTTTCCTCTTCAGGATTGCCCTAGAGGACACAGCTGGGAGACAGTCAAGTGCAGATGTGCCAGAACTCTTTGGCTAATGAACTCATGCATTCATTCATTTCACTTAACCATCTGTGTTTAGCTCCTACTATGTGCTTTGCACTTTAGAAATAAAAAGATCAGCCGGGCACAGGAGCTCATGCCTGTAATCCCAGCACTTTGGGAGGCCTGAGGCAGGTGGATCACGAGGTCAGGAGTTCGAGACCAGCCTGGCCAACATGGTGAAACCCCGTCTCTACTAAAAATACAAAAATTAGCTGGGTGTGGTGGCGCATGCCTGTAATCCCAGCTACTCAGGAGGCCGAGGCAGGAGAACTGCTTGAACCAGGACCCGGGAGGCAGAGGTTGTGGTGAGCCGAGATCGCACCATTGCACTCCAGCCTGGGCAACAAGAGTGAAACTCTGTCTCAAAATAAATAAATACATAAATACATAAATAAATAAACTACGGTGTCCTCTACCCTGTAATCCCCTGACTGGGTAATACTCCTACAGGCCCTTCTGTCAGCCCAGAGTGAAGGGCCATGAGGGGAGATTAGAAGTGGGAGGGACTAGGGAAGTGAGCCAGAGGACACTGCTGCAGGTGTCCTGGGGAAGGGAGGCAGCAAAATCAGCGGGGCTCAGAGATCCAGATCCCAAGAACTATTCTTAGGATACAATGGGTTTCTTAACAAAACTGAAGAAGATAGCCTCCTCTCACAGCCACTAATGATTCTAAGAAATATCAACAGTCCTCACTACCACATGATAATGACAGATACTATTTCAAGACAGTTTAAAAAGGAATAATTCAAAACATCTACTGAAAACATGATGGAATAGTTATAAGGTACTAGACTGGCCACCACATGGATCTATGAATAGCCACTCCCTGCCCCTTTGCGATATATCAAATTGCGTGTAAGTGAGTCACCTCTCTTAGGAGGGAGCAATGAAGAGGCAGCGTGGGAGATGGTCCGTTTCGAATACTCCCACTTGGGTTCCATCTTCTCCACTCGTCTCCAGCAGAAAGAAGATAATATGGAAGTCACTGGAGGACTTCATTAAAGCCATTTAAATCCGAACCTCCCCCAAATTTATATAGATAATTTTTCCCCTTCAGCACCTCCTCTGTTGTTCATTATTTTATCAGCATTTCAACTTGTCTTTAAATGTTCAGTGTCAGAGGTTTGCTTTGTGTCTGTGTTACTTGGTGAGCTTTGTTCTGCTAGGAATCAAATGGGGAGAGGCAAGTTCTCACTATCTTTTGAATAAGGTAAAGAAGGAGAGAGAGAGCTGGAAGAGTCCCAGATAGCAAAGTAGAGGCAGAAAATTGGTTCAGAAAGGCAGAAGTTGTTCTGCAGCTAAGGCTAGCCCACATAAGTGTATTGGATAGCAAGTGTTCTCCCTTAAAATTAACGTATAAATCAAAGGTTTTTGTATTAATAAGTAAAACCAATTAGAAGATAAAATAGAAGATCCCAATTACGATAGCAAAGAGAATGGAAGTGTAAACTAACTAGACTCGTTAAAAAGAAGTCCAAAACCTGTATGAGAAAAATGATAACACATTACTGAAACACATAATATCAAAAAACTAGAAACAACCCAAATACCTTCATGTGAGGATACATTGAACTATAAGTGCTATATAGTTATAGTATAGTATATCTTCACACTGGAATATACAGCTATATAAGGAAAGGAGAAAATAATCTTTATATGTATTGTTAAGTGAAAGAAGTAAGGTAGGGTAAAGTATATAGTATATTAGTGCTTTTTTTAAAAAAATGGGGCCTTGCTCTATGGCCCAGGCTGGAGTGTAGTGGTGCAGTCTTGGCTCACTTGTAGCTTTGACCTCCTGGGCTTCAGCAATCTTCCTGCCTCAGCCTCCTGAGTAGCTAGGCCTATAGGCATGTCACCATGCCAGGCTAATTTTTAAATTTTTTGTAGAGATGAGGTCTCTCTTTGTTACCCAGGCTGGTCTCAAATTCCTAGACTCAAGCAATCCTGTTATCTTGTGCTCCTAATGTACTGGGATTACAGGTATGAGCCACTATGTCTGACCATATACTACTGTTTATACACACAGGATTTTTTTTATATTCTTAAGTAGATAAACCATAGAATGTTTTAAAATTATCTATGGGGGCAGTGAGGGAATAAAATGGAAGGAACAGAAATGGAAGCTAGACTTCTTTGAATATATCTTGGGTTTTTAGACTTGACTTCAGAACCATGAAAAGAATTTGCATGATTATAACACTAAAATTTTATTTTTTGTAGTATAAAGGCAATATATTATTTTTATTTTATAAAAGTATTATGATTAATTTTTAAAAAGTAATCCCCAAAAGTGAAAATAAAATGAAACAAATGAGCATAAATATGCATCTAGTTAGTAGATACAAAGGGACAAAAATTCTATGTGACTTTCAGACGTAATAATTTGACTGCACATTCCTGTGGATATGCTTTTAGGACAAAAAGAACTTGTTGGGAGGGAACCAAACTGTTTTCAGTAATTACATTGTTGGTAGAGTGTTGATATTGTTCTCAGCTAAAGAATGTATAGTATGAAATAATGCAAATTAGTAGTTATGTTAGTATGATGGAGAATTAGAATCGTTCAGCACAGGAGAAAGGAGATAGAGAAGTAAAATTAATAAAGTTAAACTCTATGGTTCTAAATTTGAATTGGAAACATCATTATGAACTCATGAATATTTTATCTTTTTTAAAAGTTATTTTTCTTAGCCCTGTCCACTGAAAGTCTTAAAAACAATGATCAACCCAATAGCAATGAGCACCCTGAGAGTCTAGATTTGGTTTCTAAATACCATTTCTCACTATAAAGAACCAGAGCTCCTTGGAGAAATGATTGATTCTAGGTTTGGGAAGAAACCTAGAGGAGCCTGCTATGTACCCATGTCTGTGTCCCCCACAAGATTTATATGTTAAAGCCCTAACCCACAATGTGACATTATTTGGTAATGGAGGTTTAAGAGGTAATTAGGTTTAGATGAGGGATTCATGATGGGATTAGTGCCCTTATTAGAAAACCAAGAGATTTTATCTCTCCCTCTCTCTTCCTGCTCCCTCTCTCCATTTCTCTCCATGCATAAGCACTGAGGAAAGGCCACATGCACACACAACAAGAAGGCTGCTGTGTACAAGCCAGGAAGGGGGCCTCAGCAGGAAACACATCTGCTGGTACCTGGATCTTGCACTTCCCAGCTCTAGAATGGTGACAAATACATTTCTGTTGTTTAAGCCACCATCCTGTGGTTTTTTGTTACAGCAGCCAGAGGTGACTAAGACAAAACCTGATACTGTCATACCATAAAGGAAGGCAGCTGTCAAAGACAACTAGAGTTGTGTCAGAGGACTCAGGGCCAGTTAAAGAGGCTTCCCTGACCACATGTAGGACACATGAGTTTGGCAATGGATTGATACACATTGCATGTCTTTAGATCCATGCACATAGAAAGCCACTTGGAAAAAAGTTCTTCTCAGTGGTTTCCTTGGATCTGTGCTGTTCATTATCCTCTAGCCATGCATGACTACTGAGCCCTTCAAATGTGGCTAGCCCAACTGAAGAACCACATTTAAAACTTTAAATGTAAAAGAAAATCTTTTAAGTGGGTTTGGAACAACCTGGGTATATGACTTTACATTTTCCACTATAAATTTTGTGAAATCTGAATGCAAGTCAACTATTTCTGATGAACATTTAAGATCTGAATTGAGTGTAAAATACACACTAGATTTTGAAGGTTGAATACAAAAAAAAGATGGAAAATTGCATTTTTTATGTTGACTACACATTAGAATGATAGTATTTTGGAAATACTGGGTTAAAAATATATCATTGGCTGGGCGCAGTGGCTCACACCTGTAATCCCAGCACTTTGGGAGGCCAAGGTGGACAGATCATGAGGTCAGGAAATCAGACCATCCTGGCTAACATGGTGAAAC
>NW_012115155.1:2921817-2922845 GCF_000951035.1 Colobus angolensis palliatus | reverse complement strand
CTAAAATTAATTTCAGCTGTTTTTCATTTTTTCATAAGGCAACTAGAAAGTTTTAAATTATGTATGTGGCTGGCATTATATTTCTGTTGCATAATGTTGTCTTAGAGGATGCTATCATGATTTGGTAAGTAAGAAATAAAGTGGAAAAATCAAATGTTTGTCTTGATTTTCGTCTATTAACTGTACCTCAGAGTAACCAAATAGTTGATAAAGGTAAGTTTCTTCTTTTAGAAGAAGTATTCTAGTTAATAAATGAGGAGGGAATGACAGGATCAGACATTTTGTAACTCCTAATGGCTTGATGGATCTGGGCTGCCAGTACCCCCCAAACAGGGACCTGTGAATCTCCTGATGGAAGGAGATGGCACACCTGTGAAGTATGATTGTTGAAAAAAAGCAAACTTGTTTCTGGTCATCCTATGGAGCCTTTTAATCTAACTGCAGTTTAGTAGAAGTTTAAGGGATAGAGGAACATGTTAAACACTACCACAGAGACACAGTACAGTTTCCTCAATAAATAAGTTTCAAGGGTATAAAAAGCAGTTGGAGGCAAAGCTAAAAATTTAGAGATTTAAAAGACATAACAACCAATTGCATTGATGAATCTCATTTAAACTAAATGAACTGAAGAGAAAAAAAGTGTAAAGTAATAGGGCAATTTGTACCCTGACTGGAGGGTTGTCAATAATAAGGAATTATTGTTGATTTTTTAGATGTGGCCATTGTTATGGTTTGGATATCTGACCCTCCAACTCTCATGTTGAAACTCGATCCCCATAGGAAAACAAAGTCACTGGAAAAATTAAAAACAAAGAAAGAAGGGAAGGAGGGAGGGAGGGAAAGAAAGAAAGAGAAGGAAAGGAAGGGAAGGGAAAGGAAGAAGGAAGGGAGGAAGGAAGAAAAAAAGAAAAAAGAAAGGAAAAGAAAAAAGAAAGAGAAAGAAAGAAAAGAAAGAAAGAAAGAGAAAGAAAGAAAGAAAGAAAGAAAGAAAGAAAGAAAGAAAGAAAGAAAGAAAGAAAGAAAGAAAG
>NW_012115155.1:2891237-2921597 GCF_000951035.1 Colobus angolensis palliatus | reverse complement strand
AGAAAGAAAGAAAGAGAAAGAAAGAAAGAAAGAAAGGGAAAGAAAGAAAATTAGATCCTCAGTGTTGGAGGTGACGCCTAGCGGGAGGTGTTTGGTCATGGGGGCGGATCCCTTGTGAATGGCTTGGAGCCCTCCTGAAGGTAATGACTGTGTTTTCTGTTAGTTCCGAAGAGCTTGGCACCTTCCCCATCTCTCTCTTGCTTCCTCTCTCACCATGGGATCTCTGTCCATGCTGGCTCATCTTCCCTTCCACCATAAGTGGAAGCAGCTTGAGGCCCTCACCAGATGCAGATGCTGGTGCCATGCTGCTTGTACAGCCTGCAGAACCATGAGCCAAATAAACTTATTTTCCTTATAAATTACCCAGCCTCAGGTTTTCTTCTACAGCAACACAAAAGCAAAGACAGTCATATATTTGGGTGTTTTATTTTTTTTAAAAGAGTCCTTATCTTTTAGCAATACATACTGAAATATTCATGAGTGAAATGATATAATGTCTGGGATTGGCTTCCAGATGATCTTGGAGTGAGTGGTGGAGATAGAGATAAAATAAGATCAGCCATGAGCTGATGGTTGATTCAGAGTGATACGTTTATGCAGTTTATTGTGCTTGACCTGTGTGAAATTTTCAATAGTAAAAGTTTTTTTAATTCAAAAATAAATGAAATAAATAATGAAAATGGGTGAATCCGATTTTTAAAAAGGAGTTCTGGAGTACACAGCCCACTGGTTTCCCTGGCCACAGGATCACCTTCCCCCACCCTGGCGACCTAAACTTCCACCTGAAAGTGTTACTGCCCTGCTCCAAATTCTTTAGAAGGCATGCAAGGGGCTTTAGCATGGGGTCCTGTGCTGCTGTCTCATGAAGCACACTGTGATTGCCCTGTCCCCACACCTTTCAACTGATGCTGCCTCTCCCTGGAAGGCCCTTCACCATCTTTTCTACTGGAGAGCTCCTATGCAGCCTTCAAAACCCTGCTCAATGTTCTTCTCTTCTGGAATGCTTTCCCTGACTACTCCAGACAAAGTGAGGCAGTCCCTCACTCTATCTCTTTAGGGAGTTTGCAGCAGCTATGATAATGTATTGTTGATCTGTGGAGGTCCCACCCCTATGGTGCCGCCCTCACTTGCTCTCTGAAAGCAAGATCCTGTTAAGAGCTCTGCTGAGGTCTCTAGCTTAAAGGACAGTGCTTACCCCTCAGAAGGTTCTCCGTGCATGCTGAGTGAGTAAACAGGTATCCCACTCTAACCAGCCCCTCAGTCCTGACTGCAGGGCACTGCAGCTTTCCACTTCCTTCGGTGCCTTGTTTAACACATCCAGCCCTGCTACATCTCGCCTGACTCCAGTCTAGAAACCTTCATTTCCTCACAGCCTGGCTGTTAGGCGTATTCACAGACATGACCACAGTTTGAAATTCCAAAGACCGGGAACAGTATCTTTTTATAGCATGTTCAAGGGGACAGAGGTAGTGCTGGGGCCAGCAGTTCCCAAGGGCAGGAACATTGTCTCATTTATCTTTGTTGTGTCATTTCCTGGATGACCCCCAGTGGGTGCTCCCTGAGGAATGGTAAGCCAGACGTAGAGGAAAGAGAGAATCACTCGATTCTGACGTCGCACCATTCTAAACAATACTAATGATCTTCAGTATCAAGGGGGCTGAACAAATAGGAGTAAGAAGAAAGTGGCCTCATCGTGGCTGAGAAGGTCGTCAGAGAACTGAGCCAAGATGAATAATATCTTCTCCTCACGTCCAGATAAATCACAGTCCAGAGCACCATGAAAACTTGTGGGCAGGGATGCAGAATTGCACCCTACAACTCTCCAGGAAGTGCAAAGCCTGGGAGAGGGGCCAGAAAATGGAATAAATGTCTGGGAGAAATGCTGTCTGCTTCTTCAAACGAGGCAAAGATGCAGACTGAGAACAGATAACCAGATTGCTTGATGGTAGATCCTGACGCAAGTCCCGGATGGGGGATGGTGTATGAGCCTCTCCCAGAGCCACTCACCTGGGGGCAGGCAGGATCAGGAGAGACACGGTCGGTGGATCTGTAACTGGAGATAGTCCAACAACTGTAGGTGGGTGAGGGCTGGGCAAGGAATTGCTGCCCCAGGGAGCTAGGCTGGAGTGTCACCTGACTCTGCACAGCCCTGACGCGTTCTGCAGTTTTGCTAGTGACTTACATGAAGACAGGGCAAGACTGCTGATCGTATGTGGGGATGACACAAAGCTGGAATCTAATTCTTGGGATGTAGAATCAAGATTTGCAAAGATAAAGGCCCATCACCTTGGAAGAATGAGAAGAAACTGGCAAAGTAGAATCTAAAATTCTGAGTGTCACACGACCCACTCTATAAGGAAAGAATGGAGAGCTCTGGCTCAGCACCATGCTCGTGCAGGTAGCAGGGGGCGGAGAAAAACTGAGTGTCCTCAATTCAACCCAGACTTTTTAACACTGTCGTGAAAGCTGGTGGGCTGCACTTTAGAGCAGCGTCCCAAACCTCTGTTTTCGTGGGCCACCTCCATGATGCTTGCCACGACTGCAGACCACCTGTGCTCTTGGTAACCTTTGTTTATTTGTTTATTTACTTTCTTTCATTTTTGAGAATGGAGTTTTGCTCTCATCACCCAGGCTGGAGTGCAGTGGTGCTATTTCAGCTCACTGCAACCTCTGCTTCCTGGGTTCAAGAGATTCTCCTGCCTCAACCTCCTGAGTAGCTGGGATTACAGGAGCCCACCACCACGCCCAGCTAATTTTTGTATTTTTAGTAGAGACAGGGCTTCACCATGTTGGCCAGGCTGGTCTTGAACTCCTGACCTCAAGTGATCCACCCGCCTCAGCCTCCCAAAGTGCTGGGATTACAGGCATGAGTCACTGCGCCCGGCCTCTTGGTAACTTTTGGGTCAACTCAGTTCCTTGTAAAGGAAATGCTAGATCAGGCCAGAATGCTTACCGTAAATAGGAAGCATGCAGACATCCAAGGGCCGAACGAGTACCTTTAAAGCATTTGTCTGTGGACACCTACAGGTCGTTTCCCCTGCCACCTATGGTCTGTGTGCTCTCTCTTGGGAAACAGAGGCCTGACCCAGGGGAGTGAGTGCCTGCTCCTCTCTGCCTGTCAGACCACCCCCCGGGGCCTTGTGTGCAGGGAAAGGCTGCATTCCAAGAGGAGGCTAACACACTGGAAGTGCCCTGACACTGATTTGGAAGAGAATGGCTCGGAACTCTGAGCCATGGCCAGCCATGGAAGGAACCGGAACAGAGAGACCGGCAAGTGATCTTGAGCAGGCCACTTTGATTACCAGCATCTGGTCACTTCACCTGCTCAAACCTGAGGCTCTTCATCAGAAAAACCAGAGGGAGAGGGACCTACCTTGTTCGGAGAGTTGGACAGGCCCTGCAGACCCCTGCCTGTCTGTCTTCACAGGGTGCATGCAGGCTCTCCCTCTCCTCCTCTTGGTGCCTCTGATAGGGATGGATGGCATTGGGGTGAGAGCCCTGGGCTAGGCTCACCTGAGCTCTGATGCCAGAACTCGCTGTGCACTCCAGTGACGTGTGCCCACCCGCAGAACCTCGTTTTCCTCATCCATAACACCACAAGTCGGGTGGGACAATTCGCGGGCTGCTGGCTGTCTGAAGCCTGAATCTGGCCCACAGATGGGTTTTGGTTGGCCTGAATAACATTGAACAATTGTAATTTATTAAAAAATAAACAAGCAAACAAACTTTTTTAGAGATAGTGTCTTGCTCTGTCACCCAGGCTGGCATGCAGGCATCATCACTGCTCACTATGGCCGCAAACCCCTGGACTCCAGCAGTCCTCCTGCCTCTCGAGTAAGTGGGACTACAGGCACACACCACCTTGCCTGGCTTCTATTTTTAATTTCTTGACAACATTCAAAAATGAGGAATAAACACATACACAGATTTCTTTATTCCCCTGAAAAACTCAAAAGCTGTGGTCATCCCAGGCCTGCCTCTTGGCATAGCAGCGCCCAGCTGGCCCTGAAAAGTGTCCGCCCCTGTAGAAGGAGCCAGAGTGCCTACCTGCAAAGCCACTCAGCCAGTGCATTGCCCAGCCCTCACCTGGCATAGGGCTCCTCCTGGGACCAGCAGGACACACTTGGAGAGCTGCTGTGCGCTGTACAGAGCCAGTCCTCCACATGCCCTTTGGGACTGCCCCTTTCTGGCCCTAAAGACGTGGCCAGGCCTGGACTCTACTTCTCTCAGGCTCCCATTTCCAAAGTGCCAAAAGTGATTGCTGGGAGGCTTTTATTGTAAATTACAAGACATCAGAAGACACTGCTAATATATGTGAAAGAAATTTTCAACTTTTTGGATTAAAAACTCTTTTCTAGGCCGGGCGCGGTGGCTCAAGCCTGTAATCCCAGCACTTTGGGAGGCCGAGGCGGGCAGATCACAAGTTCAGGAGATCGAGACCATCCTGGCTAACACGGTGAAACCCCGTCTCTACTAAAAAATACAAAAAACTAGCCGGGCGAGGTGGTGGGCGCCTGTAGTCCCAGCTACTCCGGAGGCTGAGGCAGGAGAATGGTGTAAACCCGGGAGGTAGAGCTTGCAGTGAGCTGAGATCTGACCACTGCACTCCAGCCTGGGTGGCAGAGCAAGACTCCGTCTCAAAAAAAAAAAAAAAAAAAAAAAAACTCTTTTCTTTGGACAGAGTCAGGAAATCTCATTGAGTTTGTTAACTGGTCCCTACAGAACCTCCTCGCTGATGTGGCAGAACTGGGTCTCTTGCCTTGGTCTGCGGTTTTTAAGCAGCTGAGACAACCTTCTATTCTTTCTGCGTCTTTGTACTTCACGTGTCTCTTTTGCCTCGTTCTGGAAAAGACTGATGCCTCCGTGACCCACGAGCCGCGTCTAGAGCCTGTCTCTGAAAGGAGCCCATCCCACCAGCAGCCCTTTGTAATCAGGGTCTTCTTAACTCCAGGGGGCACGAACAGGACCCTGGGCTCCCTTGACACACCCTGCGGTGGTGTTGTCTCATTCACTCATGCGATGAGGTTTCCTGAGCCCCCCATGGTGTGCCTTTCCTGGGCTGCTCACCACTGCATCCCAGCACCAGGGTGGGTGCTGGCACCCCACAAAGGCCCTCTGGAGGCTGGTGGGATCCATGAAGAAGCTGGACCTTGGGTAGGGGCTGTGGGCAGGGTGAGGTGCAACTTCTTCTGCTCTCATGGCACCCAGCTATCGGCCTGGCAAAGTGCCTGCTGTTTAGACATTACATCAGAAGCACAGCAGTCTGGGAAGTGTGGCCGGAGCCTTAGAAACCCATCCTGGAGTGTGGTGGCACAGAGAAGAGGGGCCCTTTGAATCTCCAGGGCAGCCTATTGTGGGATGACCATATGATATATCATCCAAGTTAGGACACAGCATGAAGGATGCCAGCAGAACATTTGTAAATGGAACTGTCCTGGAAAACCTGGGATGATTAAGTTACGAGAACTTTAAAATGGGTAGCACTCTCAGGCCCAACAATCCTACCCCCAGGAAAAGCATCCTAAACCGGGGAATGCTTTACAAAGAATATGTCCATCAAAGTATCACTGGGGCCGGGCGCGGTGGCTCACGCCTGTAATCCCAGCACTTTGGGAGGCCGAGGTGGGCGGATCACAAGGTCAGGAGATCCATCCTGGCTAACACAGTGAAACCCCATCTCTACTAAACATACAAAAAATTAGCCGGGCGCAGTGGCGGGCGCCTGTAGTCCCAGCTACTCGGGAGGCTGAGGCAGGAGAATGGCGTGAACCTGGGAGGCGGAGCTTGCTGTGAGCCATGATCACGCCACTGCACTCCAGCCCGGGTAACGAAGCAAGACTCTGTCTCAAAAAAATAAAAAATAAAAAAAGAGTATTATTTACAGCCAAGTGTGGCAGCTCATGCATGTGAGCCCAGCACTTTGGGAGGTTGAGGTGGGAGGATTGCTTGAGGCCAAAAGTTCAAAACCAGCCTGGGCAACATGGTGAGACCGTTTCTACAAAAAATGTAAAAATTAACCAGGCCTGGTGGCATGCGCCTATAGTCCCAGCTACTCAGGGGGCTGAGGCAGGAGGATTGCTTGAGCCCAGGAGTTTGAGGCTGCAGTGAGCCGTGAGTATGCCACTGCACTCCAGCCTGGGCAACAGAGCGAGACCCAAGGGTCCCACCACAGGAGAGTCATTCAGTCAGCTAGAGTATAGCCATCCCATCTGCATGACAGAAAAGTAGGTAGCCATTTTAAAAGGTCTTACAAATAATTTATTTCAATGTGGCAAGGTAGGTATGATATAATGCTGTGTGAAAAACACCAAGCTACAACTTGATTTCTATAATGTGATTACAACTCTAGTCTCAGAAAGCCAACCCATGCATAGAGTAAGAGACCCAAAGGAAATTCAGCAATATGCTAAGTGTGATTGTTTTGGGGGCTGGAAAATGTTTTCTTGCTTTTTCTGTGTGTGTATTTTCTAAACTTTTTAAATGTTCATATACTTCTTTCATAATGGGAAAAAAATCATTCTCTGAATCTCAGCAAGCAGCCTGGTGAAGGCCAGGGAGACCCATGTGGGCAGAGCCAGGAGTGGCCACTGTCCTGCGCTAAGCTGTGTCACCCAGTGCAGCCGCGTGAAGCTGTTTGGTGAGGCTGGGAGTCAACTCTGTTTTTGGTCCTCTTGAAAGTGAACAAGGCAGTGTGGTCCCCAGAAGAGTGGTCCCCAAAGATGTCCATACCTGAATCTCCTGAACCTGTGATTAAGTTACCTGATGTGGCAAGAGGCATTTTGCAGATATGTTTAAATTAAGGACCTTGAGCTGGGGAGAGCATCCTGGATTAGCTGGGTGAGCCCAACCCAATCACTTCAGTCCTTAAAAGTGGAAGCACACGCCCAAGAGTGGCTCAGAAAATATGACTGAGAAGGACTCTAGCAGCCATTGTTGGCTTTGCAGATGTAGGAAGGGACCATGAACCAGGGAATGCAGTGACTTCCAAAACCTGAGAACTGGCTGGCACAGTGGTTCACACCTATAACCCCAGCACTTTGGGAGGCCCATGTGGGTAGATTGCTTGAACCCAGGAGTTTGAGACCAGCCTGGGCAACATAGCGAGACCTTGCCTCCACAAAAAGTAAAAAAAAAAAAAAAAAAAAACCAGATGTGGTGGCAGGTGACTGTAGTCCCAGCTACTCAGGAGGCTGAGGTGGGAGAATCATTTGAGCCCAGGAGGTTGAGGCTGCAGTGAGCCGAGATCACATCACTGCACTCCAGCCTGGATGACAGGGTGAGAATCTATCACTCAAAATAATAATAACAAATAAAAACTGGGAACTGCTCTCACTTTATAGCCAGGAAGAAAATGAGGACTTCAGTCCTGAAACCACAAGGAACTGAGTTCTGCCTGCAACCCAAGTGAGCACGAAGCAGGATGTCCCCCAGAGCCCCTGGGATGAAGCTCCACTTGCTGATACCTGAATTTTACTCTGGTGAGATTTGTGCTGGACTTCTGATCAGCAGGACAGTGACATTAAAAAAAAAAAATGTGTGTCATTTAAAGCCACTACATTTGTGTAATTCATTATGGCAACTGTAGAAAATGAACTCAGACACAGGCAGAGCACGGGCTGGGAGTCAGGACGTGAAATCCAGGCCTGGCTCCACCATTGGGAGTCTGTGTGTCCTTGGTGAGCCCTTGGTTCTTGGGATTCCTTCTACATGGTATGGGGTGACCCCTTAGCTCCTCCCAGCTCTGACCCTCGGTTTTGCATGTGTGCCTCATTGGCCCTGAAATCTGAAGAGGAAGAGGGGTTTTTCCTGCTGCAAAGCCCAGGATCCCTAGCCTTGTTCATTATGTGGGATGTGTGGGGTGTGGACAGGGGCAAGAGAATACTAGAGCCCAGGGCCTCCTGTCCCAGAGTTGCCAGGAAGTGCCACGTTCTTTGGCCACAGGTGTCTGGCCAAGCATTGAGTTCTCTGCACCTGCACTTCAAGGTGAGGTCAACATTTGCTCACAGATGCTCCTAGACTGTCCCACAGTTTGCTGCCAGCCTGAGCATGGGGCTGGGGGACAAGTAGAAGTTTAGGGGCAGTCAAGTTTCTGCTGAGCAAGCAGAGTCCCTAAAAGAGACTTGCTGGGGCTCAACAGCCTCACCTCACTGTCCTCCCAGACCTTTGCTGGGGTACCGAGTGAGAGGGTGGGCCTGGCGTGGGCCAGGGGAGGCAGAGTGGCTCTCTGTGGCGCCCCAGAAGCCGCCGCCCTGCCCTGCTCTGCAGCCTCCCACCCAGCACTTTGATCCTCGCAGACAGGCCCCCCGGTGCTCCCTGTCTGTTCCTGTCGCTGGGCCTGAGCCAAGGTGGAATGTGGGAAGCCTGCTTGGCTTGGAGCTGCACACCCTGCCCAAGCTGCACACCTCATCCTGGGGTGGCCCGTGCAGGCGCGTGGCCCCTTCTCAGAGTGAGATCCCAGAGTCTCAGCCTCAGTTTCCCCAGGGTCAAACGGAGATACTAAATTGCACCCACCTCAGAGGGTCATGACAGTGATAGAATCAGAACATTGCGAAGGGACATTTAATGTGCCAGTGCCTGGCGTATCATAAGTAAATGTTCAATACTTGTCAACTTTTTCATTATTAATGATAGTGTTAACCGAATCGTTCATTCATTTGTGCGCACTTAGGCAATTCCCTTCTCTCTCTCCGGGCCTGTTCCTACATCTAACAGGAGCGAACTGGACTTGCCGATGATTTCTGGAGCCCAGCCTGCCTCTGAGATTTTGGGCTACCTCAGTTTCCCCACCTCCTAGTCTAGCAGGCATGCACCAGGCACAAGACAGAGCCCTGAGGAGACAGCAGCTCCCAGGAGGCTGGTTCCTGATCTGCTGCCTGGGAGGCCCCATCAGAAATCTGGGGCTGGCAGCATGTTAGACTCTCCTGCGCCTGCCCCTGCCTGTCTTCACGAGGCACCCTGCAGGCTAGGCCAGGATGGCAGCTGAGGAGTGGGGAAGTCTGGGGAGGCGAGCTCAGCCGAGCTATTTTGCAGGCTGGGGCCTGGTGCTGCTGGGGTCAGCCTTCCTCAGGGTCTCTGGCTCTGCCCTCCTCTTCTCTAGAGCAAAGTCCGAACGCTGTAACGGCCGGGATCTGCCCCTCCCCACATCCTGCCCCTGCTCTTGATGGGAAACATGCCCATCATTCCGTGTCCCAACCAGGCAGCACTCCTTTCGTTCTCTTTGTCTTTCCGTGCACTGTTCGACTTGCCTGGGGTGCATCTCCCTCACCCCCTACAAAATTCCCCTCCCCTGGAAAGCTCCCTGGTGACTCCCTGACTCTCCCCTCTGGACGGACGAGGTTAAATGCTTCTCCCAAGTTCCCGTACATGCCCTCTCGGCTTCCCCTATATGGATCCACCTCCCTCACAGATCACAAGCTCCCCAAAGGCAGGGGCTGGCACCACGTTATCTTTGTTCACGGCGCTTAGCCCAGAGCCTGCCAGAAACACTTGTCATATAAAAGCAGCAGCAGTGAACACTGCATAAATAAATGAGTACATGAATCGTGTGGGCATGTGTGAGAGCACATCCATTGCACAGACCATCAGGGTGGGCAGCTCAGGGAAACTATCCAGGTATGGACCGGTTTTGCAGATCCAGGTGAGCAGTCAGCAGCAAGCCGGGGTGTGACCGTCCAAGGGGCCAGGCCCGGGCTCTGGGCAGAACTCCAGGAGAGGGGGTCTGAGGCTGGGGAAATGCCAAGCCTCACTTTCCTCGTCTGCATAAAAGGGAAGAATACTAATCCCTGTTTTGGAGATTTGTGGTGAAAATTAAGCAAAATAATATCTGCACGGAGCCCGACACAGACCTGCTGTCCTGTAAATGGCGGCTCACCTGGGATTCGGATCCCACACTGGTTTTCGTTTTGTAAAAGTGATGTAAAATTTCCTTGGCCAGGAATTTTCCCTTTTAAAAGAAAAATATGGTGTTTACTAAGTGCACAGGTGGTCTTCAGTTATGAGAAAACACAGTAAAGCTGGCACATATGACAGGGGAGGTTTGGGGACGCATCCTGGGTCCAGTGTCTGCCATGGCTTCTTGTGCAGCGTGGAAAAGTCTGGTTGTTATTGAACTTCAGCCACTGCCTCTCCCTCTGCTGGGTGCTCACAGCAGACATTCCTTACTCTCCAGGTGGGTATGAAACTTTGGGGAAAGCCATGTGGGGTTCTCTCTCAACATTTAAAGTAGGTGGATGTCATTTCACCAACAGTTGGACCTCTGGAAACCTGTCATGTGGATCAGTGTACTTTGTGTCCTCTGTGGCATTCCTAATAATAGTGAAAATGGAAATAATCTATATGTTCCTCAACAGAAGCATAATTGCACACATCATGTTACATCCACGGGGCAGGTTATTACAAAGCCCTTGAAACAAATGGTACCGATCTACATGCTGATATGGAAATGCATCCAAGAAGAAAGGCAAGTGTCAAACAATATGTATGGGAGCAAGGAAGGCCAGCTAGCCATGACCACGGCCAGGGGACGCCTCAGGAAGGCCTCTGTGGAGATCTGGGGACAGAAGCACTATGGGTGCCCTATGAGTGCAATTCCCCAAAAGGAGACGCAAGCACCAGTTGTGGCCATATTGACGGTGAATATTGATCAAGTCTGAACAGGGCTGGTGAGGAACTGTGAGACTCATCATCACTCTAGCCCAGTGTCATGGTCTCAGCTGCTAAATTGTATTCATGGACTTGCATGACCCAGACAGCTTTGGGAACTGGGGCAGTGGGCAGAGGTGCTATGTGGGTACCCTGCCCACATTCCCTGACCTTTACCATTTTGTACATTCTGGCCTGGGTCTGACTTCCAAGTATTTGCCTGGAAGGTCTCCCTGGACACTGGAGGCCACTCTGCCTGCACACCAGCTGGAAGCCACAGGGAATTGTCTCATGGGAGCAGCTTCCACCACTGACACATGGGAGCTGGCAGATAAATACATCAGCTCCCTCACCCCTCGGGTTCTTCACTTTCTCAGAGTTGCCTTTGGGATCCCAGCTGCCCACAATGAAGACTTGCTTGATAATAGCTCATCACCAGCTTCCCTTCCCTCCCTGTCTCCCCTCACCCCTGCTGCAGGTGGAATTGTGTCCCCAAAACTCATATAATGAAGTCCTAATCCCTAGCACCTCAGAATGTGACCTGATCTGGAAATAAGCTTGTTGCAGATGTAATTAGCTCAGTTCAAGTTAAGATGAGGTCATGAAGGTGGGCCTTAATCCGGTATGACAGGTGTCCTAAAAAGTGGAACCTTGGACACAGACACAGGGAGAACACGATGGGAAGATGAAAGCAGATCGGGGTGATGCATCCACAAGCCAAGGGATGCCAAAGATGGCCAGCAGCCACCAGAAGCCAGGAGAGAGGCATGGAGCAGGTCCCCCCTCACAGCCTGCAGAAGAAGCCAACCCTGACAACCCCGTGATCTTGAACTCTGGCCTCTAGAACTGCCAGATGGTAAATTTCTGTTGGTCGGGCCACCCAGTTTAGGGTACACTGTTATGGCAGCCTCAGCCTACTAATTCGGCCGCCACACTGGTGTTTTCCAGCTTGACAAATAAAGTATTCACACTCAGTTTTTGTCTCAGTGTCGGGAACTAAGGGGCAGGGGAGAGGACAGAGAGGCTTATCCAGCAGAGCAGGAAGATACCAAGAGGGGGTATAATTAAAACGACTCAGGGAACCTGGGGGTGGGGCAGATCAAAGCCCACACTCTCACCCTCTGAATCAGAACCTGGGAATGTTCCCTGAATTCTGTGTGTTCAGGTAGAGGACATTGGGGTGGGGAACTGGCTCAAGTTGGCAAGGCAATTGCCCATTTAATATCCTCCTGACCAACCCTCTGCCCATGACTGAGGGAGGCAGGGCGGCTGGGTGGCCCACTGAGGCAGGACAGAGGTTCATATGAGTGCATAGCAGGGGCCTCCTGCAGAGACGCCAACTTCCTGCTGCTGAAGACAGGTATGCAGCCAACACGCCAGCTCCAAATGGGGTCCCCTGAGGGTATTCCTGTTCAGTAAGGCAGACACCACTAGCAAAAATGGAGACAAAAAAATGTTATAGTACAGTCGTGGGAAAATGAAAAATTTGGTTTTTGTTAAAAAATTGAAAGTTACTTTTTAGGAGCCAAATGTTCATCGTGAGAGGAATAATTAAGTAGACAATAATTCCTGTTTCTGACTTGGCCAAAGGCTTAGCTCGTAAGCTGCTATCTCCTGAACCCTGGTCCCTTCTGGATGGATGACCTGGCTCCAGGTGTTGGCACAGGTGATGGCTCTGTCCTGGCTGGATATCCAGGGCTCATGACCTGAGAAAGAGACCGGCTGGATGGAGGCTTGGCTGTGCCAAACCTAAGTCCCTGCAACTTGGGCCTCAGGTTCCCTCTCCTCAAAGCAGGCACAACACCGAAGGGGTGCAGCTGGTTGGGTGGAGCCTCCTGGCCCTTCTCTGAGATCCTGCCTGCCCCAGTCACGGGGAGCGGGCTGCGGAGGCCCCTGAGGGTGGAGCGATGGTGGGAGGGCAGTGGGGAGGGCTGATGTTGGGGGCAAAGGCAGGCTTGGGGTTGAACGGCAGGAGCTGATCTGAAACAGCCTGTGGGTGCTAGAGACGGAAGGATTCTTGGTGGTTTGGGTGTAACTTGAATTTCTGCCATTTTCCCTTCTTATCTCATCATCGGAAGGAAATCAGACAAGAGAGCATGAGCTCATGCTAATAGAAGCCATTTTTTGTCCTTCTGGTTCCTATCAATTAAATCCTCTGCCTTCTGTGGATCACCTGCAGAGGCTCCCTGGAAGGCTTTTAAGGACCAGACAGTGCAAAGATAGTTAGGCTGGCAGGCATGTGTTAAGGGCTATCTCTGCAGGGGCCCAGAACAGCTTCACAGCCTTTGACACCACTGAACTCAGATTTGAAGCTCAATTCCGCCATCAGCCAGCCGTGTCACTGTCAGTGGGGTATTTAGTTGAGACGCTTCTATGCAATACCTTCTGGACATCACTCCTTTGTGCTGTACAGGAACCTCAGACTCAACTTGTACAAAACTGACTTGACATCTTCCTCCGCAAGCGTGCTCCTCTGATTCAGTAAACGGCCCAATCACCTGCCAAGTTCCACACCTGACGCCTTGGGCAGAAAGCTGTAAAACTACCTAACGGATTGTCACTTCCTCCAGGAAGCCTTCCTGGACCACAACCCGTCTCCTGGATCACAGCCCATCTCCAACAACTTCCACGCCATCATGTGTGTCTGTCTGACGCGCTCAACACTTTACATTTTGATGATCTGTTGGCTCGTCTTTCTTACCAAATTGTGAGGCCCTGGAGGGCAGGAGCAGTGTCTTAAGTTTTGGGAATCCCACGATCTAGCAGAGGGCTTACTTTAGATAGTTTGGGGGAGTCTAGACTCCATTTTCTCCATCATCCCGTGCTCTTTCCTACCTCCAAATAAACAGTCAATTCAAATAAGACAGTGGATCTGCTTCAAGACAGGTCCCTTAACCACAGCCCTCGACCAGACTGCAGCCCCAGAACCTTCCAACCTAGAAATCCCATGACGCCACTGGGGAGCTCAGTAAGGAGACGGGGTGTGATCGGTGAATCCAGGAGTTCCCTTAGTGCCCTTCTCTTCGCTCAGCATTTGTCTGTTCTCTTTATCATCTCTTCTTTTTCCCAGGACCCTTGGCTCCTAGGCCTCCTCAGCAGGGACCTGCTGTGTGATTTTTGTTTTTTGAAATGGAGTCTCACTCTGTCACCCAAGCTGGAGTGCAGTGATGTGATCTTGGCTCAATGCAACCTTCGCCTCCCGAGTTCAAGCAATTCTCCTGCCTCAGCCTCCCCAGTAGCTGGAACTACAGGTGTGTGCCACCTCGCCTAGCTATTTTTTTTTTTTTGTATTTTTAGTAGAGACAGGGTTTCACCATGTTGACCAGGCTGGTATCGATCTCGTGACCTCAGGTGATCTGCCCGCCTTGGCCTCCCAAGGTGATGGGATTACAGGGGTGAGCCACCATGCCTGACCCTGCTGTGTGATTGTAGCTGTGTGATTCATGCTCATGAATCACACTGGAGAGTCCTGTGTGGTCCTTCCATGGCTAACACATCACGGGCCTGTTCAGGCATTTTTCTCTGCTTCACTTTGCTGTCTGTGTGTGGGATGACGAGGAAAGCCCACTTGAAGCAATTGGTTCCTGCCTGTTTATTGAGGGCTCTGCAGTGCTCTTCAAAACCATCTTCTTCCTGCCTTTTTCAGCAGAGAGCAGCGTCTCTCTCTGCTGGGTATCAAATCCTATTGTACGTTTGCCTCAGAGTTTCAGTTCAAAGATGGCAGTCCCACAGACAGAAATTTCAAATTCTTAACAAAAATAAAGAAGGGTTCGTGTGAAGGAGGCATTCTGGATTTGACAAGGTGCTATCTGGGCATTTACCACCTCTGTCCTCCTCCAAGCCTGTTCTCCCGGCCCACGGCAGTGTTGTCATCACCTGGAATACGCACTAGAAATGCAGACTCTCAGGCCGCACCCCAGATCTGCCGAATGGGGGTCTCTGGGGTGGGGCCCAGCAGTCTTTGTTTCGGCAGGCCTCGGGGGGCTTCTTCCAGTTTGAGAAGCACTGTCCTAACCTACAGCTTTGGAGGAATTACCTAGTTCTGAAATATCCTATGAGAAGCAGGACAGGAACAATGAATGGCTTGCTTTCTTTTTAATTCGAGCCTAAACCAGATGTCCTAAAATTAACATTAGCTGCATCAGAATCCCCGGAGGACTTGTGAAAGCACAGCTGGCTGGGCCCCACCCTCAGAGCCTCTAATTCAGTAGGTCTGTGGGCTGGAGGGACCTGGGAATTTGCATTTCCAAGTTCACAAGGGATGAGGATGATGTGTTGCTCACCCACATTTTGAGAACCATTGTCCTAAGCAATTTCCGAAATAAATCGACTGTTGGATGGACACCAGCATGGACACTCTGTACTGAGCATTAGATTAGTACCGTGTTGGTTGATATCCTATTCTTTCAGGGGTTTGAAAATTTTTGTTTGTTTTAAAAATAAGGCCAAAGAGGCCAGGTGCTGTGGCTCACGCCTGTAATCCTAGCACTTTGGAAGGCCAAGGTGGGTGGATCACTTGAGATCAGGAGTTCGAAACCAGCCCGGCCAACATGGTAAAACCCCATCTCTACTAAAAATACAAAAATTAGCCGGAAATCGCTTGAACCCAGGAAGCAGATGTTGCAGTGAGCTGAGATTGTGCCACTGCACTCCAGCCTGGACAAGAGCAAGTCTTCGTCTCAAAACAATAGGCCGGGCGCGGTGGCGCACGCCTGTAATCCCTGTAATCCCAGCACTTTGGGAGGCCGAGACGGGCGGATCGCGAGGTCAGGAGATGGAGACTATCCTGGCTAACACGGTGAAACCCCGTCTCTACTAAGAATACAAAAAATTAGCCAGGCGTGGCGGCGGGCGCCTGTAGTCCCAGCTACATGGGAGGCTGAGGCAGGAGAATGGCGTGAACCCGGGAGGTGGAGCTTGCAGTGAGCCGAGATTGCGCCACTGCACTCCAGCCTGGGCGACAGAGCGAGACTCCATCTCAAACAAACAAACAAACAAACAAACAAAAAACAAAACAATAAATAAATAAATAAAAGTAAGGTCAAAGGTTTTTAGTGGTAATACCTCATTGTGCCTCAGCTTACTCACCTGTAAAGTGGGCAGATCATAGTACCTACCCCAAAGGATGGTTATGATGGTTAAACACACAAATCCACCAAAAAGCACCTAACCCTGTGTCTGGCACACAGGCACATACCCTCTAAATATTAGCTATACTGTTATAATCTCACATTTGTACCGGACTAGAAAAGGAGTGCCATAATTCCTTGTGCAAATCCCAAATCATAGGGAACACATATGCAAAGTGAGAGTGAATTGCATTTCTGTTCAAAGGAGTGAGTGGGAAGCAAGTTTTTGTCAGCCCTTGTGGGCACGTCCCTGGAGGCAGGTGTTTATACATGCTCAGCCATACTGGGCTGAGCCAGGGCTTAGAGTCCCAGAGACGAGCTTCAGACAGCACAGCATGGATGGACCAAGAGCGAGAAAAGGTGCTGCTAAAACATTTTTCCTACGCTCGTTTTTTTTTTAGTTTTTTTTTTTTTTTTTTTTTTTGAGGCAGAGTCCTATTCTGTTGCCCAGGTTAGAGTGCAGTGATGTGACCACAGGTCATTGCAGCCTCGACCTCCCAGGCTCAAACGACCCTCCCACCTCAGCCTCCGGACTAGCTGAGACTACAGGCGTGCATCAACATGTGTGGCTAATTTTTTATTTTTTGTAGAGATGGGGGTCTCACTATGTTGCCCAGGCTGGTCTCGAACTCCTGGACTCAAGCAATTCTCCCACCTTGGCCTCTCAAAGTGCTAGGATTACAGGTGTGAGCCACCATGCCTGGCCATATTTTTGTGTGTGTTATTATAAAAGCAATATACACATTCATTGCAAAAAGTGACCAGGTTACAGGCCTCCATCTCCTTCAGTGTCCCGGGTGGTGACCACTTGTGATGTGTTGGGTGTTCTCCATTTTCTACTAATGCAGAAGTGTACAGGAATAATATCCTTGTTTTCCCTCCTTTGGGGCAAGTTGAATATCCACTATACCGATCACAGATGATCTGTGTTGGTCTTCAGAAAGGTGCTCTAAGAGATATGAGTTGGTGGTTTCAGTGATGTTTACGGTATAAAAAGTATCTGCTCACACACTCCCTGAAAATCAAGACATCCTAATAATGAGTCAGGATAGGGAAGTCTTTTCTCTTCCAAGAGAGGCAGAAATGTGCTCCAGCCCCAGGCGACTGAGCTGATCAAGAGAGCTCAGTGGAGTCACGGAGAAAGGGTCAAGCAAGCCCCTCAGGGGAGAGCCTCGCTTGAGCAATGCCTCACTGCGGAAAAGAACCACCAGCTTCGTTTTAGTGGAGAAGTTTCTCTGCTCCCTACTTTCCCAATTCTGGCACGTCCTGTCTGCAAAGTCCTACAAAGTCTGCCCCCAAGATGTCCCTGGAATTACAGACCTGACCGCAGGCCCAGGGATCACGGGCATTATACCAGCAGCAAAAGCATGTGCCCCTGGCAGGATGGAGGCTCTCCAGACCTGCTTCAGAGCAGTCTGTCCTCCTGACAGCTCCTGCTCGCCTCTCCAGCCTGCCCAGGCTTCAGAACACTTCTGTTTCTCTTTTCCTTTTAAAGAGAGATTATCATTATTTTTTTCCAGCTACCTACCAGCAATTCTATATCTTACCCTGTCATCCCTTCGTTTACAATCTCTATAAGGCCCCATCTTGGTCTTAGCACACACAGGTCCCATAGGATCCTAGCCCTCCCTCCCACTCACCTCTCCTGCCTCTGCCCTCCCACTTCAAGCTCCAGGCCCATTATTTGGGTCATTTGTGCTCCCACCTCAGAGGCTTCATGCCTCCGTTCTCCCTGACGGGATCCTCTGGTCTCTGCCCTCCACATTTCCCCCTTCCAGCATCAGCCGAGATGTCTGCCACTCACCCCTGGAAGCCTCACCTTTTAAGTGTTCCCATCCTCTTCCCCTCCACTTTCCAGAATTACCCATTCTTTCAAAAAATATATAAACTGGATTGTATTATCCGTAGTGTTCTGAAAGTTGCTTTTCTTTTGGACATTTTTCTTGACCACTCAGAGTTGCCTGGTATCCCACAGAAAGGAAGTGCCATGAGGTAGTGGCTGATTCCCCGGCTGATAGACACTTACAGTTGTTTCTATGTCTGTTCGTACAGAGAATATTGTGAAGACCATTGGTGTGCACACATCTCTGCACAGATGTGGGAGAACTGTTTAGGATAGAAACCTGAGGGTCAAATTGCTGGGTCAGGCAGTCTGTGCACGCTTCACATTTTGAAAAGCAATTCCCAAGTGCTCTCGAAAATGTTAAGTACCTGTTTCTACTTTCACCAGTTGCGAATTGGCCTTCACTTCTTCACTACTTCAAGGCTGAGTAGTAACGTCTGTTGGAATTGAAAACTGGAACCCTCTTTTGAGAGGGCTAGTTGGCAGCATCTCTTAGCGGTTGAGCTCCCGGTGACTTTTCCTCTCCCTCCCACTAGTAGGGATGCTCTGGGCTTTAGGATCAAGACTGTCTTTAGGGGGCTGGGGTACAGCTGAGATGGGGATTAGAAGAGGAACCCAAGACCTTTAGCACTTCATGGAAAAACCCTTTGTTTTGCTGATTGGCCCGCGGGGGTTTTGCTAATGCCTTTTTGTTTTGTTTTGTCATTTCTGTGGCCTTGGAAGTGGCAGGTACGCAGGTAATGCGCATGTGAATCTGCCAGTGGGTCAAAGGAGGCGGTAGGTGGGGACCCTGGTGGTGGCAGCCACAAAGGCTTCAGCCCGGAATAGCTGTGTTGGGGTCTCACGTTCCTGCCTTCATGCATTCGTTCATCAAACAGTCCATTCACCCCTCAAATAATTCTGAGTGCTTTCCTATGCAAGACACTGTGCTTGATTTTGGGATGCAGAGTCATTAAACCAAAAGGGGGATGGCAGGCAGCAAGGAGAGGGTGTTCCTAGCCCCAAAGTAGGAAGTGCAGAATGTGGGGAGTGAGAGGAGGGTAGGCAGAGCCAGGGCCCGCAGCTTTGGAAAAGTGTCCCAAGAATAGTGAGAAGCCACTGAAGAATTTAAGCAAGGGTCAAGGAACAGGATTTGGTTTGTGATATTAAAAGAGCCCTACATTTGCTCAGGGACATGAGGGCCCAGTTGAGTGGAGGCTTGGAGGAAGGAGCCCCGGGTCAACACTGGCTTAAGCCAGGAAACCCTGGGCAGCAGACATGCTGGGTTCCATTTCCTCTGGATCATCTGAATTCCTCCCGTGTTCCTGGCGTGGGGCTAGAATTAAATGACCGTGGCCTTGGAAATGGGCAAGTGCTGGGAAAAGAGCTCCTGGCCGCCAGCCACCGCAGTGCTGGGCCCACGGATGTGTGCTCCGTTTGTCCTTGGAGAAGGGCAGGGAAAGGACACTGGAGGGACCAGCCAGGCAGGACAGTAGGCCTGGAGGCATCAGGGTTTCCCTACCCTTCCACTCTGCCCACCGAAAGCCCAGGAAATACAGCAGAGGTTTTCCAACTTTACTCGGCAAAAATGTTGCAAAATGAAGTTGCAGAACCTATCTGACATCACAGATCAAACTAGTCCCTGCGCCCATTACCTCCTGTGATACTCAAAGCAGCCCTGCAAGAGGTGGCTGCTTTAAGAAGGAAGCAGCCGGGCGTGGTGGTTCACACCTGTAATCCCAGCACTTTGGGAGGCCAAGGCGGCTGGATCACGAAGTCAAGAGATCGAGACCATTCTGGCCAACATGGTGAAACCCTGTCTCTACTAAAAATACAAAAATTAGCCGGGCATGGTGGCGTGCACCTGTAGTCCCAGCAGCTACTCGGGATGCTAAGGGGGGAGAATGGCTAGAATCTGGGAGGCAGAGGTTGCAGTGAGTGGAGATCTTGCCACTGCTCCAGCCTGGCGACAGAGTGAGACTCTATCTCAAAAACAAAAACAAAAGCAAAACAAAACCAACCAACCAAACAAACAAACAAATAAACAAAACCCAGGTCTAATTGGAGTCTCCTCACCCTTCTCTGGTCTCTCAGAGGTTTGGCCTGAGAGGCCTTTCCAGATGTCCAACTACAGAAGAGTCCTTCAGGGCCAGACCTCTGTCTTCAGCTGAGCCACTCATGCTCACTGTCCTGGCAGTCAGCACATGAGGCCCCTCCGAATGCAGGTGAACCTTGCAGGCTGTCACCTGCTAGCTCCCTGGCGTGTATGCTGCTGGAAGACCAGCCTCTACTAGGACTCACCTGTCCCTTCCCTCTCCACACTGGAGCCTGACCTGGCACAGAGCAGACCCACAAGGGGCACAGTAAGTCACTGTGGGGTCACTGAGAGACCTTGGCAGAGATCCTGGTGACCCGGTGTCTTTCAGCGTGGCCTAGGGAAAAGTGAAAAGCCCAGGTTCCGAGCCACAGCCGGAAACCCTGGATTCCAGGAGTGCAGAGGTAAAGGCTTCTGTGGGGGAGGCAGTGGAATGCTTCAATGCATGGCCTCTGGGGCCAGACATGGCCATACACTAATCCTGTGACTTGGACAAGTCACTTGGTTTCTCTGTCTCAGTTTTCCCACCAGTAAATGAGGATATATTAGAAGCTACCTCATAAGGTTTCCTTGAAAGGAAATGCGTTAACGTGTACACCATGTTTAAACCAGTTAACATGTGTAATGTGCTTAGACTAGAGTAGAGTCTGGCAAACACATAAATAGTTGTTAATCCTGTCCTGCCCTCAGGGGCCTGGAGTTCAGCCGAGGGACTGATGCACAACTATGAGAGTGAAGATGCACTTCCCCAGAGGGGACCGTGTCCCTGGCATAAGCTTGGACCTTGCGTTTTTGAAGCCATAGAGGCCCATTTTCAGACCCCAACAGCTTCTGATTCTAATTGCGGAAAGATTCTCTTTGCTTTGGGAACAACATTTTTAATTTATTTATTTATTTATTTTTTGAGACGGAGTCTCGCTCTGTCACTCAGGCTGGAGTGCAGTGTCCGGATCTCAGCTCACTGCAAGCTCCGCCTCCCAGGTTCACACCATTCTCCTGGCTCAGCCTCCCAAGTAGCTGGGACTACAGGCGCCCGCCAGTTTGCCTGGCTAGTTTTTTGTATTTTTTAGTAGAGACGGGGTTTCACCGTGTTAGCCAGGATGGTCTCGATCTCCTGACCTCGTGATCCACCCGTCTCGGCCTCCCAAAGTGCTGGGATTACAGGCTTGAGCCACTGCGCCCGCCCTGGGAACAACATTTAAAAGTCAAAGTTAGAAATCCTATTTCTAAGCTGTAAGTTTTCACTCTGAGATCAGTTGTCCTGTTGGTAACTGTAAATGGTCGTTCTCATTGGGAACATTGGTGGATCCAAGAAGGTGAACTTGATGACAAGGGAGGAGAACCTGCCACCGGGAATGAGGTAGGCACTGTGTATGGCCATTGACGGGCAGAGGGAGGGCCGGGGGCGGGGCAGGGCAGGATCCTGGTCCCAGGGATGTGGGCCAGGTGCTTGGCTGCCCCAGTGCAGGGCGGCAGACCAGCCTGGGGAGCACCCCGTGGGCTTGTTGGGTGGGCCTGGCCAGCAGGCCACAGAGCAGGGGCCCTGTCCAATTTAAAGATTTTTCTCTTCTGCACTGTAATTCTCTCCTGCCATTCTCAAACCTCTGGAAAAATTTGTGTCTAGTGCTTGCCATGTTTGGGGAATCATGGAGCCACCTGTGGCAGTAGGACAAGGAGGCAAGGAGCAGTGAGGAGTGAGAGATGGCGGGACAGAAAAGGTGGCTCCAGCAATGTGTAATGTAGACAGCAGCAATGACAGTGTCAGCAGCTGGGCCTGAAGCTGTCCTCAGAAATACTCGGGGGAAAGGAAACCAGGCAATGGCTGGCCTTCCTGGGGTCTCAGCCCATTACTCCTTGAGCATTAAAGGGAAGGATGGCCTTGAAGACTAGAGAACTGACGAGGCGAAGGGTGGAATCAGAATGGACTCAGCTGCAGAGGGAGGAAGGCCAGGGCTCAGAGGGCTTCCCAGAGGAGGTGACCCATGAACAGTGTTTTGAAGGATGAATAGGAGTTTGCTGGTGATCCAGATGAGGGATGTTATTCCTACTACTCTCTTCAGTTGTCCCCATCATGCCTCAGCTGAGAAATTTGTGCAGGCCTTTAAGAGACCCCTGAAGGCTGGGCGCGGTGGCTCAAGCCTGTAATCCCAGCACTTTGGGAGGCCGAGACGGGTGGATCACGAGGTCAGGAGATCCAGACCAGCCTGGCTAACACGGTGAAACCCCGTCTCTACTAAAAAAATACAAAAAACTAGCCAGGCGAGGTGGCGGGCGCCTGTAGTCCCAGCTACTCGGGAGGCTGAGGCAGGAGAATGGTGTGAACCCAGGAGGCGGAGCTTGCAGTGAGCTGAGATCTGGTCACTGCACTCCAGCCTGGGCGACAGAGCAAGACTCTGTCTCAAAAAAAAGAGACCCCTGAATCCCAGACAAAGGCCCCCCCACCTACTTGGAGCAGAAGAATGTGCCTTTTTGAGTTGTCTGTAGGGAAGGACGGGTTTCTGGCTCCCCTGGGCTCTGCTGGGCTTTATAAGTCTGGCAGTGAATACCATTCTCAATCCCATCTCAGGCATTTCAGATTCAGTAGAGTGCTTATAGATTGCTTTTGTCAAAATGTGTGAATTCTCCTGGGGGTGAGGAGATTTATTCAGTCTTCCTCTTTGCCGAGTTGGCTCTTATTTGCCGTTACCTGCAAAAATATATTTCGTGGGCCCAGTTCCCAGAGGAGCGATGTTAGGTCATTACTCCATGAATTGTTAGGCTGTAAAGGAGCCATTCCTCACTCACCCTGGACTCTGCAGTGGTGGCTCGGCCCCCAGGTCACTTCAGGCCCTCCTGTTACGACCGTCCGTTGTGGTGTCAGCCGATGATAGCTCTGCCTGTGCAGAAAGTGGACACGTGGGAAATATTTGTGGGGGCACATTAACCACTTCTCCCCTGCCTCTGCTTTAATATATGATGCAACGGAACCAGCCACGGCAGAGGAAGGAGCAGAATGAGGTCGGCATTCAGAGTTTGGCAGAAACTTGGAGTGTTCCTGCCCAGGATCCCTCGAGGGGGACGTCACTGGGTACCCTGGAGCCCGTCTGCATTCTTTCCTCTTCCGAAATGTGTCAGGGTCTGCAGGCCACCAGGACCTGGGGGTGCCACCCACATCCCTACCAACACTGCCCCTTTACTGGTGAGCTGTGAGCAAGCAGTCCATAGGGAAGTTGTCAAGGCCAGATGCAGGGTCCCGCAGCAGGTCAGGAATGTGGGTTGCTTCCATTGTCACATCCCCTCCCCCTACACAGCAGCCCCTCCCCAGTGATAAGCTCTTTGCATCCGCCCCTCCTCCATCAAAGCTGACCTAAGCAAGGACCCCTGGCCTCAAGGCCTGGCTGGGGTCCATGGAGAGACCCACTGAGCAATTAATTCCCCTCAAATGCTAATGGCACCCTGTCCCCTCCAGGGATGTTCCGTCTTCAGTATTAGCACAGGCCTGTAGTCAAACCAGTGGTTCTCAGACGGAGCATTTGGCTCCTCCCACCCTCACTCCCATCTCAGAGCAATTTGGCAATGTCTGGAAACATTTTTGGTTGTCCGGAGACAACCAAAACTCAGAAGAGGGAGGTTATTGGTATCAGTGAGTAGAGGATGGAGATGCAGAAAAACATCCTACAGTGCACAGCACAGCCCCCACTGTAAATAATTGTCTGGGCCCAATGCCAATAGTGCCAAGGTTGAGAAACCCTGAGTTAGAAAGAGCTGATTCCAATCTGGCAAAAAAGCCACCTTCTGTCCCTTCAGGGAGGGTGAGCCTAGGAGGAGAAACAGCTGGAAGGCAGGGTAGGGAAGGGACCTTTGCAGCCCCCTATCTCATCCTCAGGTTGCAGGATGGTCAGGGGCTCCTCTGGGTGCAGTGCCGGCCAGTAGACGTTTCTGTGATGGTAGGCATGTCTCATACCTGGGCTGTCTGGCTTGTGAGCCACTTGCCACCTGTGGCTATTGAATAGGGCTGAAGGTGGAATTTTTACACTAATTTAAAGTAGTTTACAAGTAAGCATAAATAGCCGCAGGTGGCTGGTGGCTGCCCTTTTGGATGTGCAGGTCTAGAGCCCTCAAACAGTCCCTGCCCCAGTGTGTCATACCCACTGGGAGATGCTACATTCACATGAGGTGCTAATGGCTGCTAGGGAAAAGTCCAGTCCTCCTTCCCACAAGATTTCCATCTGAATGAGGGGTCTAAAATCGAAAGTCTCCGAGCAGGGACACCAGGGCGCTGATCGTGCAGTGTGATGTGGCCAGCTTATCTGTTGCAGCCTGTGTGGAGGTGCCACACAGCCCCAGACCTCAGCAGCTCTGTCTGCAGAGCTTGGACCCAATTCTGTCCCCAAGAGGCCTGAGGAGCTTTCAGGGCTTTTTGGAGCTTTCACTCCCAAGTCAGTCACAGAAGAAGGTTAACCAACAGAGCTGGGGACGATAGCTTCTGACCAGGCGCAGGACTTCAGGGAGGGCTGAAACCTACAGGATCCCAGTGTTGACCTGTTAGAAGCTGGCTCCAGCTCCCCCGCCACTGTTACCCCAGAGTGAGGACTCCAGAATTCCCTTAGAAGGTAAGGAGGCTGAGAACTGACCCCTCCTCTCCCCACCAGGCTGGGAGTCCAAACGTTCAGATAACAGCAAGACCCTCTCAGGCTCCATGTAAAACTTAGATTTTTAGGAGACTTAGATTGTTTAGAAACGACTTTATTCTACCTTTGTAATAAAATATTAATACTGACAAGGCAAGGGTTAAATCTTCAGGGGAGATTTGATTCTGGCAGAGGAGTTGGGGGATTAGTTCAGGTTCTTCCTAAGGCATCTGGTACTACTCTTCATAATAATAATTTTAAAATAACTAATAGCGTGGTGGCTGGAGTCCCAGCTACTCAAGAGGATGAGGCAGGAGGATTGCTTGAGCCCAGGAGTTTGACATCAGCCTGGGTAACATAGCAAGACCCTGTTTCTAAAAGTAAGTTTTTTTCTGTTTTTTTTTTTTTTTTTTTTTTTGAGAAACAGTCTCGTTCTACTGGAGTGCATTGGTGTGATCTCTGCTCACTGCAGCCTCGACCTCCTGGGCTCAAGCAATCCTCCCGTCTCAAACCCCCAAGTAGCTAGGACTACAGGTGTGTGCCACCACACCCGGCTAAGTTTTGTATTTTTTGTAGAGATGAGATTTCACTGTGTTGCTCAGGCTGGTTTCCAACTCCTGAGCTCAAGCAATCCATCTATCTTGGCCTCCCAAAGCGCTGGGATTATAGGCATGAGCCACTGCGCCATTTCTAAAAAAATTTTTTTAATTAGCCAGGTGTCATGGTGTGTGTCTGTAGTCCCAGCTCTCAGCAAGTTGGGAGGCTGAGGCAGGAGGATGGCTTGAGCCCAAGAGTTTGAGCCTGCAGTGAGCTATAATTGCACCATTGCACTCCAGTCTGGGCAACAGAGCAAGACTCTGTCTCAAAACAAGCAAAGAAACAAACAGACAAAATTTTAGTGGAAATATACAGATTTCTGCATGGTGTTAAGGAAAAAATGTATTCAAGAACACTTCTTCAAGCTCCGTAAGGAAGACTTTACTCAGGACCATTGAGAGAGGTAGAGGGGCCACTGCAGCTGGGGAGGGATTGGGCTCGACTCTGAAAGCAACACAGGCAAGTGGTGCTGTATGGCCGAGTAGCCGCGTGGGGTCAGCAGATGGAAAATTACTAAGAGGCAAGTTCAAGGGTAAGGGGGATTCTGGCTAAACCCAGCCAACAGGATTATTGCTGAAGGCAGGCCAAGGTGATCAGGTATCACCTGGGGGAGGAGGAACCCTATGAATATTAAAGAGGAGCATATATTGAAAGTGGGGGTTCTTGTTAAACTAGGTTAGCAGAGTTCTTCCTAAAACTGGATTTTACAAAGAAATACACTAACGGGCCCAGAGAAGGTTCAGGAGCTGGACTGAAGTTTGGTTAAGCAAAGACTCTTTGTCAATTGCTAATTTCCTTACTGCCTTTATGTCTTTGCTCAAATATCACCTTCTGTAAGGGTCGGCTGTGACCACACCCCCAGGATGCCTGGGCCCCTCCCTCGCTCCCGTTTCTTTTTCCCATTGCACATCTCATACCACAAATCCCTCCAGAATGTACTTATTTACTCAATGGATTTCTGTTGTCTGCCTTGCCCCACCAGCACCCAAGCTTGACGAGGGTGAGGTTTGGGCCTGTTTTGTCCCCTTCAGAAGCCTAAGTGTTAACAGTCACATCTGTCAAGTGAATAACCAGATGTCAAGTACTGTGAGTGAGCTGGTGTGTGCCACCTCCTGGCTTTTGTCACACAAGGAGGAGGAGTCAAGCTTCAGTGACCTGCCCAGGATGACACAGCCACTGTGCAGGAGTTAAGCCCCTGTGCCTGCCCCTGCCCACAATTCTCCTGCCTCCAGGCCCCTTGCAGGAGCAGCACAGTCACAACCATGGCACTCCCTCTGGGCCTGGCAGCAAAATCACACATACCTCACCTCCCAGAGAGATTCTGAGCTCCCAGGGAAGGGTAAGGGATGTTTAAACTACTAGAAGTAATTGTCCAACAGAACAGAACCTGAAAAAGCCAAATGAACAGAACACAGCTCTGAAACAGGAACAGGAATCAATGAGAGAAGAAGATTCAAATTATAGAAAATTATAGAGCCCTAAATCTACTCACAGCCTTCCCCAGAAAGCATCTTTAAAGTTGAGTAAGGCCAACTTCATTTCCCGGCACTGACTCAAAGGACGTTTCCAGAGCAGAGAATTCTAGAATGTTTCTTGATAATCCAATCTGGGTCACTCTTAAAAAAGATTTTAAATTTGCTTCTCATCTATCGCTGTAGAAAGCGAGAAGAGAGGTCAGCCACAGTGGTTCACACCTGTGATCCCAGTACTTTGGGAGGCTGAGGTGGGTGGATTATGAGATCAGGAGTTCAAGACCAGCCTGACCAACATGGTGAAACCCCATCTCTACTAAAAATACAAAATTAGCTGGGCGCGGTGGCAGACGCCTGTAATCCCAGCTACTCAGGAGGCTGAGGTATGAGAATCGCTTGAACCTGGGAAGCGGAGGTTGCAGTGAGCCGAGATCATGCCACTGCACTCCAGCCTGGGCAACAAGAGCAAAACTCCATCTCAAAAACAAAACAAAACAAAAACAAGAAAAGGAGAAGAGAGGAGATAAGTCCAGGAGACATGAATGGGGAGATAAAATCTGCTATCTGTTGAGATATTTCAAAGGGGCACCCGTTTCCACACCCATTTCCATACCCATTTCTACCTACATGTGCCACTTACTATGCTGCATAATGTGTTGCCCAGAAACTTCACAGCTTGGAGCAACCCTCAACATGTTCACAGATTCTATTGGTCAGGGCTTCAGACCTGTTGGTCAGGGCCCAGCAGGTGATGGCTCATCTCTGCTCCGTGCTGTCCGGACCTCAGCTGGGAAGACTCCATGCCAGGACTTGAGCTGGGGCTGCTGAGCCGAGCATCTTCCCGTGGGCCATCTGTGACACTTGGACATCCTCCCAGCATGGCCACCTTGGGGGATGCTCAGACTTCATCCTTGACAGCTCAGGGACACAAAAGCTGGTGACCCTGCAAACAAGCAGAAGCCTAATGGACTTTTCAAATGGACCCAGGCTTGGAAGTCACTCTGGGAAGAACAAACGGCTCTGAATTAAGTCACCCCATTAAATTACTTTTTTACCTAAAGACTAATTTTCTTCAGTCTTTTATTGTTTACTCATAATGTGAAAAATCATTTTATTTTTAAAAATTGTGTTAAACCATATGTAACATAAAATTTACCATTTTAATTTTTTTTTGAAAGGGAGTCTCACCCTGTTGCCAGGCTGGAGTGCAGTGGCGCGATCTCGGCTCACTGCAACCTCCACCTCCCAGGTTCAAGCAATTCTCCTGCCTCAGCCTCCTGAGTAGCTGGGATTACAGGTGCCCGCCACCACACCCAGCTAATTTTTTTGTATTTTTAGTAGAGACGGGGTCTCACCATGTTGGCTAGGTTGGTTTTGAACTCCTGACCTCAAGTAATCCACCCACCTCGGCCTCCCAAAGTGCTAGGTTTACAGTCATGAGCCACCGTGCCCGGCCCATGTTAATTATTTTAAACTGCACAGTTCAATGGCATCAAGCACATTCCCATTGTTATACCACGGTCGCCACCATCCATCTGCAGAACTCTTTCATCCTGTAAAACTGAAGCACTGCACCCACTAAACAGCAACACCTGGTTCTCCATCTCCCCAGCCCCCAGCAACTGCCATTCTACTTTCTGTCTCTACGATGTTAACTACTTTAGGATCCTCACATAAGTGGAATGAGGCAGAATATGTTCTTTTGTGACTGCCTTATCTCGCTCAGCATCATGGCCTCAAAGGTCTATGTTCTAGCATGTGTCAGAATTTCTTTCTTTCTAAGGCTAAATGATATTCCATTGTATGGAGAGGCCACATTGTGTTTATCCACTCATCCATGGATGGGCACTTGGGTTGTTGTACCTTTTGGCTATTGTGAACAATGCTGCTATGAACATCAGTGTACAAACATCTCTTCTATCTCTGCTTTCAATTCTTTTGGGTATATTCTCAGAAGTGCAATTGCTGAATCTTATGGTAACTCTATTTTTATTTCTTATTTTTTTGAGACAGGATGCCTCTCTGTTGCCCAGGCTGGAGTACAGTGGCATGATCACTGCTCACTGTAGCCTCTTCCTCCTAGGCTCAGGTGATCCTCCCACCTCAGCCTCTTGGGTAGCTGGGACTACAGGCACGCACCATAATGCTTGGCTAATTTTCTGTATTTTTAGTAAAGACAGGGTTTCACCATATTTCTCAGGCTGGTCTCGAACTCCTGGGCTCAAGTGATCCGCCCACCTCAGCCTCCCAAAGTGCTGGGATTACAGGGGTGAGCCACCATGCCTGACAGTAGTTCTATTTTTAATATTTCGAGGAATAGCCATATGGTTTCCATAGCAACTGCACCATTTTACGTTCCCACCTACAGTGCACAACAGTTCCAATTTCTCTCCATCCTTGCCAACTCATGTCATTTTCTGCTTTTTCGATGTTAGCCATCTTAATTGGTGTGAGTGACTAACTGTATTTTATTTATATTTGATCCTGAGAAAATCTCTTGAGATACCTACTATGATGATCAACCCAAGTCTTAGAAAAAAGAAAACTAAAGAGAAGAGAAGCTGGTAAGTGGTGTTGCCAGAATTCAAATCCAGGCCTGCCAATCACCAGTCTCTCCTAGTGGGGGCTCCTTGGAACTGAAGATCCCTCAAAATTCCCCAGTTCTTCTGGGAAGCCCCTCCCTCCCTTCCCCAGCCCCTGTCCCATCTCTCTTGCCTCGCCTGGCCACCCATCCTGCCTGAATTCACTAACCCGGAACCAGGTTCTAGTGGGACTCAGTGATGGCCACACTGACGTAAGCAGCCAAGGGAAGCAATATAGTGTGTAGAACAAGAGTCCTGAGGCTACGAATCAGAGGCTAGGGTTGAAGGTTTGAGTCTGAGTGTGAGATTTCAGGCATTTACCCAAGAAACTCAACCACTTTGGAGCTCAGTTTGCCATTCCACAAAATGGGAGGAAGGAAGGGGGTGGTGAGACCACAAGGAGTTAAAATGTAGTGCTGAAACGACATGCAACGTGAGCCTTGTTGTTTGCACTGTGCCATTTAGTTGTTTTGGGGTGTTTTCCCTTAGAGGCTTCAGCTTATCCCTCTGCACTCCTAGCTGCTTTCTTTCTGCCGCTGGGTCGCAGCTCGGTTTCTGATGCCACCACGGAAGGGGAAAGTAGATCAATCCCTGTCAGTTCGTGCTTTTCGGAGGCAGCACAAAGTGTGCTGGGCGGAGCTTGGACTTCGAATGCAGATGGCTGGCTTTCGGATTCCGCCTCTGCCACTGAGCAGCGGGGCGTTACTCGGCCTGGTTTCCTCCGCCACAAACATAGGTTTCCAAATGCCGTTTTGCGGGGCTGCTGCATATGCAACGTACTCATAGCTGTCCGGGGCCCAGCACTGTGTCTGAAATGCTGTAGATGCTCAATAAATGCTGGGTTATTTCCCCCGGTACGGAAAGAGGGTCTCAGGGTGCAAAGGCCAAAATACTCCAGGAAATATGACGCTGAGCTGAGAGCGCATTGCTCCCTCTACGGTCAGATCCCCGTCCCGCGGCCTTTGCGGTCCCGACTATTGCTGTGGGAGGACGGCTGTGGAGCGACTCTATTCTTAATTCGACTCTTCCACCTGGTGGCGGATTGCTAAAATGCACTTTTGGGATCCAATTTGAAAGCCCTGCTCTGAGCAATTTGAAGACTGGAGTCAGAGTGTTACACCCTATAGCCATCCACTCACTTAGTTATTTCAACTGTACTCCGGGACTCTCCTCTTTTCCCAAGCCCCCCAGAAAGCTCCCCAGCGGAATAGACACAGCGTGAGGCTGCAGGACCGGAAGATTTGGGGTGTTCTTCCCCAGTGGGCTTTCTGTGCCCAGAGCTCAGGAGGATGGGAGAAAGAGAAGGGAAGGATAGGGGCCGGGTGGACTGGAGTAAGAAACCCGGGTCTGGAGGCGGAGCTTGCAGTGAGCCTGGGCGACAGATCAAGACTCCGTGTCAAAAAAAAAAAAAA
>NW_012115155.1:2889451-2890827 GCF_000951035.1 Colobus angolensis palliatus | reverse complement strand
AGGATGGTCTCGATCTCCTGACCTCGTGATCCACCCGTCTCGGCCTCCCAAAGTGCTGGGATTACAGGCTTGAGCCACCGCGCCCGGCCCCTTCTCACTCTTTTATCCCTTAGGAGAGGCAACAGCCTTCCTTGGAGGCCTGGTTTGGAGGCTTCTCCAGGAGATCACAGAAGCTCTGCCAACTCCCCAATCCGTCCAATGGGTCCTAGGCTCTTTATGCCCTAGAACAGAAGGCAGGGGACTTGGACACCTTGTGGACTGATGGGACACTCTCTCCTCTTAGAAACAGATGACCCTCTAAGAGGAGCCAGCAGTGGAACACTGCCTGGAACATTTTGGGGTCCTGTTTGGAATGCTGCTATCTAATAAGCCTGGGATGTTCTGGGGTGGCCACCTGGCAGCTTTTGGACCTGAGCCAACAAGTCTCTGTCATTTGCCTGGTAGGATCATTCCTTTTGGGCAGTAGGTGGTGAGAAGAACAGTGTGAGGACATCAGCACGACCAGCCGTAGTGGGAGCAGGAGACGGGGGCGCCTTGCACTTGCTTTCCAGGCTGTCCCCACCTCCTTCCATGTGCGATGCCTGTGCCCTGAATCAGAGTACTGGCTGGAAGGCCTTCCCCCCGAGCCCCTGCCACTGGAGTAGATGGGAGTGTGGGTGTGGGGGGACCCTGGAGGAACATCCTCAAACCTGACACCCTGGTACAGCCCAAGGAAGAGGGGCTGATGATGGCTTCTCTGCCTCCCTGAGCCCACTCAGCGTCAAAAGCCCTTTCCAGGCAGCCTGGAGAGCACCTCCCCGCCAGGATGTCTTATTAATGAAATCAGTGCCATGACTGAGGATGTTATAAATGCTGCTGCTTCCTCTGGGAGCTGCTGCTTAGAAAACAGAGGAAGGCTGGGCTTTTCCCAAAACTCATGTTCAACGGTTTCAAACATCCAGAAAAGTTGAAACAATAGGTCACTTAGATTCTACAATTCTTAATATTTTGCCATGCTTGGTTCCTTTCCACCTTCTCCACAGGTGTAACACAGATATATGTAGATACACACACACATGCATGCACACCTGTTTTTATGTGTGTGGGTCAGTTTGAAAGTTGCTGACTTGGTGACATTTCACCCTCTTTAACAGACATCTGCTAAGAATAGGGATGTTCTCCTCTGTAATCGTGAGAACATTATCATACTTAAGAAAGTCACCGGCCGGGCGCGGTGGCTCAAGCCTGTAATCCCAGCACTTTGGGAGGCCGAGACGGGCGGATCACGAGGTCAGGAGATCGAGACCATCCTGGCTAACACGGTGAAACCCTGTCTCTACTAAAAATACAAAATTAGCTGGGCGCGGTGGCAGACGCCTGTAATCCCAGCTACTCAG
>NW_012115155.1:2882847-2888816 GCF_000951035.1 Colobus angolensis palliatus | reverse complement strand
AAAGAAAGAAAGAAAAAAAGAAAAAAAAATTAAAAGGGTTCTCTAGTCTTTTTTTTCAATAAAAGAAATCTTCATGTCATTGACATTTTTAGAGCATGCAGGTCAATTGTTTTGCAGACATTCTGTCACTTTGACTGTTGGGTCTTTTTCCTTCATGACTAGAATCAGGTGTTCTGCACAAATCCTATGTGGGGATCGTGGGGTCCTTTTTGGTGCACAGCTTCAGAGGCACATGAGGCCAGGTTGTTGGACTAACAGTGATGCTGGGTGACACACCCTGGTTGGGGCGATGGCAGGCAAATCAATGTGTCATCCCCATCAGTATCATTTCTGATGTCCTCATGGCCCTAGCATTAGTCAGTGGGAGCCCGTCAGACAACTTCCTATGTCCGTTTGTCCTGGCCCTGATTCGTCTTCAATAACATACTCCTTGTTTCTGGCACCAGACATCCAAGATTCGCCTTGTGTCTTCCAGCTCAGACCCGGAACCAGCCATTTCTCCAGGGAGGCCTGGTTCTTTGAGTGGAGAAGGGTATTTAAAAATCCAAGACTGGGAACTAACTGTGGCCCTCACTAGTAGACAGAACTGGGCAATGGGTATATTAACCCAGGAGTGGATGTGTATGCAAGGAAAAGGGTGTGTGACCCAGGGCAGGGGCATAGTCAGAGGTGTTGACTGAGTGTCAGAAATCAGGGTCTGAGAGGGTCTGGAGTTGCTGGGAGAGCTGATAGGTGCCACCTTTGGGATTTTTCCCGACTTCAAAGTCGACGACTCCGTAGGGCCTGTGGCAAGATGTCTAAATTATTAACTTCTGAGCAGGGCTGGGAGAAAGGCTCCGGGGTGCTGTGAGGTTGAGACCTTGGTGCGGAAGGAAACGGGGCCTGTACCACTCAGTCAGCCTCTAAGATGGGTGGGTTGTACATGATCACCCCTGCCCGGTCAGTGCTAGAGCTGGGAGTGGGGTGGGGAGGAAGTCGAGGGCCAGTCAGAGAAGAAGGAGGGGTGAGGTGGTGCCCTCTGTGGGTCCCCTGCAGCTGGGATCCCCATGAAGAGACATCAAAACAAACCCGAGGCCAGGCGCGGTGGCTCATACTTGTAATCCCAGCACTTTGGGAGGCTGAGGTGAGTGGATCACCTGAGGTCAGGAGTTCGAGACCAGCCTGGCCAACATGGTGAAACCCCGCGTCTACCAAAAATACAAAAATTAGCCAGGGGTGATGGTGGGCACCTGTAATCCCTGCTACTTGGGAGGCTAAGGCAGGAGAATTGCTGGAATTCAGCAGGCAGAAGTTGCAGTGAGCCATGATTGTGCACTGTGTGCCAGCCTGGGCAACAGAGTGAGACTCTGTCTCAAACAAACAAACAAACAAGCAAACTCAAGCCCGAGCATCACTACCAGCTTTCTAGGACTCACAAAAGCAGGGTGGGAGTCAAAAATTCTCCATGGAGGGGAAGGGGTCCCAAGCCAACACAAATTGGGGCTCCACTTTGATCTGTCACAGCTGGTAGGCCCAGCACGGCAGAAGGGCCAGCGGAGAGGAGCACTTTTACAATGAGCAGTGCACCTTGGAGGTTGTTTTGTGTCTTTGCACAGAAAGGCATCTCAAGCTTCTTTGTGACTGCAGCGTTCCATTGTGTAGATTTACCAAATGTTATCCGATTTTATCCAACCAGCACCCTATCGGTGGCTATTGAGGCTGCTCCCTGAATGTTTTGCTATTACAAACTGTATTCTGATGAATATTCTTGTACATGGGTTTTTGTGCATTAATAAGAGTTTGTCTTGGGATACATTCCTACAAGTTGAAATGCTGATTCAAAGGCATTATTTAATTTAATTCCTTAAGCTGCCTTCCACAGAGATCGAACCACCCTCCTACTACTATTGGCAACATAAGTGAGTGCTTGGTTTGGAAGACTGGTGGAGTAAACACGTCGTGGTCCCTACCAAGATGGTTGCTGTGCTCCATGTTGGGTGAGCATGCTAGATGTGCACAGAGTCCACTCTTGTTACAGATCAGGTCTCAAGCACAAAGGCACAGGTGCCCTTCTTCGCAGCTGCTTCCAACGGCGATGCCCCAGCAGCTGCCTCTCTCTCCCAACATGGTTAAGGGTGCAGGACGAGGAAGGCCCCGTGGGCTGTCTACACGTTGAGGGAGGCAATCGAAGCAGAAGTCAAGTGCTCCTGGGTTGGAAGCCTGGAATAAACTGAAATGGTTGCGAGGACGAGGAGCCTCATGCAGGCAGGGGTGGCACGTTTCCAATGTAACCATCATGGACTATATGTAATCATCACAGTGTAATGATAACGCTATGCAATTTTTGTCTCCCCTTGACTCCAAACCCATGCTGGGGGCAAATTCTTTGCCTAGCCCTTTGTGAATTTCAGGGCATTTCCCCATGACTTTTCTTGTCACCCTTAGGTAATAAAAAGTACTCTGGTTCCCTTAAGTTATACAAAACAGACCCAGTTCATCATGAATGTGTTCAGTTCAACGTAATGAGTAAAACTTTCATTAATAGGCATGCTTCTCCATCCCCAGCCTGACACTCTGGCCTCCTGGAGGTGGATGGGAGCGGAGTTGCTTCTCTCCTTCCTCCAACTCCATATGATGAAACACTGGGAAGCCATGAACAGGGTGCTGTTTCCTAGGAACGTCTGACGATCGGAACGTTGATCTTAATCATGTCCCGTGAAAAGCTTGAGGAGCCGTGCTCACAGCTTGTGAAACGATCATCAAAGAATGAGCTGTGGCAGGCGGGATGGTAACGATGGTGACTATCATGTTCTTCTTCATCTTTTGTATTATCCGAGTTTTTCACAGATGACCCCATCCTGTTTTGTTATCAGAAGAAAAGGGTAGAAATGATGATTTTTTTTTTTTTTTTTGAGATGGGGTCTCGCTCTGTCACCCAGGCTGGAGTGCAGTTGCATGATCTTGGCTCACTGCAACCTCTGCCTCCCGGGTTCAAGCAATTCTCTGCCCCAGCCTTCCTAGTAGCTGGGATTACAGGAGCCAGCCACCTCGCCCGGCTAATTTTTGTAGTTTTAGTAGAGACGGGGTTTTACCATATTGGACAGGCTGATCTTGAACTCCTGACCTCATGATCCACCCGCCCCAGCCTCCCAAAGTGCTGGGATTACAGGTGTGAGCCACCGCTCTCAGCCCATGATTATTTTTAAAAAGCAGCCCCAGGTGGGTTGACAGACAGGAGGGAGAGCCCAAGGGGCTGGTCAGAGGGAAGTGCCGCAATGGGGATAGGCTGCGGGGCACGTGCAGGAAGCGGAACAGTGGCGGCGAGGCAGTGGGCTCTGTGCCACTTGCGCTCCGTGCCGGCAAGCCTGGGCCCTGGGCAGGGGCAGTCACCACCCTGTGGCTCAGTTTCCTCACCTGTGAACTGGTCACAGTGATGGCATTGACCTCATGGGCTGTGGTGAGGCTGATAAGATGCTGAAGGACACGAACTCCAACACAGATCATTCACTCCAGGTTCATGCCTTCCGCCCGGCCCTCCACAGGGCAGAGGACAGGGGAGGCCTTGGAGGCAACTCTGTGGCCGAATGCCAGGAAGGGATCTCAGCACTCTTTCTGGAAGGATGTTGGAGTAGAGGCTTGAGAAGCTGAGGCTGCAAGGATCTGATGTGCATCAGAGGGGTAGGGCTCTGGAAATGGACTCCTCTCCAGGCACTTGGGGGCTCTGCTGCTTTCTCAGCAGATTGAGCCTCGAAAAGCCTGCCATTGCAGGCATCCATCAATGCCTGCCAAGCACCTCTGTGGGCCAGGCCCCACTCTACGTGTGGCCATGGAACATGGACTGAAGAGACTTGAAGACCCCTTGTCAGGCTGGCACTGCAAGGTGGGGTTGGGGCCGTGGGAGAGGCTGGCTTTGCTTGCTTGTGGCCCCAGTGAGAAGATTTGGAAAGCTCTGTGCCCTGCAACATCTGCCTGGGCCTTCTCTGGCCCTCAGCTGGGATCCCTGCTGCCCACTTCACACTCCCAGCTCTCTCCCTGTGTATAAAATGCAGATTGCCTGGGACCTTCATAACCCAAAGCTAATCTTACGCCTGGCCTTGGTCATGGATGGTGACTGACTCCACGGTGATTGCAGGGAAAGGCAGCCCTGGGACCCAACATCCCATTGCAGCCTCTCCTCCAGCCAAACACCCCCCTGCAGCCTCTCCCCCAGCCCAACACACCCCTGCAGCCTCTCCCCCAGCCCAACGCACCCATGCAGCCTCTCCCCCAGCCCAATGCACCCCTGCAGCCTCTCCCCCAGGCCAACCCACCCCTGCAGCCTCTCTCCCAGTCCCTGTCCTGTGTGTCGTTGCAGTGCTGGGACCTGTGGTGGGAGAGACCGGAAAGGTGCTGTCATGCTGGGGTGTGCAATCTCGTCTCTGACCAGACTTGGACCCCAGCGTGGTTTGGCTTCTGCTCTGCCTTCCAGCCGTATGACCCATAAAACTTTCTTAATCGCTGCTGCCAGATCCTTCCGTTGGCTGAGAGGTGACTGCTTTTAGGGGGAATGTCCTGGAACTTTTCTTGAGTTAACAACCACATGAATAACAAGTCAGCATTTATAAAGTGAACATTTTCACTCAAAAACATGCTGCCCGATTTTATTCAACAGAGCATTTGTGAAATGATTTTATTCCCCTGGAGAAAATGACAATTTATAGCTCAATATAAGTGAAGCACATCAGATGTGAAAGAAATAAAGAGTCAGATAAACCAAATGCTGGCCCATGTTTTGATCGTCAGCTGTAAATATGAAGGTTGGGAAACAATTTGTGTGAAGTGAGCCTTTTTCTTTTTTAACTTGCTGTTCTGTGCAATGGGTGGAGATTTTGGCAGGATGGATAATGCAATCCAGTTCATTTATGTTATGCTTCTGATTCTCCAGGAAGTTATGTAAATCCCTGTATAAAACATGCTAGTCCCTGGATCACGGAGAAGAAACTAATTGTAACGGAATTGTTTAGCGGTCAGGCCTGGATGTGTAGGGAGCTGACAATGTGGGAAAAGGTTAAATGGACCTAACTCACAAAAGGGAGACACGGAGTCTCCAATTCTGAGGTGTTATAGGTAGAGGCCGGGGCAGGCAGAATTCTGAGATTGCCTTGCCAAGGTCCATGGTACACATGCCCCATCTGATCGCCTTCCCTGGAGTGTGGGCAGGACTGTGAATATTGCGGGATTTCCTCCTGGGATTAGGCTACATTATATGACCAAGGCAAAGAGATCTCACAGATGTAATTGAAGTCCCAGATCAGCTGACTTTGAGTTCATCAACAGGGAGATGGTCCTGGGTGGTTCTGACCTGATCAGGTAAGCACTGAAGAGGGAGTGTGATGAGAAGGAAGAGCTCTGAAGCCTGGGAGACCGTCCTGCTGGCTGTGAAGAAGGGAGCTGCCCTGTGGTGGGGGGGTGGGGGAGGGGTATGTGGTAGGAACTGAGCATGACCCCAACCAGCAATCACCAAAACCAATCCGTAACCTCACAACCCTGCATCTCTTGTCCCTGGGACCTGGCTAACCCCACGCAACACCTCCTCAAATCTCTAGCAGCTGGGAGGAAGTTGGAAGCAAGGACAGGTGGGAGCTAGCTGGCTGGACAAGGCCAGGACAGACATCCACAGCAAAGGGAGAAAAAAGGCCAAAACCGGTTTCATTAGCAGTACCCACGGCTCTGTCCCCACCACAAAGAGGTTCATTTCACAGTATCAGCCTTGTAGGTGGTTCAAAATATCACTTGTGGTTTTCCTACTTTGCACATGTAAGTCTGTGCCACGATCGTAAAACATTTTGACAACTGTTTTTCAGGATCATTGGCTCCCCTTGCTGTCCTTGTGTCATTTCAGAATCTAAACACACTGATCTGAGGAGGGCACCATAGGCTCCTAGAGGGGTCGGAAGCTCCAGGACACAGGGCAGGCCAAGAGCCCCGAGGCAGGGCCAGAGAGAAGATGG
>NW_012115155.1:2879887-2881952 GCF_000951035.1 Colobus angolensis palliatus | reverse complement strand
GATCTGAGGAGGGCACCATAGGCTCCTAGAGGGGTCGGAAGCTCCAGGACACAGGGCAGGCCAAGAGCCCCGAGGCAGGGCCAGAGAGAAGATGGAGGGAGGCAACTGCAGTTTTGCTATGATGATCTGATGGCCTAGTCTGGGAGCATCAGGAGGATGACAGAAAGGAGAGGATCAGTACCTCTCCAAGGTCTGACACTACCAGAGCTAGAGCTAGAATACTCGCTCAGCACTGATCAGTGTCTGCAATTCACAAACAAGTTTACCTCTGGGGTCTCATCCGATTATCCCCCAGGTAGATCGGGGCAGAAATCCCAAGCAGGTGTCTGGGGCGGTAGGTTTTCAGCCTCTCACTGCGCCCGCAGTCCCTCCTTGTTCCCCTGCATGACCTCTGCCCCACGCGTTGGCCCGCGTGGCTTCCTCTGCTGTGGATGCCTGTCCTGGCCTTGCCCAGCTAGTGAGCTCCCTGAGTCCTGCAGAGGAGCAGCTCCTCCCTGCTGCACAGGATGTGAGCAGGTGCTGCATGGGGCCAACCAGGTGCTGCAGGGAGAGGGTGGAAGATTGTGAGATCTCCAGGATGGGTCTGGCTGGTGGGTGGAGTGTGGGCCCAATCTCCCTTCCTGGGCAGTTCATGCAAGCTTGAGTGGGGCGGCCTGAGCTGTAGAGTGGGGTTGGCTGGTTCCGGGGGCGCCTGCCTTCTTTCCTTTGGTGAGCAAGTGTACTCTCATTACCATAGGGAAAACCTCCCCTGGAGCCGTCTGAAAGCTGCTGGCCATCTCATCCATTTCTAATGCGGTATAGTTGTGGACAGGAATGGGGGCCTTGAGGCTTATAAAGAAAGCACACTCCACATCTGGGCTTTGCAACTGGGGCCCACTTGTACTGGCTGTGCCCCTTGGGATAAGCCCAGCCCAACCCTCAATAGCTGGCAGTGACCCATTTGGCCAGCCCTCGGACTGCTCCCCAACCCTCCCCTTGCTCTGTGCATCTGCAGAGGCCTGAGCACTCCCTCAAGGTACACTCCAGGCCCTGTTCAGGCAGACCTGACCCCACACTGAGCTGGCCCTGCTCCCATCCTGTCGAGCCTCCATTAATGCTGTTTGGTATGGAACCAGCTCCAAACAGACTGCAGCCCTCAGTTACAAGTATGAACAAAGAAAGCACTAGCCCAAGCACAGCAGCCAGGGCTTGTGCTGGGCTGAGGATGGGTGCCCACTGACTCCAGCGAGCTCCTGCCGTGAGTTCAACACTGCAGTCGGTGGCGAGGGACATGCGAGGCAGGAACATGACTGAGAGGCAGCGGAAGAAACAAGAGTCATCCGTCATGAAACCTGTGCCCTCATGGAGGAGCTGGCCTCCCGTGTGAAAACAGCACTGCTCACCAGGGGTAGAAGAATCGGTGGTGGTTTCAGCTTATGACCACCCTCCAACAATCCAGTAAGGGAGGGCATATTATTATTATTTATTTTACTATTATTTTTAGAGATGAGGTCTCACTCTGTTGCCCTCGCTGAAGTGCAATGGCATGATCATAGCCCACTGCAGCCTCTTACTCCTGGGCTCAAGTGATCCTCCTGCCTCAGCCTCTCTAATAGCTGGGACTACAAGTGTGCACCACCACAGCCAATTAGTTCATTTGCTTTTTTAGAGACAGGGTCTCGCTATATTGTCCAGGCTGGTCTCAAACTCCTTGGCTCAAGTGATCTGCCACCTCAGCATCACAAGTAGCTGGGATTACAAGCATGAACCACTGTGCCCAGCTCGAGAGAAGGAATACTCGTATGCCCATTTTCCAGATGAGCAAGCAAGCTCATAGAATTTAAGTTGCTTGTCTGAGGTCAATTACTAAGTAAGTAGCAGAGCTGGGATTTGAAATCAGGTTTTCCAGGCAGTAAAGGCTGCTCATTTGCAAGCTGCTCCTGGCCAGTAGCCCACTGAGCTCAAATGGGGATGGACAAACACACACACACACACACACACACACGCGCAGATGGGTTCAGGAGGAACAGTACTATGCATATTGACCACCAGGTGGCGCCACAATGCCACAGTTGAGACACCTGAC
>NW_012115155.1:2853541-2879637 GCF_000951035.1 Colobus angolensis palliatus | reverse complement strand
GGAGAGAGGCCAGGAATAGTGGGTTCTGTGCGTCTGACCTAGCCCTTGTCCAAGAACCCAGGTGTGTTGGAGAATTGAGTCAGGATGACCCCAGCATAGCAACAGACACCGAGTACAGGGGCTTCACCTGCAATGATCTGTGTTCTGGTTGCTTTCCAGGAAATGGCAATTTACAGAAGGAAGGCTTTACAATGTGGGAATTATTCCTTTAATAATTAATTTTAAAAGTTCAGTTTATGTGTTCCCAGATCCCCACCCTTCAACACTTCTTATCCATCCACACTGCCCCAAACATACTGAATGACAAAAGCCACAATATATGAAAAAATAGTAAAAAAAAAAAAAACACACACAAAAGCAAAAATGCCAAAAAACACCCCAAAACCCATAACACACTTTAACCTTTTTTCAATCAAAATTTCCATACATCAAGCCACAAAAAACTGCCTACATAGCCTCTGCCTTGCGCATGTGGCAGGGAGCCCCTGGCTGGCCTGCATTTCCTGGTCGGCTGTGTGTCTGGTGTTCCTGGCTCAGTGCTGAGCCCACAAGGCTGCCGGCTTCATGGCAGGCATTTCATGGCATGATGCTGACCCCTGCTTTCCAATCCTTTAGAAAGCACACACGCAGGTGTGCCAGAGCGGTCACTTCGTGTATCTCCCAGAGCTGGACGTGGATTCTATTTCTTGTGTCTGCTGCACCAGGACGCTGGGCCTGAGTGCATTCTGGTTCCCGCCGCTCACTGCCATGGGCTCTGTGGTTAGGGCCTTGGGTGATGTCGCAGAGCATGAGGAACTGTGAGGAGTGCACATGCGTGTGTGAGGGCCTGGTCTTGGATGTCCTCAGAGGCATCCGTGCATGAGTTCCACTGTGGCTGTGTCCACGGGCCCTTCAGGCCCCCAAATTCCCCTGCAGCTTCTCGGCCACCCTAGGGGCATGGGCAAGGAGAGCACGTGATGACTCCCGTGCCCCTCGACGGCACAGGAATCTCTGCAGTGCCATGGTCATCTTCCGTCACTCGAGCACTCCATGGGACACAGGCTCAGGTCCCCTCTGCCCTTGGGTCCTGAAAGCCCATCTTGGGCTTTTCACCTCAGGACCCACCACACGCCTCCTCCTGTGGACCCTCCCTGTCTCTTCATTTTCGGCCTGGGCACCCATGGTGGGGTCTGAGTAGGATGGAGAGGCTGATGTTCTCCTGCTGCCCCTTCCCCAGCATTTTATTGCACCAGGTACGTGCTCCCTCCTGCGACAGCAGATTTTTGGCAGATGAAGACCAGGAAAAGCCAGCATTGTTCTCCATGGTATGGACACATTTTTGGTGGTCCCCGCAACTTAAGGTATGGATGGCTTTTGGGGGGTGTCCAGGGGTGCAGAGCACCCTGCAACACAGAGGAAGATCAGAACTACAAAGAAAAGGCCTCCTCTGTACCCCCACTGGGAGCTGGCTGGGCCAACAGGACACTCGCCTGTCTTGCTGCAGCGTCCCTCCCAGGGGAGGAAGAGGAAGCAGGCCCAGGGGAGGGGCTTCAGGGAGATGTGGCCAGGGGCCTCAGGTTAGAGGTCGTTTCTCCCATAGGGGCAGGGACAGGTGGGTGGAAACGAGGACCCTCCACTGAGGGCATGTGCCTGTTGAATCAGGGTTCGGGGGATCAGGGTTCAGCCTGGAGAGGAATCTGAACAGGCCCCAGGCTAGCTGGACAGGGCCTGGTGGGGATAGACATTGAGAGGGGAGGGTCTGAGGGGCATGGCAGGGAGTAGAACTGGCCATCCCTCAGGCATCTTCCTTCCCCTCCGGACTAGGCCAAGAACTGCCTCTGGAGGGGTTTTTTTTTTTTTTTCTGTTTGTTTTCATAGAGATGGGATCTCACTCTGTTGCCCAGGCTGGTCTCAAACTCCTGGCCTCAAGCAATCCTCCCGCTTTGGCCTCCCAAAGTGCCAGGATGACAAGAATGAATCACTGTGCCTGTTGTGGATTTTTTTTGTTAAAGAATGAGAAAGACAGCATTCTTTCTGAGAGAGTCCTGCCGAAAACGCATAACCCAAATCTAATCTGATCACGAAGAAATATCAGACAAAACCTGACAGAGGGACATTCTACAAAATCACTGGCCAGTACTCAAAAAAAAAAAAAATATATATATATATATTTTGGAGAATTGTGAACCTACACCAAAGTGGACAGAAGAGAATAATGAGCCCCGGGCACCCACCCTCTAACCTCACCAACCCTAACCCCCTAACCTCTGGCCAGTTCTGCCCCATCTGCTGCCCCCACCAACTCCCCTCTCCTGCATTACTTAGAAGCAAAATCAGGCCTCACAGCATTTCATCTGGAAATATGCCAGTACACGTCTCTAAAAGGCGGCAGGGCCAGGCCAGCATCATCAGAGCTCAGGTTCCAGATGTTTCGTCTGAGGGTGGCAGAATTTCCTTTCCAGTTTGCTTGAGTCAGACCCCATACCGGCTGCACCCAGAGTGACTGAGTGAGGTCTGTCTCCAGTCTCTCCTTCTCTTTCTTTTTTCACTTTTCATTTTGAAATAATTTCAGACTTACAGGAAAGTTGCAAAAATAGTACAAAGAATTCCCATTATACTCTTCACCCAGATTCTTCAAATATTAACATCTTACATAACGCAGTACAATGATCAAAATTAGGAGAGGAACATGGGCATGATACGATCACCAAACCTACGAATCTCACCTAGATTGATCTTATTGACAGATCTCATTTAGATTTACCCATTTAATTGTCTACTTTAGTCTGAAAGAGTTCCAGTCTCGCTTTATCTTTTTTTTTTGAGTACTGGCCAGTGATTTTGTAGAATGTCCCTCCATCGGGTTTTGGCTGATGTTTCTTCATGATTAGATTTGGGTTATGCATTTTTGGCAGGAACCTCGCAGAAAGAATGCTGTCCTTCTCATTCTCGGAGGGCTGCGATGTCCAATTTCTCCACTATACACTTAACCATTCTTTCCCTTTGTAATTAACAAGTATCTGTGGGGAAATAATTTGAGGCTATGTAAGTAGCTTATTTCTTATCAAATTTTTGCCTACTAGTTTTAACACCCATTCATGATTCTTGCTTAAAACAATGATTGCTGAGGTGTTTACAGAATAGAGATTTTTCTATGTTCAGCATTCCTTCCACATTTCATTAGTGAAATTCTTCTACAAGTAAGAGCTTTCCTTTCTGCCTCATGTGCGTATTCATTCATTTCTCCATATCCATATAGGCTTATGGATTCTTATTTTATTCTATGGCTATGGTTATGGACCATGACTTTTGTTGTTCAAATTGTCCCAGCTGTGGCCATCAGGAGCCCCTTTCCATGGTTCCTGTGTGATTTGCCACAGCCGTATCATTTTTAGGAGCTTCCTTACTTTATAGCACCAAGAGATGCTGCCGGCTCCTCCTCTCCTTTCTCTGACCTGGCCCTGCAATGGGCTGTTTCTCTTGGCAGCCCTGGTTCATTGCATTGAGGCTGGTGTTTAGAAATCAAGATCTGAGTGCTGGCTATGCTCATTGCTACCAGGGTCTCATTACCTCTAGGCCCTCCCAGCAGCTAGACTAGAAAATACACACACACACACACACACACACACACACACACACACACACCCCTGGATACATGTTAAAAACCATGAATTCTTACTGACACCCCTAATTCCAATCCAGTATCACAGGGTTCTCCGTCTTGGTGTATCTTTGATCTCCTTATCCATCATCTATTGACTGATTTGCTCAGTTCCAGAAGGCATGTAAAATAGTTTCAGAATCAGTGACCCATACCCTTGTGAAAAATTGACCTACTAGTGACGGTATGATATGTGTATATAGGTCTTTTCATTTTTAGCCTTTGAGGATGCAATAAAAACACTGCTTTCCAACGTTTCTTAGGTTAGTTCCCCCATCTTTTTCGTGAAAGTATATAAATCATTTGTAAAACTATTAGTGTCACTTATTTCTGTTTGTATTCTATTTTGGGTTTCCTCTCATTAAAAAAATTTTTTAATTGAGAATGCACATGATTCTAAAAGTCAGAACAATTCAAAAGGTATACACAGTGCCACTCCCTCTAATTCTTCTGTATCTTTCCCATCATCCACCCTTTTCCCACCTATGCCCCACCGCGGGGAGCCACCCCAACAGGCAATCAGTCTTATTGGTTTCTGATTTATGCTTCCTCTGTTTCCTCTGCACAAAAGAACAGATTTTGTATATTTTATTTTCCTTCCCCTCTTCCTTGGGTGAAAAGTAGCATGTTACAGATATTCTTTTGCACTTTGCTTTTGTATTTAACGACACAACCTAGGAATCACTCCACCGTGAAGTCTCTTCCAATCCAAATATTCCCCTCCACCCTTCCATTTCCCCTGTGTAATTGAGTTGTTGGAGAAACCGGAAGTCTGTCCTGTGGAGTTTCCCACAGTTGGGGCTTTGCTGATTGTACCTGCAAAGTGGAGCATCACCCATCCCCCTGCCCTGTCTTTTCTTTAATGGGTCATTGGATTTGGAGCCTTGATGGGAGTCAAGTTTGCTTTCTTGGGAAAAGAATCAGCATTTAAAGGGATCCTCGGCAAAGCAAAGATAACTTTTGTGTAGGTCCAAATGTGTGTCCACAGGGCCCACGCTAAGCATGCTCCCAGATATTGTCGAGCCCTGGGCCACTCCCTCTGCACAAGCTCTGGCCTCTTTGTCTAAAATGGGGGTTCCTTTCCTCCTGATGAACTTTGGAGTGTCGACCTACCCCTGGGGATTTGCACAGAGTTTCTAATTCCTTAAAGCAGGAGGGTCGGGCCATCCTTGTTTTCATCCTTTCCAATGTGCGGGAGCTGGAGGAGAGGTTTTCACGTCTCAGTTACTGTTGTGAAAATGCAACGGATTCTGCAATTCCTGCCTGTAATGTCCAAGGTGGCCGGTAGAGGGGGGTGTTACTCGCCAAGAACCAGCCCTGGCCTCGGCTGGGCTGTCTGGGGGCCTCCCCACTTCGACTATTCTTCTCTCGGTCATTACCTGGATATGGCCGCAGGGACAGGCCGGTGCCTGCCACGCAGGGGTGCCCACCCCCTTCTTGGTAAACCGCACGCCGTGGGCCTGACGAGGTGTCTTCGAGCTCACAGGGAAGGATGGTCACGTGGGCCCAGGGAAGGAGTGGGCATGACTGAGGGCGGCCGTCTCTACTGTCACCAGGTTCCTGGGGTCGGCCCTTCCCTTTCCCTCCACTCCCCTGCACCCGCCGGCTTCCCCCACGCCTGGCCTGCCACAGACTGGTCTTGGGAAGTGAGTCAGGGCCCGACTATATGTCCTAAAGAGAAGCTCCTTGCTTTTAAAGGACAGTAAGGGGGTCATTTTACACTTAACAGTTAGCCCGGACAGAACTGATTTTTTTACAGACTCCTCTGTAGGCGAGTGCCTTTTATGAAAAAGGCAAACATATTTAATAAGAATGAAACCCACCGAATGGTCCCGGGTCCTATTAGAAGTGGGAAATCTCCTTTTTTTAAATGGTTGCAGGCATCTTCTTTGATCACAGGACATGTTCACTGAACATGCAGCCCCCACACCCCCAACTGCATTCTCACCTCATTTTTCTCCACGGCGCACACCAGCCCATCTGACACGTGGTGGCCCTCTCTCCAGGGTGTGCTGATGCCTGCCTCCTTTGGACACCCTGTGAAGTCAGGGCCAGACGGGTGCCAAGGGAAAACTATCGGTCAAGGTGAGTGTTGCAGGCGCCCTGGAGGAAGGCACTGTGTCACCTGTTGGCCCAAGGGCTTCCAGAATGTGGGCTCAAAGCGCACCCGACGTGCTGCCTATGATTTACAGCAGGGAATGCATTTGACAAGCATCCTAGACCCACATCTCTGGCTGGCACAGCCTCGCCCTCTGTGGAAATCAGCATGAGAGGCACCACACAGAGGCTGCCTGGAGAGTGGGCTGAACAGGGGGAAGGATTAATACCCCACAGCCCCCTCCACCCTCGCATCCCCATCCCTGCCTCGTGGGACCTGGGCCTGGGCTGCTGTCTGGCTAGCCAGGGCTGTGCTAGGCGCTGCTCGGGCTGGGCTCTCTGACAGCCCCTGAGATGTCAGCAAGACCTACCCATGACACCGCCCAAACCCAAGGCCCTGAGGACGGGAGCCTTGTCCTTCCAGAGCACCGGCTCTGGGGCCTGTGCAGGTGGTACCCCTCTCTGAGCCTTAGGGTTCTCATCTGTGCAGTGGGGACATCAGTAGTGTCTGTGGGACAGGCCGTAAGAGGGTGAAGTTGAAAGCAGGCCTGAGCCACCAGAGGCCCTGAGTCTGGCCTGCCACATACCTGGGGAGTCAGGGACTGCCTGTGCCCCCAGCAGCTGCCCTCCATGCGCATGTGCTGGCCGGAGAACCCTGGTCTGGGGCCGAGACAGTGGTGTGCCGGCGGTCACTAATACTGACTGTCATTAAACGTTTAGGCATGCCGATAGCCATTGTTACAAATTAAATTCTACAAACGGATGATTCAATAACTTGTATTAAACACAAAGGTAGTGAATACTCCACTCCCTGTCCTTCCTGGTCACCTTTCTGCATTGTCTGTGCTCTTACAGTGACATCTGCTGCTGGGTCTGTGGTGAAGATGCTCTATGAGGCTGTGCTGCTGTTCTGCCTGCAGTGACATCTGGGGACAGCTGGAAATGGGCACATGTGCAAGCCAGAGGACTGACTGTCAACCTGTCACCAGTGTAGTCCTGGCTTCCACGGCCAGGGGAGGGGCCGCCAGCCTAGGAGGCACATAGTCCTCACAGCTCTGGGACCTGGCTTTCAGGGACTCCTCCTCCAGGGATCTGTGGGTCCTGGTCTGTGCTCTCTCTCCTTCTGCTGAGGTGTGGGGCTCCTGTGCTCGCCCTGGGCCAGAGGAGCCAGGCAGCTGGGTAGCAGAAGGCTCGGGTGCAGTGGACAGGCGTTTGCCTGGCCAGGCCCAGCCAGACCGCTGCGGGCTCAGTGGCACAGCCATCCTGTGGGTGAGAGCTTGGTCTGCTCGAGGGATGGAGGACTGAGGTTCTGGGAGGGGCTTGCCAAGTACTGGCAGTCAGCAAATGGCAGGCCAGGACCTGACAGAACTCCACTGGGTGTGAGGTCAGTGCTGCCCCAAGCTCCTGGGGCCGCCTCCAGTGACAGGAGCAGCATGGTGATGTGGGGAGAGGTTCAGCTGGAGGCAGCCGCACCACGCAGGACGCTAGGGCATGGTCCAGGAGCCCTGCACTGGCTGACATGCACTCCTGAAGTTCCACCATTACAGACTGATCCCTCACAACACCCAACTGCCCTCTCCTTGAGTCCTCCTCCCACGCGTGCGTCCCTGAGAAGATAAGCATCAGGGCACCAATGTGCTACTCAGGGTCCTGGGGGCAGCAGCATCGGGGAAAGGAGACCAGCAGGCGGAGCATGACTGTGGGTTACCTGAAACAGCCACCACTCCCTTCCTCTGGAACCCCGAGGGCCAAAGGGGCAGGAGGGCCTGGCACTGGGCAGCCTGCCTTCTACAGGGAAAGGCAGGGGTGGGTGGGCGGCACTGGGGCCTGACAGATGGGGGTGGGCTGGTCGTGGGGGCTCAACTTGGAGGGCAGGGCCCCCCCTGGCAATGTGGACATCATGCAGAGGGCCATGCGAGGAGGACAGCTCATGGAAAGTGCCCAGAGTGGAGCGCTGCCCCTGGAGAGCAAGGGATGCTCACGCACGCTGCAACCCGGACGAACCTCAAGGACATTGTGCTGAGTGAAATAAGCCAGACACAAAAGGCACGGCCTGCATGATTCCACTCACGTGACGCACCTGGAGTAGCCAAAGTCATAGCCCGGAAGTAGAATGGCAGTTGCCAGGGGTTGCGGGGAGGGGAGTTAGTGTTTAATGGGCACAGGGTTTTAGTTTTGCAAGATGAAGAGTTTTGTGGATGGGCGGTGGTGACGGTTGCTCAACAGTGCTAAAGTAGTTAATGCTTCTCAATGGTGCACTTAAAAACGGTTAACGGTTGGGCAGGGTGGCTCACGCCTGTAATCCTAGCGCTTTACCAGGCCCAGGTGGGAGGCTCTCTCGAGGCCAGGAGTTTGAGACCAGCCTGGCCAACATAGTGAGACCTCATCTCTACAAAAGATCTAAGAATTAGCTGGGCGTGGTGGTACACTGGTAGTCCCAGCTATTCAGGAAGCTGAGATGGCGTGGAGTGGGAGGGGTAGTGGGGTGCTGGGGGGTGGGGAGGTGGTGCAGTGCAGCAGAACAGGCTGTGGGAGAGTGGGGGAGCAGAGGTGTGTGTGTGGGGGAGGGGCGGGAATTGCTTGAGCCCAGGAATTCAAGCTTACAGTGAACTGTGATCCAGCCACTTGAATTCTTTTTATTATCTTTTATTATGTTTTTTAATTTTTTAAGACAGAGTTTTGCTCTTGTTGCCCAGGCTGGAGTGCAATGACACGATCTTGGCTCACTGCAACCTCCACCTCCCGGGTTCAAGCGATTCTCCTGCCTCAGCCTCCCGAGTAACTGGGAGTAACTGGGATTACAGGCAGGCACCACCATGTTTGGCTAATTTTATAATTTTTTAGTAGAGACGCAATTTCTACGTGTTGGTCAGGCTGGTCTCAAACTCCCGACCTCAGGGGATTCACCCGCCTCGGCCTCCTAAAGTGCTGGGATTATAGGCATGAGCCACTGCTCCCAGCCCATCCACTTGAATTCTTAAAGCACAGCTTGCCTTATGGACTTCATAATGGCCCTAGGGCCCCTGGAGCATCACCCACACCCACAGGGTGTGAGGACCCTCTCCTCACCTTCCTCTCTCCCTGTCTCACTTCCTTCTTTCCTCCTTCCCTTCCCTTCTCAATTTAGCCCCCTACTCAGTGCCAAGCCCTGGGCGCCCTGCCTGGAGGAGTGGGCAGAATGATGGGAAGGCAGGTGAGTGATGGGGTCTGCGCTGCAACAGAAGTGAGCCATGGGCTGTGGGGCCCTGCAGGTGGACAGCAGAGGCAGGAAGCAGGCCTTCCTTCTAGGAGGCAGGAGGAGCCCCAGGAGGGCTGCCAGCCGTGGCCTTCTCAGCCCAGGCCCTGCAGCTCCTTGGAGTTTGAGGGTCAAACTTCTTTCTTCAGGTAGGTGATGGTAGGTGTGGAGGCCTCAGAACCCCGAGTTCAAGTCTGATCTCAGCTTCTTGCCTACTGCTTAGGGCAGTCACCTCTCAGTGACTCAACTTTCACAGTCACAAGATGGGTCCAGGAAGAGCCGCTTGGGGAGCAGAGGGCCCGGGAGGATGCGGTGAAGAACTGCCTAGCTGTGGGTATCTGCAGCTCCCACTGGCAATCCTTCTCACCTGCTCGGTCTCCAGCCAGGGGAGGCAGAGGGACCTGGGGTCCACACTTCAGCCCGAGGTCCAAGGCCGTCCTCAGAGGAGGTCTCCCAGGTTGGTGCCCACACCTGCCCTGGCCTGAAGCCACCCTTTCTCAGGAAGGCCAAGTCACTGAAACAGATAAATCAATCTGTCACGATGCCTTGGAGAAAGAATCTCTCAGCTCGCTCAGCCAAGAAGCTCAAAAGGCGGATTGATCCCAGAGATGAAGAAGGAAACAACAGACACCTTCTTCCTGGTCTCTGCCTGCGGTCCTTGAGACCCTGCCCTCCTCCCGCTGCATCTGGAGAGCACCTGTAGGCTCAGGGCCAGCCCAGGGACAGGGATGGCAGCCCCTCGCTGGCTCCTGGGGTGGCACCCAATTCCAGAGCCCTGTCTGGGGAAGGAGGGGACCGAGAGCCACTGTTTGGCTCCTGTCCCAGACCTGACTGGGAGACCTTCTAAAAAACTCAGCCTCCTGATCGACAGAGGCCAGAAGACCTGAGCCACTGGCCTCCCCATGGAAGAGGCACTCAGAGCAGACTGAGGAGTAGTGCCCGCCCCAGACAAACTCCTGGAGTCGGTGTGACCTTCGGAGCTGGAGGCTGGGTGATGGGGGCCAGGGAGGCCCAGCAATGGCCCCGAGGTAGTGAGGAGTCTCTGAAGGGCAGATACCCTCAACGTGGAAAAGGAACATCCTTGGAGGATGGGAGTGGCTTCTTCCTGGAGGGAGGGGGGACACCCGCCTGGGATCGCAGCCAGCTCTGCCGCTGACCAGCTGTGTGACCTTGTGAAAGTCACTTGGTCTCTCGGCACATCAATTTCCTCATCGTTGCCTGGGCCTCTTGTGGGATCTTCCTTGTTTTTTGCAGTGCGGATTGGATGAGTTGATCTGTGCCCCGTGGGCCCGGGATATTGTGAGCATGTAGTCATGGCAGCCGTTTGATCCTGTAGTGTAATAATGATGAGCTGCTAAACACCACTCCGGGCACCTTTTCTCACGGAGCTGTCACTGCCACGCTGCGGGATGCGTGCGGATGGTTGTCTTCACTCTTCAGATGAGGAAACTGAGTCTCAAGGAAGGGCAGAGCTGCCTGAGGATTGACCACTCGAGTCTGCAGCTGTGAGAGGGGGCTCTTTCTGGCCTCACAGCTCTCCCTGGTTCAGGAGGAAGAAACACACGGCCTCTGCTGCGGGGCTGATCGTGGCTTTGTCAAAGAGGAGACGTGGGAGCGGGGAGGTGAAGGGAGCAGGAAGAAATGAACGTCAGAAACATAAATGGCCCTGGAACCGAGGGACAGTCTGAGATCTCAGCGTAGACCTGGGCACCCGCAGGCTGTCACTCAAACCTGAGCAGAAGGGTGAACCCGCCCCCACCCCACCTGCAGTTCCCTACACGCCCCAGGAAAGGGCTGTTGTGAGCGGAAGGCTTTCGTTGAAAACTGGGAAGGTTGCCCAAGAGAGGCAGAGCGGGAAGCCCTCCGTGGGCAGCAGAACCGGGTGAGCCAGCCTGTCAGAGGGTCCCCCGTGCGGCAGGAAGGGGAGGCACAGGGACTGGGCTCGGCCACCTGGAAACACAGGTGGCAACAGCTGCTCACGCATGAAAAGTGACAGCTAAGTGTCATCAACCTGGGAGTGCCAGGATAACGTCACTGGGGCGAGGTGGGCCGCAGGGGTGCAACACAGGCCCCCTAACTTCCCAAGGGAAAAAGCTCACCACTGTCAGGGACATGAAAGGACTGTCAAAGAGCCATGAAACCAGCTACGGGGATTGGGAAACTTCAAACTCACTTCTGTTTGTTTTGTGACAACATGGAAGCCACAGATGTTCTCTCAAGGTAAAAAGAACTACCAGGGACCTCTCTTGGTGTGACCTTCATCACCTCCTCTATGTCACCTGTCCCCGCCTCCTGCTTCTCCCCCAGCACATTCCAATAGGGCCACACCCATGCCTGGAGTTTGTGGCAGGAATCACAGGAGGGGAGAGGCCAATGGTGGATCTCAGGGTGGGGGCAGCAGGTGCCATGTGTCAGTAATCAAGGCTCAGATGCAAAGTTATATCATGGCAAAGGCTGCTGAGGACGAGAGACCAAGGACTGGTCAGTTACCAGCTGTCAAAGGCAGGCCAGGGACCAAGGAAGAGTGACCAAGAGTACCTTGAGCTAGAAGCTGCGAGCAAGGGGAGGGAAGGGAGGGTGCACATTTGGAGGACTCTCTCCGAGCCAGGTGCCATGCCTGAGCTTCCTGTTCGTGGTTCCATTAGTAGTTCCTCCTCCTGACCTTGGGAGATGAACATTATTATCTTGATCTTGCAGGTGAAGAAACTGAGGCTCAGAGAATTTCAGTAACTCACTAAAGGTCTCACAGCTTCTAAGTGACAGGGTCTGTGTGACAACAGAGTGAGAAGTCGGGCTACAGAAGGGACTGGCCAAGGGTTGGTAGGTTGGGAGGATGGTCTGTATCTTGAGGACAGACTCAAATGATGGGCTTCTCTCTGGAAAGGAGGGGCACACCTGAGGTCAAGAATTAGGAAGACATTTTATCAGAGAAATATGGGATCCATCATTTCTAGACCAGGGATTCCCAAAGAGGTACTGATGAGAATTAATTATGGCCAGTAAATAACAAAGCACTCTTTTAGAGAGTGCATGACCCATTTTGGAGCTCACTATTCTAGAAAATGGTACAGGCTGGAAATCAGAGAAAGGTTTCCAAATAAATATGTGATAGGAGATACCGGAGAGACCATGAAATGTCCGTGGCAAGGAGAGATTCTGAATGGGAGGCACAAGGAGACTGATCAAGGCTTGGCAGGCTGGACTGACCAATAGGAAGAGACAGGCTTTCAGGAAGAGGTGGGTTCCCTTTTGAAAAGGACAGCAAATTTTTCTGCTTGACAGTATCCATCTCCCTTATCTGGTGTAAGCACTTCTTCTTCCTTAGGGACTATCCCTCCTCAACTCTCAGACTACGTGCCTCTGTGAGATTGACCCTGCCCCCTGGCTCCAAAGAAGGAACATGACTCAGGCATGGCCAGGGAGAGTGACCATGTTGAGTTTAGGGAAATCTAGTCAGAAAGAATTAGCCCCAGGGCTGTAGTGGGAACCACTAGGAAAGGAACTTTCTGGGCCAAGTGTGCTCATCGATGGAGCTGTTGGGGACCAGTCATCTTGGTGTGTGTGCAGGCGGGTATGTAGCAGGACAGGGTGTAGAGGGGGAACTCATGATTCAAACAAAACTTCCCTAGCATCTATTGTTCCTTCCTCTTCCAATGGCCCATTTGGTGATCACACTCCTCCATACCAAGCAGACTGATGGGGCTCCACCACAGGTAAGGCCAACTAGGGTATCTCATTCCCATGACTACAGTCATTGGTGCAGAGATGGGCATGTGATCTAAACTAGACTAAGCAGAGCTGATCTCAGGATGTTTGAAGGAACTATTAGAAAGAAGATTATCTAGCTGGCCATATTTGAACCCGGAGGAGGGCAGAATCTCTGCTTCCGCAGCTCTTTTGTCACCATGAGGAGTCATCTATCTGAGAACAGAGCCAGCACAGAAGAAGTGGATCCAAGAGATGGAGAAACAGAGAAATTGGGCCCCGGGTTTTTGTCCTGAATCAAATGGACTAACTATAACTACAACTCTGGACTTTTTGGTTATTAGGACAATTAATTCACTTTTTCTTAGATCTGTTTATGTGGGCTTTTCTGTTCCTTACCATTAAAACAATCTTGAATAGAGTCAACAAAAAGAAAACTCTTATTCCAAGAACTAGAAATGATTGAACAATCTAGAATTTAACAATGAAAAAGAGAAATAGTAAAATAAATATGATTAAAACATTAAAAAGATAAACTAAGAAAACAATCATAAAAGGCAAATGTGAACAATAATCAGATTTCAAGAAACAAACAAAAAACAAAACAACAAAAAATAAAACAAAAACAAACAAACAAATAACATTAACAACTCAATAGATCAGTTAAAGAGATGATTTGGTATAGCTGAAGAGAGAAGTGGGGAGTTGGTTGGTAGATCTGAAAAAAACTGCAAAACTCAAAGTTAAGGGATGGAAAATGTGGCAGTTATGTGAAGAGACTGGTGGACAGAATGAGATGGTTCAGATGTATATTCTCTCCAGAACGAGGGAATAGGGGAAAAAGATTAAATAAGCACGTCAAGTTCCAAGCCAGTGAAATATAAACAACAGGTAGACACATCATTATAAAACTACAAACACAGCAGACAGAGTGAATGAAGAGACAGGCTGATGAAAAAGAAAAGATAATTAAGCCAACAGCAGACCTCTCAGCAGCAACAACTGATACTAGGAGACAATGGGATAAGATCATCACAGAACTAAAGATCTGACTGAAGAGCACTGACGTCCACTAAACAGTCATTCAAGTATGAGGATGAAATAGACAGTTTTGAAACAAAGATTGAATGGGTTTATACTCATAACCTCTCACTGGAGAATCAGAAAAGGATTTTCTTCAGTAAGAAGAAAACTGAATCCAGAAAGAAGGAATGTGATGAAGGTGGCAAAGCAAGCAAAGAAATGAGTCAGCATGTTGGTAAGTCTTAAGTAAGCATTTATTGTTTTAAAAAATACTGATTTATAGGGACAGTTAAAAGTCAGGTGAAAGTGAAATGCTATGTGGGAATAACATGAAAAATGTTAAATGATTGATTAAAGTTGAATAATTGTAAAGCCCATTTATCATTTGGCTGAAGGATAGAGATGTTTATTAGCCTTAGATATGCATGTTAAAATGTAGGAGTTTGCACTACAAGAATAGAAACAGAAGGTATAACTTTCAAACAAGTGGAATGGGGAAACAGAAAAGAACTAAGGGAACTTAATACAGTGAAGACAAAGAAAGAAAAAAAAGGACATGTAAAAAAAAGCAGTGGAAAAGGACATGTAAAGAAATCACAAAATCAGGTGATGGAAATAATTCCAGATAAAATCTCCTATAGTTCTCATGAGTGTAGCCTCGTTTCTCTTCCTTCATGCCTGTATCAGAGTTTTGGGCCCCATGTTTGCCTCTTTGTCTTCTCACCATTACTACAGGTCAGGCTCTCCAGGAGTGAAACCCGTCCCATTCATTTCTGTGGCTCCCGCCCCATGTAGCACAGTGCCTGGCCCACAGTCTGGTTAGGTTTGTCTGTTAAAAAAAAACCTGCTTATTTATTTGAATTAAATTGAACAAAGGTAGCAAAGAAAGAAATGGAAAACTAACATCTTAGTAAATCACTGCCATAGTAAAACAACATAAGAGAGGAAAGTCAATGTTAATAAATGCATTAAAAATTCAATCTCACTGGAAATAAAAAATAGGTGAATTAAAACTAAATATAAAATTGTGCTGTTTTGCCTGTCAATCAATTTGTAAATGACAATATGGAATGTTGGAGAGAGTAAAGAGGTCCTTGTAGGGGAGTGGTCACTGTAGGGTAGATTATTTATTTCCAAGATTTTTTATCACTTGGGGTTGTTTTGATTGCAAGTGACCACAAACTAATTCAAACTGGCTTAAGAGGGAATTTATTGTCCCAATAGTCAAAAAGGTTGTGTATGTGTATGTGTCTCTGTATGTGTGTGTGTGTTTGTGTGTGTGTGTGTGTGTGTGTGGTAGTGGTAGTGGTTGAACGGGGGCTATCATTGGCTTCATGGCATGCCTTAATTGGATGATCTAATGAGAACAGGACCAACTTTCTCTCTCTCTTATGGTGTCACCTTCCTCCCAAAGCTACTCTTTTATGTTCAGAAAATAGCTGCTGCAGTTCCAGACCTCACATTCTACTTCCCAGGGAAGATGAGATCATCCCTTCCAAGTTTCCAGAAGCCCCCACAAAATGTTGCTTCTTGTCTCACTAGTGTTGTATGTGGCTAATCTCTGAACCATAATTGTAATGTAAAAGTGACAATTAGGAACAAAAATTATGGGAAATAGAATGGAGAAGGCAAAGACAAAAGAATCCAGAAGCTTGAACCATTTTGAATGGATTAAATGGGAAGAGCACATACATGGGAAAATTTCCAGCCCTTCCCCCTTAGATAGGGCTCCTGCTCCATTCTCCCTCTTATCTTCTGAGATTCCAGGTAGAAGCATTGTATCTTCTCCATATCTCATATGTTTCTTATGCTGTTTTCTATTTGCCCCATCTCTTTGTTTCATTGGGCTTTTCTCTGCATATTTTCTTCTGAAGTATTTTCCATTTCACCAATCCTCCCTGCAGCTATGCCTAATTAGCTCTTATATGCATGCATCAAATTTTTAATTTCCTTTTTTGTTTTAGAAGTTTTTATAGTTTATACTCTCTGCCGAAAATTTAATATTGTCTTTCATTTCCTTGAGCATGTGCAACAGGAATTTAAAGCCTGTGTCTGATAACTCCACTATCTGGATCTCCTGTGGGTCTGTTGTTTCTATTGGCTGTTTTTCCTCCTAGTTTTTGTTTATGTCATCTGGTCTTTTCAAATGCCTCATTATTTTCGATTGCATGCCAGACACTGTATTTTAAACACTCTAGTTTAATTTGAACCCCTGGTTGATGTTATAATTTTTAAGAGAGGATTTATGCTTGATTCTAGCAACCTACTAGGCTAGGGGTCCCACAATTCTAGATCACCTGAATCCAATCGAATGTTGGGCTTCAGACTCAGTGAAAGTGGGAAATGTATTTAGTTCACTCTTACTCTTGTGGTATGGCCTTTTGGATTTCAACTGGAGGCCTACTATATTTGCCAGTGGGCCCTGAATTCCAATATTTGTTCCAGATCCCTGTGAATCTGCTAAAAGCCCAAGTCAGCCTCTCATTTCTGTCCTCAGTTTCTTCAGGGGCTCCTGGAGAAAAGCAACCACTTGCAGGAAACAGCACCCTGGGCCTCTCTGCACTCCCAGATCTTACAACTACAATTCCCCACTGCTTGGGAGTGCACCAAAGCCTTCTCCACAGATGTTTACTTTCCATTTTTCTAGCTTTACTGGTGGTTCTCAGCAGGAGTCTGCTATCACTAGAGTAGAGATCATGATGGACTTCAGGATCCAGTTAGATATGAGCTCAAATTTCACCTCCACCTTTCAATAACTGAGTAACTTTGGATGTTGTTCAAACTTTCTGAGCCCCAGTCATCACTCCATAAGAAGGAGAAATGCCTGCTCTATAGGATTGATTCAAGGTTTAGAAATTGTATATGTGGCTGGGCGCAGTGGCTTACACCTGTAATCCCAGCACTTTGGGAGGCCGAGGCAGGCAGATCGCTTGAGGTCAGGAGTTCGAGACCATCCTGGCCAACATGATGAAAAATACAAAAATTAGCTGGGCATGGTGACAGGTGCCTGTGACCCTACCTACTTGGGAAGCTGAGGCAGCAGAGTCGCTTGAACCCAGGAGGCGGAGGTTGCAGTGAGCGGAGATTGCGCCACTGCACTCTAGCCTGGTCAAAAAGAATGAGACTTCATCTCAAAAAAAAGAAAAAGAAATTGTATATGTGATACACTTAAGAATGTCTGACAAGTGGCAGGTACTTAAGACTTTTACTTTGTTATTGTTGATGTTCTAATTAGTCAGCCTGGCTCCTTCCTCAGAGCTCTGGTGTCTGAGATGGAACCTGGGGATTTTGTTTGTGTGAAGGTCCAAGAAGTTTCTAGGGGCAGTAATAAGCGGCTGGGGCCTTTTTGTTTGGGGTGAAGTGATGAAATCATGCTTCCTGGGCTAAGGTCACCTAGGAGTCACTGGGGCTTGTCTGAGCCTGGCGAGGTGGGCAATGACAGGCCGAGAGAGAGCTCAGTTCACACTCACAGGAAGGACGACAGGTCCTGGCCATGAGAACTCTGGTGTATGAGGAGGCTGAGGCTGAGTGGAGGCTGAGAAGGGAAAATGAGTCAGGAGGTCACACACAGGGGCCCAGCCTGCGTCGGAGACAGGCTGAGTGGCAGAAAATGGGCTGGGGTGGAGTTTTGGGACTGAAAGTGGCAGTGCAGGACACTGCGGGCCCCTTGGCTTCCTTGCCCTGCAATGTAGGGGGGGAGGTGAGGCGTTCCGTCTTCGCTCTGGCTCTGCTCCTTTGATGCCAAGGCTGTGACCCTAAAACCACTTGAATATTTATATTTTAATAGGATGATGCCAACACAGATGAACTCTCATGAAGAAACTATTTTTTAAACCAAATCCCATGCTAATTTAATCCCGGGTTTTTAGTACAGTACAATTACCCTTTCTGTTATGCTTTCTTTTGATATTTTATTGAAATGGTTTTCATCACCTAAGTTTTCTGCTTAATTTTTATAAGAAAATTTTGCAACTAGTTCATCGATTGGTTTTGTCCATTTATAATTTTACTGATTATAGCTTCTGCTATTGAGAGTGCGTATGTGAATACGTGTGTGTGCATGAATGCGTGGTGTGTGCATGAATGCGTGGTGCATGTGAGCGTGAGAGTGTTTGTGCATGAGTGTGTATGTGTGTGTGTTAGCCATTATTTATGCCAAGTCCAATGCCCTTTGTTCACATTGTGCAAGTCTTGGCCTAATAAGGAAGATTCAATCGTTGGTCAACTGTACTTTTTCCTTTCAGCGTTGGTTTCAACATGGCCTTGATTTCCTTTGTGTGAATTATTTCTCTAGAGAATTTTCCTTATTCCTTGTCTAAAATGCAGACAGAGTTCTTTGTTAATCTATCAGAACCATGTGAACAAGTTTGTGAAACGGAGACAGAAGGAGAAGAGAAGGAGGTCAGGTCAATGAGGAGAGGAAAAGTCCAAAGGATTCAGTACAATGCGGATCCAGATACAGAAGCTGGGGAGAGGCTGAGCGGTAGCCTGTGTGGACCGGGTTACCAGCCTCGGGGCCTGCTTGGAGAGGGCCCCAAGGAAATAAAGACCCCAGTATCAATCTTCTCCCTTCCATCCCTGCGGGGGCTTCCCGGGCCAAACCCAACTGGGAGGCCGAGGGCCAGGGCGCCTGCTGGTTCAAACCAGACAAGTCTGCGTCTTGGGGCAGAGAACAAGGTGGATGGAGAGTGACCCTGAGCTGCAAACTGTGGATGCCTAGCACAGACCAGGAGCAAATTCTTTCATGTGCCTACCCGGCTCAGCACGCAGTGCATCTCCAGGCTCTGGCAGGGAGCCTTGGTCGCTGCAGAGCCGGCTTGCGTCTGAGAAAGGCTTGTCCCATTGGGCTGTTTCCCAGTGGGCGTGGCTCGACCATCACGTTCTTCTTGGAAAGGTCAGGGGTAATGTATTCCTCCTCTCACAACTCAATGCACAAAGCCCACTCGCGCTGCTGACCCCTCAGCATTTCAGGTTTTGAATAATTCAGACGGGAGTTTGGCTGAAATTTATCTTTGCTGTATTTACACAGAAAGACCTTAAAACGCTAGTCGATTGTGTAAACAAGGATAATTATAATATTTCAGAAGAAAGGGTTTAATGTACCAAAGGAGGTGGGGATTTTCCAGCACAACAGTCAAACCTATTTCTGGATAATGACAGAATTATTGGTTGTCCTTTTTTAATAACAACTGCACAGATGTGATCCCATACCATCCTAAAGGGGCTTTTGGGATGAGGCAGATAGGATGTAGCCCTATTCCGTCAGTGCCCCAACCAACTGATAACGCAGCCCTGGCTACCAGTCAAAGGCAGGCTCTTTCCACACAGAGGGGCGGCAACAGGGAGAAGGCACAGTCCGTGGAGCCAGCACATCTGGGATGGAATCTGCATATCTTTTGGGGTCCTGTGATACCGCTGAACCTCTGTTTCCGCGACTATGAAATGGGTGAGGCTTTCTCATGGGCTTTCTCTAAGGTGTACCAAGATCCTGCGGTGGACAGCCCTGGAATATAGCAGGTCCTCTGCTCCTAACCTACTCCCCAACGGGTCACTGAAGGAGGGGCTGGGTGCTTCCCGAGGACACGCCCAGTTTCAAACTCTCCACCCCTGCCTGGCCCTGCCCCCAACCTGGAGGCCAGCCAAGGAACACCGCCTGGGGGGCACCGAGGTGGCCCACCCCTGTTATTTGGCTCAGGCCTGACCCAGCTCCTCCCAGGCCTTGAAACCAGCCTCTGGGTTCTGTTTCTGTCACAGCAAACTCTGACCCTCTGAATCACATGGGCAGCGTTGCTCATGGAAAGAGCATGGTGGGCTTGGGAACCAGACAGGCGCCGTTTCTAACCCCAGCTCAGCCACTTACCTACCAAGTAACAAACTTTTTAACCTCTCCAAGCCTCTGGATAAACAAGGTGGCCAAACCTACTTTGCAGGTGGGGTGAAGTGCCCTGCACAGCACTTGGTCATTATAGTGACTGTGTTGTTGGTAGCTCTTATTATTGGTATTGTTTGTGTGCTGTGTTTAGGCATTTTTAAAAGGCAGGGTCTTGCTATGTTGTCCAGGCTGGAGTGCAGTGATGCAATCTTGGCTCACTGCAGCCTGGACCTCCCGGGAGGGGCTCAGGTGATTCTCCCACCTCAGCCTCCTGAATAACTGGGACCACAGGCACGCATCATCATGCCCAGCTCATTTTATTTTTTGTAGAGACGTAATCTCACTCTGTTGCTTGGGCTGGTCCCGAACTTCTGGCCTCAAATGATCCTCCAGCCTCAGCCTCTCAAAATGCTGGGATTACAGGCATGAGCCACTATGCCTTGCCTGTTTAGGCATTTCAAAATTGGTCAGAAATCTGGCTTTGCCTTTGAAGGTTTTCCCTTGATAGGAGTTGCAGGCTGTTGAGAATCTGCTGGTTTGGGGGAGAGGTGATAGTGGTGGGGAGAGATATTGTGACTCGCCGCAGTGGCCTGGAAGGGGCCTGTGTTCATTTAGCCTGAGCTCTGCTTTCAGGCAGGGATACACTGAGCAGCCGGGCTCTTTTCGAGTTAGAGCATCTGAAGTTCTGCTCCCACATCCTCTGTTCCCAAGGATGCGAATGTGGTCCCCAGGGCTTGCATCCTGGCTAGAGGAGCACAAGACGCCCCCTTTGCATGGTGACCTCCCTGCGGAAGAGATGAGTAATGAAGCTCAGCAGCCTGCCCAAGCACCATGGAAAAAGGCGTCCATCATCTTAATGGTACCTTTGAGCTGTCTGGCTGACCTGCGGCCTCTTCCTCATGGGCGCCCCTCCCGAAAGCATTCGATGTGAGCTATTCCTGGCATGTCCTGTGGTACAAAAGTGCGGTTCATCTTTTCAAGGAGACGTGGAGAGGTTGAAAGTCAAAGCCATTGGAACAAACCTTGGCTTTGGAGAAGAGTCAAGTGCTTATTATGCAAGTCCTTGCTCTCCCTCAGATGAAGGCAGCACGATGAGCAAAACGGAGTTTGGGGGGATTTGGCAATAAGGACAAAAAGGAAACAAGATCTACGCACACGGGGAGAGTTGTGGCTCTTGGGCACTAGCCCACCTAGAGCAAGTCAGTCTCCACATCACTTAGGATAACCCAGGTAGGGAGGGACCACGTTAGGTCACTCTGCTCTGGAAAGATCTGGGGGAAGAGTTGGGGTTCAGCGTGGCCTGGCCTTGGAAGAGAAATGTGTATCCCTGCTCCCATACCCATGACCACCATCTTCATGCATGCAGTGGCTGATACTGCTGTGAAGATAGGCTTGGACTGAGGCTGGAGAAATCTCTACTCTTGTTTTACTGAGAGCTTGAACCTCTTTGGGTCTCTTTTTTCGTTACAGGACAACAGGGCTTATATATACCAGTTTCCTTCTCCACCAAAAAGGTGGGCCAGAAGCAAAGGTTGATGACAGTGTCTCTTGGCAGAAAAGTTATTTTAGCACCCCAGAAGGGCTTGCTGAACCATGACCCTTTGTCCTTTGGAGAAAGAAGGCAGAGTGTTACCCATCAGTGAGGATGTGGGTACTGGGGACACCCAGGGCCTTGCCTACCTGCTGAAGAAGGGAAGGTCCTCAGAGTATGTAACTTTTCATGGCTGCTAGGAGCACAACTCCACACTGTAGCCAGGATTCTCTCTGGACCAGGGGAGTGTGGATGAACAAAGTCTGCTGTGATTCTTTTTAGGGAGGGAGGGAGAGAGAGAGAGAGAGAGAGAGAGAGAGAGTTAGATCTGGGAGATCAGATGGAGATCTCATTCATTTCCCAGGGGCTGCTGCAGGGGCACATGGCAAAAGGAGAGCTTGGTCAGGCCTCCCACCTTTTTAAAAAGAGAGCCACTGTGCTTTTGTTTCTTTGACATATCAGAGATCTAATGATTTCCAGTGGGCAAAGGATTCCTTAGCTAAGTTTAGAAACCACTGCTCGAAAGTTTTGGCCTGTTGGGCAGGAAACTCCTTGAAAACCTCTTGCTTCTCATGCCAGGGCCTCTGTTCTAATTTTCTATCACTGCATTACACCACCACCCCCGCAAACTTAGTGGCTTACATTAGCAATTGATTGCTCTTTCATGGACTGACTGGGCTCAGCTGAGCGGTTTTCCCTTGGTTGCAGTTAGGCTGTGGCTGAAGCTGAAGTCCTGAGCCTTACCCAGGCAGGTCTTCCCACATGGCTTGTCACTCACATGTCTGGTGCCCTAGCCAGGATGGCTGGGAGGACTGGAGAATAGCCAGGTAGCACTCTCCATGAGTCCTTACTACGAAGACTTCCTCACAGCATGGTAGAGGCAAGGTAGTTAGGCTTCTCACATGGAGCCTGACTTCCTCCAGAATGTGTGATCCAAGAGACCCTGGCAGAAGTTGCAAGACTTTTTATGACTTAGTTTTGGAAGTCACAGGCATCACTTCCATGACATCCTACTGGTCCAAAGCTAATTACAAGGTGAGTCCATCCACACTGGAGGGGAGGGGACTATGAAAGTGAATACCAATAGACTAAGCTCCTCGGATGACCATCTTTGGAATCTAGCTATCTTCATCCTGGAAGGAAGGATGAGAACATGCCCTTCCTCTGCAAACATATGAGAAGCTGGATTTGGGGGTCTCAGTCGATGAAGAACTGTCCAGGCTCCAGAACTGGAGTCCTCAGAATGGGCTAATGGAAGTGCACCCCTCGCTACTTATCTAAAGTTCTTTTTATAGAGAATAAAGGCTTCTGTTCCACAAACAGTGAGATTTAAAATGCCACTACCCTTTCAGAACAGCAAACCCAAATCCCTCTTCCTCAGAAGGCAAGTCACGTTTCCAAACACATCTCTGCTGTAATTAAGCAGGGATGTCTGCTTTCCTGTCCAGGCTGAGAGTCATCCAAAGCTGGCCTCTTATTTTTGACAACTGCCCCTTTGGCAAATCTAAAAGCACGAGTCAACTCGGAGGTGAGCAGGGGAGGGAAGCAGGGAGTGGCCTGGTCTTCCTTGCCAGGTTCACGCTAGCAGGAGACTCCTGGCTTCCTGGAACTCCTGCTAAAACTCAGACTCTCATAATAGTAAGTTTCAAACACTGTAATTTTTCCCCAATAATTTTTCCAGGCCCAGCTCAAAACCGAATCCCTCGTTTTGCTTTAGCCATCATAATTCCCAGGGACTTAAAGGACTCCCCCAGAGAGCCAAGCACAGTCATCACTTGACAAATGCACGTTTTCAGCAGATTGTTAGGAATATCGGTGTTCCCTCTGTCACCACCATGCACGAGGTCTTCCCCACTGATGCCCCACGATGCCTGAGAGCCCACCTTTGGGGGAAATGTTTGTGCATGGGTAAGAGGCACAGGCAGACTGAGAACACCGGCAGAAGAGCTGTCTGCAGATGTGACTATGGCAGCTGCGGTGGGGGATGCGAGTGCAGACGAGGGGCAAAGGGCAGGTTTATATCCTCTCTTGCTAAACTGTGGGGAGAGCACAGGGGGCTCCTGGCTGCTGTGGGCAGCACTGGCATTTTCAGGGATCCCACTTGACCTCTGATGTCCGGGGCACCCACCCTTTCCCATCCCATCAGGAGAAGGAGAATATCCTCCGAGTGCCATTGCTGCTTGCAATAGAGTGAGCAGAGAAGGGAGAGGGAGAGGGCCTCAGGCCCCATGAAAGCAGCTGCCACTTTATCTTAGGAGGGGACCCCAGGGAGCCCTTGAACCCGATGTCATTTCTGTCATGCATAGGGAGAGGCGCGGGTGAGCGTGTGCGGGGAAAGAGAAATGCCCAAGAAACAGTTAGCCTCTGTTCATATTTGATAGGCAGCCAAAACACTTTTGTTCCCAAGCCCGGCGAGCTACCCGTGAAAAAATAAATTGCTTTTCAAGAACATTCATCACAGCAAGTGGCTCGTTTCCTTGTCCTCAAACAACCCCATTCCTAGGCCCTTTCCCCATTAAAAACTCCTCAGATGTGGTAAAATAAATAAAGAAGCCCAGGGGAAGTGTGGGGCGGTGCCGGGCGCTGTGGGAAGGTGGCAGGGAAGTGGCAGACACCCGGCCTTGGGATGGGGCCCCTTCCCGATTCTCCTGCCTGAGCAGAGGGCCCTGGGCTCCGTATGTGAGAATCTGAAATTCAGGAGCAATGTGCTGACCTTCACTAGGCCTGTCCTCTAGATCCCTGTCCTCTTGCCTGCTCAGAGAGTCCCTCTGGAACACCCCTTTGTGGGGCAGCTCTCCCTCCCTGCCACTCTGTTCTGTTATTCTGCATGTTTCCTTCATGATCTCGTCCCAATATGTAATTATGAATTCATTTGCTTATGGTATACTCCTCAATCAGAGTGTCAGTGCCACCAGGCCTGGGTAGAGACATGCTGTCTTGCTCACGGGTGTATCCCCGGCACATAGCAGACGCTCAACAAATAAATAAGCAAATCCAAAGTGTGATGCTTAGGGCCAAGTGTACTGCTCCATCAACGATCTCATCTTCCAGAGACTCCTTTTTCAACATCCAATTCCCTGATTAATTGCTGTCTCTGGGGCCTGTTGTGCAACCCCTGTGGGGCGGGCTTAGCTAGTGAGTGTGAAGGGCAGCTTGCTACAGAGCAGGTCACTGAGCTGTGGTTTCATTGCGTGAGTTTGAATAAGTCACTTCAACTCTTTGGGCCTTAGGATCCTTTTCAATGAGATGAATCATTTATTTTGTGGCATTTCTGTAGAGGTTATCGTCAGTGTGGGGAACATGCAAAGCCATTTTGATTATGAATTTGATAAGCATGAACTCTCTAACTCAATAAGATACCAATATAATATTCAGGGATTTCTGGGCATCTAGACCATGAAGGCTCTAGAAAATTCTCCAGGTCTGAGATGTTGGCAGGAGCTCATCTTCCTTTTAGGTGTGTGCAAGAGCCACACAGGCACGTTTAGACCACAGCTCCACTCAGACTGGCATTCAGTAGAAGGACCCCACCTTCATATATCCCCCCATCAATGAGGATTTTCCTTCAGGTGGCTATGGAGAATGAGGCTGTTGGTCAGATTCATCACTCAGCAACAAGAATGGTTCCAGAAGGGTCTAGGGCACCTAGTGCCATATTTTGGATTTGTTCATTCATTCAACAGGTATTTGCTGAGTGTCTACTATGTTCCAGGGTATACACCTGTGAACAAGGCTGCATGGTGCTTCCCTGGTGGAGCTGGCATCTAGCTGGTAGACCACAAACGAATGAATGAATGACTATTCATTACTGACATTAGCCCGTAAAGGAAACGCAGAGTGAGTGAAGGGGAGACGCAGAGAGAGTGAAGGGGAGGAGAGCCTGAGGCTTGAAGCAGAGTGGGGAAGGGCTGGGGTGCAGAAAGGAGGCCAGAAGATGGGCAGTGGACAGGAGGGGCAGAGGTGGGCGAGTGAGCCCTGAAGAAGCTGGAGCAAGGGCGGGACTACAGCCGAGGTTCTGACGTCCGCAGTGCCAGCGCCAGCCCTGCCTCCTGGTCCCTTCTTAGGGCGGCGCAGGGGCACAGCCAGGGAGAGGGCTGGGGAGGCCGGAGCCCGAGAAAGGCCGAAGCTCCCTACCGTCAACATCTCGGTTCGCCCCAACCCAGCCGATTCTCTTTTCGCCACAGCTTAGCAGAGCAGAGAGCACCTGGTTCCTGGCCAGGAGGCTCCTTTGGGAGCCCAGAAACCCAGCGGCTGCTCGGGCCACCTCTTGCAGCACCAGGCGACCCACATCACTGTGCTTGGGTTTGAGAACTAGAGACGGACGCAACTTTGCTTTTTTAGTAGTCAGAAAGGGCTCCTTTTCAGGCCCTACTAAGATAGTTTAATGTATTCCCGCTCGCTCGGGCTGCGAAGCAGGGTGTGGTGGGGCCGGTGGCTGCCCTGGAGCGCGACCTGCGCCGCCGTAAAAGAGCGGGCTAGGCCGGGAGGCCCAGAGGCTTCCCGCGTTCAGAGAGGGCACTCAGCGCGTTCCGCCCCAGGCCTCGCCCCCGGCCCCACCGCCGCGGCCATTGGCTCTCGCGCTGCTTTCCGCGCTCTCATTGGCTCTCACGAGTCCTCCCCGCAGCTGCCTGAGCTCTGCGCCCTCCCGTGCTCCGCAGGTGAGAGCAGCGAGAAGCGCCGTCTTTGGATGTGCGGTGGCAGAAAGCACGCGTGGAAGGATGCTGACACTGACCCAGCACAGGGCTAGGACTGTCAGGGGGCGCACAGGGACAGCTGCCATTTACTATCTCCCACGCACCCCAGATTTCCCGTTACTTCATTCAGTCCTTACAACAACCCTGCAAAACGGATATTATTATCCCCTCGGTTTACAACATAGTGGTTGAGAGTTAATGCGCTTGCCCACGGTCACACAACTAGCACGATTCAGAGGTCTGATTTGATCGTTCTTGTGTGTGATTTTTTTTTTTCTTTTCTTTTTTTTTTTTTTTTT
>NW_012115155.1:2798542-2850917 GCF_000951035.1 Colobus angolensis palliatus | reverse complement strand
TTTAAGTTCTAGGATTCTTTTATACATAATGTCAGAAATTCATTTTAAAAATTACAAGATGGAAATAAGTGAAAAAACTTGACCAAAAAGCATAACGCATAGGGAAAAAGTACAATAGAAGTAAACTTACAGATTACAAGTTTGTCTGAGTTCACTCAGGCTGCTGTAATGAAATCCTATGAGTTGGGTGGCTTAAACTACAGACATCTGTTTCTCACAGTTCTAGAGGCTGGGAAACGCAAGGAGCAGGGTGCCAGCAGATTCAGTTCCTGATGCGGGGCTGAATTTTGGCTTGTAGCCTCCTAGCTTCTCTCTGTGTGCTCACAAGGTGGATACAGAGAAGTCTGATGTCTATTTCTCACCTTATAAGGGCACTAATCCCATCACAAGGGCACCACCCTTATGACTCCATCTAAACCTAATTACCTCTCAAAGGTCCCACCTCCACACACCATCACATTGAGGGTTAAGGCTTCAACATATGAATTTGAGGAAGACATAAACACTCAATCTATAACACAGATTGTCATAAAGAGTCTGACTCCATTAAACATTTTTAAAATTTCTTTTCTATTCTTTATTTCTTTCCTTCTCCCTTCCTCTCTTCCTTCCTTCCTGCCTTCCTGCCTTCCTGCTTTCCTGCCTTCTTGCCTTCAGGCCTTCCTGCCTTCCTGCCTTCCTTCCTGCCTTCCCTCCCTCCCTCTCTCTGCCCCTCACTCTCTCTCTCTTTCTTTCTTTCATGGCTAGCCAAATGAAGCAGTGGCAGTGGAGAAGGAACAAGTAAATCTGTTACAGATTGTGATCAATTAGTTGTACATACCACTGAACTTGAACCACTCTGACTCCATTTTTGATATTTGAGTGCTGACAGTTTTAAAGCTCCACCACCTTCTCTTTATTTTACATCAGGTCTTACATCTGGGCCAAATAGTAAGAAAGCCCAGGTGCTCCCTCCTTTAGCCTCAGTAGGAAGTTTAAACCATGCAAAATTTGGCCCATGCATGGAAACCCTTACCCTCAGCTCCACCGTCTAATAACCCCAAGGCCAGTCTTCCTTTTCAGCTATCTGAAGCCATTTTTGGTCTTTCTTAAGAAGTTTCCAGGCTCTTCACAGAAATCCTCAAATATGAATAACATTTTCATATCATATCCTCTTGGGGTGTGTGTGTGTGTGTGTGATGTCATCAGTCTTGACATTTAAGCCAAATATGGGGTGAAGATGTTTATCTCACCACCACAACACAGATGATTCAGCTATTGGAATTATTAGGAAAGAATCTGAACAAAGTTATTATAAATAAATAGAATATAGAAAGATAGACAAGATAAATAAAAAGAGAATTTCTAGAGAGAATTGAAATCTATAAAATTCAAAGAGTTCAATGATGGGTTGTTAGACAACAATCTGAAATTAAGAATTAATTCAATGATTTTAATAGCAACTTGAACACAGAAGATGATACGATTAATGAGCTCAAAAACAAGTATACAGAAAATACTTAAGCTGAAATACAGAGAGAGAAAATAATGAAAATAAAATATCTGAGTAAAAGACACATATTGGGACACAATCAAAAGATGTAACACACATATAACTGGGTTCTTAGAAAGAAAGGAAGAAGAAATAATAAGGCAAGTCATGTTTGAAGAGATAATAAGCAAGAATTTTCAAATTCAGATAAAGAAATCAACTCACAGATTTAGAAAGCTTAGTAAATTCAAAGGAGAATAAATATAAAGAAAATGACACATAGAAACATCAGAGTCAAACTGTGAAAACCAAGACAAGAAGAAAATGTTAGAAGCGGCCAGGAAAAATACAACACATTACATTTGAAGAAGTGACAATGAGTTATGGCTGACTTGTTAATAGCAACTATGAAAACCAGGAGACAATGGAATGGCATCTTTAGATGCAGAAAAATTCTATACCCAGTGAAAATTATCTTAAAAAAATGAGGGCAATTCATGTTTCTCTTTCTGTTGCCTTCCCTTTTCTCCCCTTCCTGATCAATCTAGTTCTAAGGTCATTAGATGGAGCAGAGCAAGGTAAGTATCTGTGGTTTTGGGGTAGGGAGAGTGGAGGAAGTCACCGCAGCTCAGAGTAGGCTGTCAGGGTCAAACAGATTGAGGCAGGGTCAAACAGATAGGGGCAGCCCAATGTGGGATGCAAGTGACTCATCAGGATGAAGAGGGCATCCACTCAGAGAGGCTGGCTTGGTGTAGTGTGGAGAGTCAAGGCCCAAGCAGGGTGAGGAGGGAATCCATTTTTTTTTTTTGAAACAGAGTCTTGCTCTGTCGCCCAGGCTGGAGTGCAATGGCACGATCTCAACTCACAGCACCCTCTGCCTCCTGAGTTCAAGCGATTCTCCTGTCTCAGTCTCCCGAGTAGCTGGGATTCCAGGCGTGCGGCACCATACCTGGCTAATTTTTGTACTTTTAGTAGAGACAGGGTTTCGCCATGTTGGCCAGGCTGCTCTCAAACTCCTGAACTCAGGTGATCCACCCTCCTCTGCCTCCCAAAGTGTTGAGATTACAAGTGTGAGCCACCGCGTCTGGTCGGGAATCCTCGTGTCGGGGGAAGTAGGTTCAGCTTGGGGAGTCAGAGAGAGAGTTATAAAGGATAAAATAGAAATAACTCTGTGATATTGGTTTGGAACAGGATATCTGTGTGGATTTATGAATATATATGCACACACATATATAATAGACACACCTACACATACATACTTATTACTCAGATTTTGGTTTCTAAATAACATTTTTCACTAAAAGGGAACCAGAAATCCTTGGATAAATGGTTGATTTCAGGACTGGGGCAGGGAAAGTATGAGATGAGTCCACCATGCCTGGTGCCAAAATGCAAGGAAGCGCCCAATGAAGGATGGGGACACATCAAAAGGACACAGAAGCCACTTCAAAGTGTCCTCTACTGGTCAAACCAGGCACAATCTGAACATCAAAATAAATGGTAACAATGGATCATAATCTTTTCAATAAAACAGGAAAACATGAGCTCATACAACTATAAAGAAAATAGGTCAGGCATGGTGGCTCACGCCTGTAATCCCAGCACTTTGGGAGGCTGAGGCAGGCACATCACAAGGTCAGGAGTTTGAGACTAGCCTGACCAACATGGTGAAACCCCATCTCTACTAACAAAAATCAGCCAGGTGTGGTGGCGCATGCCTGTAATCCCAGCTGCTTAGGAGGCTGAGGCAGGAGAATTGCTTGAACCTGGGAGGCAGAGGTTGCAGTGAGTCCAGATCGTGCCACTCCACCCAGCCTGGGAAACAGAGCAAGACTCCATCTCAAAAAAGAAAAAAAAAAAAAGCATCTCTAAAGGGGAAAAGAATAACACTATATTAGAGAAGACTGGCCGACCACATCTTAATCAACTGATCAAAGTAAACATCACCAGGGATGGGACAAATGGCTGTGCAACACCAGCTAGGATGCAATGAGAAGAATGCAACCCCCTTCCTGCTGAAGACAAGTCCCCTGAATATAATGCTGCAGATCAGATTACGAGAGAACTGCAAGTTGAGGACCATTCGGTGAAGTATCTAGCCTGTAACTTCAAAACTATCAAGGTCAGGAAAGCCCAGGAAAGATCGAAAAGTTGTTCCAAACTGAAGGAAACTAGAAAGACAGGGTGACTCGTGCCGAATGATTGCAAAGCATGATTCCTTTTCTGAAGACATCATTGGAACAATTGGCACATCTTAAACAGGGTGTCAGCTGAGATGATAATGCATCACTGTTAATTTCCTGATGTTTAAGGTTGTACCTTGGTTTGCCAGAGAATATTTAAAGAAAATATATGCTATAGCCTTCAGGGTGATGAGGCATCAAGCTGGCAAAATACTCTCAAATGGTTCAGGCTAAAAAAATTCTTCGTATTGGACTTTGTACTTTCCTATAACTTTATGATAGTCTCAAAAATTTAAAAAGGCTAAAATTTAAAAAAGAGAGGCAAAGTGAAGACATTTTCATACTAACAAAAGCTGAGAGAACTTATCACTGGCAGACCTACACTACAAGAAACAAAAGGAAACTGACCCCAAATGCAAACACAGAGCCACAGAATGGAGCAGAGAGCACCAGGAAGGTAGGTATGTGCACAGATACAAGAGGAGTGATCATTTGAAGCAGCAATAACTGCGTCTTGTAGGATTTTTATAACATATGTAGAAGTGGAATATACAACAACAGAATTACCAAAGGCAGGATGGGGACACATGGCTGTCAACTGTTCTGTTTCCTCTATTATTCGTGCAACGGTAAAAGTACCAATTTAAAGTAGACTCCAAAAGTCAATGATGCGTCTCTGAGTAAACCACTAAAAATTAATTTAAAAAAATTAAAAACTTAACAGAAGAGGTAAAATGGAACATACACAACCAGAGGCAGAAAAGGAGGAATAAAAGTTTAAAGAAGAGATGGGATAAATCTTTTTAAAAGTAAGATGGTACATTTAACCTGTCCTCGACACTCCTATTAAAAGACAATATTGACAGGCTAGACTGAAAAAAAAAATTGTATGTTGTCTCTGAGATTCACTTTTTAATTTAATCTAATTTTTTGATACAGGGTCTTGCTCTGTCACCCAGGCTGCAGTGCAGTGGTGCGATCATAGCTCACTGCTACCTCAAACTCCTGGGCTCAAGTGATTCTCCCACCTCAGCCTCCTGAGTAGCTGGAACTACAGGCACCTGCCACCATGCCCAGCTAATTTTTATTTATTATTTATTTATTTGGTTTATTTTAGTAGAGTTGGGGTCTTACTGTGTTGCCCAGGCTGGTCTTGAAATCCTGGCTGGGGTCAAGCCATCCTCCCATCTCAGCCTCCTAAGTAGCTGGGACTACAGGCACGTGCCACCAAGCCCGGGCTGAGACACACTTTAAATACAAAAACATAGAAAGGTAAACAGTCAAAAGATGGCAAAAGTTGTATCGTGCAAACACTAACCAGATGAAAGGTGTGGCTGAATTAATAGCAGACAAAGTGGACTTTGTGCCAGAAGTAGTAATGGAGTTGAAATATGACATTTCCTAATGAAAAAAGGGTTAATTCAACAAGAAGACATAACAATCAGAAACTTGTGTGTACCTAGTAAGAAAGCTTCAAAACGAATGAAGCAGAAAATAGAAGAAAGCGAAACAAGCGAATCTGTAATCATAGTTGGAGATTTTAACAAATCTCTTTGAGCAACTGATAGGAAAATCAGATAAAAGGTTAATAAGTAATATAACAATAAGAAGAACAGAATCAACTTGGCTTTACAGATATTTATATGCAACACTACACCTAGCAAATGGAGAACTGAATACACATTCTTTTCAAGTGCATATTTACCAAAAGAGAACATGTGTTGGACGGTAAAGCAAGTCTTAACAAACTTCAAAAGATGAAATCATGCAGGGATGATCTCTGACCGAAGTGGAAATAAACAAGAAATGAACAAAGGAAAGATTATTAGAAACCCCAAATGTTTGTGTGTTAAGCAGAACACGTCTAAATAACTTGCAGTCAAGAAAGAAATCGAACAGAAAATTAGATAATATTTTGAACTGAATGCAAATAAAAATACTATATACAAATGCCTGAGATAAACAGCAAAAGCAGAGATTAGAAATTTGCAGTTTTAAATGCATACATAATAGGAGAAAACAGTTTAAAACCAGTATCTAAATTTCTAGCTCAAGAAGCTAGAAAAATAACAACGTAAACCCAAGGAAAGAAGACAGAAGGAAATAAAAATAAGATAAAAAATTAATGAAATATAAAGCAGATATAGAACAGAAAAGTTTAGCAAAGCAAAGAGTGGATTATTGAAAAGATAATAAGCTTGATAAACCCAAAAACGAGAAAAGAGACAACATATTACCAATATCAGCAATGAAGAAGATCATGTAGATATTAAGAGATAAAAAGAAGTGATTACTACCAAAAAAAAAACCTATAATTCTGCAAGTTAAAGAACTAAGACCGGGCTGGGTGCAGTGGCTCATGCTTGTAATCCCAGCACTTTGGAAGGCCAAGGCAGGAGGATTGCATGAGTTCAAAAATTTGAGATCAGTTTGAGCAACATAATGATACCCTATCTCTCCAAAAAATAATTAGCCGGGCATGGTGGTGCAAAACTGCAGTCTGAGTTACTCAGGAGGCTGAGACAGGAGGATTGCTTGAGCACAGGAGGTAGAGGCTGCAGTAACCCATGATCACACCACTGCACTCCATCCTGGGTAACAGAGCAAAACCCTGTCTCAAAAAAAAAAAAAAAAAAAAAAAAGAGAAAGAAAGAAAAAGAAAAGAAAAGAAAAAAAGAATTCAATTGACCGACCATGTAAGGAAGGGTTTATTTCTGAGCTCTCTATTCTTTCATTTTTAACAGTGTTTTTGCATATACAATTGTCCTTGTGCCAACACTGTAGCATTTTATTTGCTTTTTATTAAAAAAAAATTTTTTTGAGACAGAGTCTCACTCTGTCACCCAGGCTGGAGTGCAACGGCGTGATCTTGGCTCATTGGAACCTCTGCCTCCCGGGTTCAAGTGATTCTCCTGCCTCAACTTCCTGAGTAGCTGGGATTACAGGCACCTGCCACCACGCCCAGTTAATTTTTGTATTTTTAGTAGAGACAGGGTTTCACCATGTTGGTCAGGCTGGTCTCAAACTCCTGACCTTGTGATCCGCCCACCTCGGCCTCCCAAAATGCTGGGATTGCAGGTGTGAGCCACCACGCCCAGCCCACTATAGCATTTTAATTACCGCAGCTTTGCAGTAAGTTTAGAAGTCAGGAAGTGTGAGTCTCTCAACCATTTTTTAAAGGTTGTTTTGACTGAGGCTCCTTGCAGTTGTATAGGAATGTGAGGACCCGCTTTTCTTTTTCCGTAAAGAAGCTATTGAAATTTTAATAGGGGTTGCACTGAATGTGTGTGTACATGGCTTTGTCTTATGTATGTAATCTTTTAAAACAGAACAATCATATCTATTATTTATGGTCACAAACATCTGCAGAAAGAATAAAACCCTGGACAGTTGTTTTGAGTTGAGATGGTGGTTCCTCCGGGGCAGCGGGGTTAAGTGTAGGGAGGGGAAAGGAACTGAGAAGGGATTCACAGGAGACTTCAAATGTACCTGTAATTTTTTGTGTCTAAAAAATTGGAAGCAAACACTGCTATAATTGTCACCACTGAGTGGGTGAGAAATGTCCACGGCTAGGACTAAGCTTATCTCTTGTGTAAGTACTCGTGACCCTTCCTTGGTCACCCCTCTCAACTTCTGTCCAACTTCCCAGGTTAAAGGCATGCAAACTGAAGCCCAAAGACGGGCAGCATGGGGCCCAGGTTCCCACCAGATGTGTGAACGGAATCTTTCCACGGTGCCCCAGACAGCATCTCTGGCTTAGTCAAGGCTGCCAAGGGAACACGGAGCTGTACTTGCTCAGAATTCCGGGGGCAGAGGGTGGGCCGATGTGAGAGAAGAAGGGCCCTTAGTGCTGACGCCGGTCAGGAGCTTCTGCAGACCCCAGGGCAGGCTGGACACTGTGCAAGAAGCTTCAGGGCTGAGGGTAAGAGGCAGGAGGGCACCCCAGGGATAAGGGTGAAGGGTCTTTAGGGCCACTGGAGTAGCCCCTCAGGACTCACCCGAATCACACATTTAGGAGCTGCAGAGTCACTAAGGAATGAGCTGCTCCACGTCCGTGAATGTGGTAAACGGAACAATGGCCCCATCAACGATGCCCATGTCCTACTCCGCAGAACCTGTGGATGTGTCGCCTTACATGGCAAAGGGACTTCGCAGAGTAAGAGGTTATCCCAGGCAACCCACTGGCCCCTATGTCATCAGGTGGATCCTTGTTAGAGAGAGGTGAGAGGGTCAGCATCAGAGGAAGGAGGTGTGACAACAGAGGCAGAGGTTGGAGGGACATGCTTTGGAGACAGAGGAATTCCAAGGAGTCCAGGAGACTCCTAGAAGTAGGAAGAGGCAAGGAGACAGATGCTCCCCGACACCCCCAGAAGTAGCCTGGCCCTGCTCACCTCTGGATTTTGGCCTTCTGACCTTCAGAGCTGTGAGGGAGTAAGTGTGTGTTTTTATAAGCATTAAATGTGTGATTATTTGTTATGGCAGCAATAGGAAATGAATACTATGAATGTTCCAGAATGTGGTATACTCGAGTATTGTGATAGTTTGTATCAAAAATGACTGTAACAATATCTCCAGTCCCACTAGCTTTTCCAGAGTTTTGACACTCCTCCATCAGGGGTGGAGTCTGTTCTCCTTCCTGTGAAACTGTGTGGGCCTCTGTAACTGCTCTGAGGAAAGAAATAGTGGGACTTTCAATGCTCAATCATAAACGTTGATATGGCCTCTGCCCAGGTTGTTTTTTTCTCTGGGACATGCACTTTGGGAACCCTGAGTCACCATGTTAGAGATCCACCTGTCCCGAAGCCCCCATGCTGGAGACACCATGTGGAGAGAGTTCACAGGGACAGAGAGAAGCCCAAGGGCTTCTCTTGCATGGCCCAAGAAGCCATGCAAATTCCAGACACCAGGCAAGCGAGCCCGCCTTCATCCACCTGTCTTCAGGCTGCCCAGCTGCTGCTGAATGGAGCAGAGATGAGCTGCCCCCACAAAGCCCTGTCCGGTTTGCAGATTTGTGAGCAACACAAATGTTGTTTTAAGCCACTGAGTTTTCGAGTGGTTTCTTCCACAGTGGTAGGTGGCTGGAACAAATGTCAAAGGCTCACCCATACCACCCCAGGTGAAACTCAGGGAACAAATCCAACCCAATGGAGGGTAAGAGCTTCCTGTCATTTTTCCACTGTTCCATTCTTAAACAGAAACACATACACTAAGATTACCAGACACATGAGGAAAATTCTGACAAAAAAGAAATAGATCAAAGAAAATAAACAAAACAACCTGAAAGAACAGCCTATGCAGAAAGAAGAAAACTTTTGAAGAAATAAACCAAAAAAAAAAAAAAAGCCACCAAAACCAATAGTATTCACATCTTTAGATTCCTAAGGGAAGACACTACGTCCATAACATAAGCACAAGATACTACCAAAAGGAAACACTGCAAAAGCAAGAATAAAAAGGGGGAATACAGAAAATACAGAGCAACAAATGAAACAGAAATCTTATTACAAGATGGGAAGATAAATTACCCAGAAAGCAGGTAAAAAACCACATAAATGGAAAGGAGAGACAAATCAAATGGTGAGTAAGAAAGTAAGAACTCATCCAGGGAATCCAAAATGTGAAGAGTAAGGAATTTTTAGAAAGAGACAATAGAGAAAATAGAGGGGGAAGGAATTGTCAGCAAACCAATTCAAGAAAATCCCCCCAGACTGAAAGACAGGACTTTCCAGACTGAAATGGCCCACCAGAGCCCCAGCACAATGGAAATGGAAAATGCAGACCCAACAAGGCAAACCAATGAGCACTTTTAGAACACCCGGGATGGAGAAGGTCACGTGCAAAAACTCAGGAATCAGAATTGTTTGACTTTCTCAGTAGCAGCCCCAGAAAGCTAGAGGGCCTTAGAATAAAGCTTTCAAAACTATGAAGGAGAAGGATTTCCAACTAGATTCATTGTCTATTGCTGCATAACAAATTGCTCTGACATTTAATAGCTTAAAACAACACACATTTGTTATCTCACAATTTCTGAGGGTCAGGAATTCAGGAGCAGCTTAGCCAGGCTGTTCTGGCTCAGGGTCTCCCATGCAGTGGCAGTCAAGCTGTGTGACAGAATTGTAGTCATTTCAAGGCTCAGTAGGGGCTGAGCATTTTGCTTCCAAGCTCACCCATGTGCTTGAGGAGGCTTCAGGTCTTTGCACATTGGCCTCTCCATGGGCTGTTCCAGATGTGGCCTCCCCCAGAGAGACAGATCCAGCAGATCAAGGGAGCCCAAGACAGTCTTTTACAATCTAATCTCGGGAGTGACATTCCACCACTTCTGCCATGTCCTCTTAGTCACAGACCAATAGTGCAGGGGACTAATACACAAGGAGTGAATACCAGAAGGTAGGAATCACTGGGGCCATTTTAAAGGCTGCCTATACTATACCAACTGAGAATTCTATAGCCAGCCTAAAGTATCAAGCCGGTGTGAAGATATAATAAGGGTATTTTAAGACATGCAAGGTCTCAAAAATGTCACCTCTGTAACACCCTTCTTAAGAAAGCTACTTGAGGACCGGCTCCACCAAAACAAGGGAGTAAACCAAGAGACAGAAGAGCCAGCCCAAGAGAGAGATTGAGGGATTTCCCCAGAAGAGAGACTGAGGGATTTTCCCAAGATTATGGAGAAGAAAGATAGCAGGATGAAGCTTTGTACCCAGCAGGTCAGAAGACTCGGGGAGGGTCTTCTCTAGGCTAACAAAATTAACAGAATACCTGATGGGGAAGAACAAATGCAAAGATAGTTAGACAATGGAGAGTTTGGTATTGAATTAGTGATCAGTACATAGAAAACAAACAAAAGGAGATAATTATTAACGCTTGGGGTGGTGGCGGGGGGATGTGCAGGAAGGAAAAACAAATGTAGCTTATTACATAGGTCAGTTCTGAACAAATTGCCATAACACCAAAGACACTGAATCTGTCTCCAACCAATATCTCACAGATCTCTGCTGGGAGTTTCAGGGAGAGGCAAGTGTGTGTGGTGGGAACAAAGGGTGGCAACGTATGGATGAGGAGAGCTAAACTCACGTCTTCTTGTCTCCCAGAGTTGGGGTCAATGGATAATGCCTAGAATGAAAGCATCAGGAAATAGCAATACTCACATGTTCTTTGTAGAGATGGAGAGATAAATAGCTAAAAGGGTTGGCATGATAGCATGTAGTGAAAAGGGAATGGGAGAGGGTAGTGGAAGAGGTCTGCAGAAAGCTTCTTAGCAAATCCAGTAAATCTAGTCAACCCTTTAAGTCATGTCTATATGTTCTTTTTATATCATGCATACATTTTTATATGTTACTTATCTCATATCAAATATCCAGTCCGTTCAAAATTTCAATTTTTGAATGCATGTTCCTTTTTAAAAAGTTTGTTAGAACTTAAATCAGGGGCCAGGTGCAGTGGCTCATGCCTGTAATCCCAGCACTTTGGGAAGCTGAGCAGGCAGATCACCTAAGGTCAGGAGTTCAAGACCAGCTTGGCCAACGTGGTACAATCCCATCTCTACTAAAAATACAAAAATTAGTCAGGCCTGGTGATGCATGCTTGTAATCCCAGCTACTCAGGAAGCTGAGGCAGGAGAATTGGTTGAACGTGGGAGGCAGAGGTTGCAGTGAGCCAAGATCACGCCGCTGCACTCCAGCCTGGGAGACAAGGCAAGACTCCATCTCAGAAAAAAGAAAAAAGAAAAAAAGAGATTAAATCAGGATCCAAATAAGGATCCTTCTCTCTCTTTCTAGTTCTCATTCTCACTTTTGTGTATCCCTCTCTACTTCCATGCCAGCTATTTGTTTGTTGAAACAGGTCATCCTACCTACAGTTTTTGCTAGATATTTCTTTTTCTCTTTTTTTTTTTTTTGAGACGGAGTCTTGCTCTGTCACCCAGGGTGGAGTGCAGTGGCGCGATCTCGGCTCACTGCAACCTCCGCTTTCTGGGTTCACGCCATTCTCCTGCCTCAGCCTCCTGAGTAGCTGGGACTACAGGCGCCTGCCACCACACCAGGCAATTTTTTGTATTTTTAGTAGAGACGTAGAGACGGGGTTTCACCATGTTAGCCAGGATGGTCTCGATCTCCTGACCTCATGATCCACCCGTCTCGGCCTCCCAAAGTGCTGGGATTACGGGCGTGAGCCACAGCGCCCGGCCTTTTGCTGGATATTTCTAATTGTATCTTCATGAACTTGGCTAACATCTTCCGCTGTCCTCTGCACTTGCTTGCGGTCTTGTAGTGCAGTCTTGATCAGTTTCAGCGTTAGTGTCTCCTTTTGGCAGATCTTTATCATAGGGATCTTATATTCTTCCATCAAGTGACATATTGGGCAGGAATGTTTTTCATTTAGTCATATTAGCAGTTATTGATCAAAGCTTAGATTCATTAATTCACTAGAGGGTGATGCTCTAATTTTATCATCCGGCTTTCATTTCCTATTCAGAATACTTCTCTAAAACGACACTTCTCATCTATTTGGCTACAGTGTGATAGAGGTCTTCTAGGAAAAACAGGGTAAATGTTTGATTCTGTCATTTTATTTTACTAGCTTTTAAAGTAATGACTTAGTTCATGAGCCTCCTCAGGAAGTGACTAATATTTCTGAACACACTCAGTAAAACTAGCTGACACTTTCTACAGCTTTTTAAGATTTTATTTTTATCAAAAACATACACACACCAAATCTTAAAAAGGTGTATAAAGAAGGAAAAAGAAAAGGAGCAAAACAGATCACTTTTCAGGAAGCTTAAACAGTCTTTCATATCAAGGGCTAAATTTATTCCTATGCTTCTTACTGGCCAATGCCAAGAGGGGAAGAGACAGCCCACGCAGTGTGCTCTGGGTTCCATAAATCAAAGCCTGCATGTTGGTCTGAACAAACAATGTTTTTCTTACACAAAGAGCATATTGAACATGGCCACCTCTTTTGGCTTGGGGTCATCAGCCCGGATGGTGAGGCTCCTGGGGCCTGTGGAAGCGTGTGAGGATGCTTGTCCTTGTACATCACGTGCCCAAGTGTGCTAAGTCACACCTCCGTGCTTTCGCCCATGCCGCTCCCCTCCCTGACCTGCTTGCACTCCAGAGTCTGGCCAGTCTCATGCACACTTCCTGGCTGAGCTCAGGGGTCATCTCCTCCAAGAAAGCTTTCTCATCATCAGACCAATGTCCTCCCACTTCTTCCGACTCCCACTGGGCCCTGTGCCCCTCCTTGGCTTTCTCATTGCCAGAGCCTTGCCACCTGGAGCACACCCGGCTCATAGTAGGTGCACTGTCCGTGGTTTCTAAACTGAGCTCAAGTGCTTTCTGGTGGAATTCCTTCTCTTTCTTAAGCATCAGGCAGCTAGTGGTCATGCAGTGCCTGGCCCCTCACTTCTAATCTAGAACTTTCAATAAGTGAAAGATCAGAAAACAAGACATGCAGCAAGTTATGACTGTCTGTAAACCAAGTTGCTAGATTCTGAGGAGGCCCAAATATCTGCTAGAGTAGACCTGACCAAGTCTAGGTCATGGACTTAGCTGTGTTCCACTTCTCTATCCACATTTGGGCTCCAGGTGTACTTGGTTTGGCTGAAGCTGCCAGGATGCTGGGAAGATGCAGACCCCTGTTGTGAGTGTGAGTGTGGGGCGCCCATGGTCCCCAGAGCCCCTTCTCAGCCCCAGTCTTACTCGATCCTCACCATCACCTGTGAAGCAGGTGTGTGCAGGAGAGGTGGGGCTGCAGCTGCCTGTACACACACCACTCCGCTGCCTGGGTCTGACCCTAGAGCCAGTGTCTGGAAAGCAGAGATTTCCACTGTGGATGTTTGGGCCCTGCCCTGCCTGCTTTGACCCCACTAGGGTGCTGCGCTTCCCCAGGGCTGCCTCTGCAGGGAAGCTGGACTTCCTGACCATTTCCAGGACAGAATTGATACCACTGGGCTCTTTCATTAGTCCAGTCTCCTTCCAATTGTCTGAAGTGGAAGCAAATCTCAGGCATGCAAGAGATGTGACTTTTTAAAAATAAGTCAACTCCATTTATGTTTAGGCCCCAAGGGCTCTAAGTGGTAGACCTCCAATCTCAGCCAGCCTGGGCTTTTCTTCTCTCCAAAACTGCCCTGGAGTGGGATATCTGGCCCCGCGTGGAGTCATCTCTCCAGTCTGGCTTCCGCCTTGTGTTATCTTCATCTTTGTCCTGGTCCCTGTCTTCGGGCCACTCCAATTTTGCTGAATTATAGAGTCAAGTCACAGTAACTCCAATCTCATCCTCATAGGCAAATGTCCTGCTGTGGCCTGTGGCATGCAGTATACTCAGGGACTCAGGAACCATCTCACTCTGTCTGTGTCTGCCCTCACAGCCGCATCTATGATCAGACTCTCCTCTAAGCTGAAGCTGGGAACAGGGCTGAGCGATGGGATGATACCCACGTTTTCCAATTATCTGAAGGCTCAGTGTTCGTGGAGAGCTGAGATGGGGAGGATGCAGTTGGCGAGATGATAGACCGCAGGGATATTCCCATAGTTCACGTGTTCCCTCTTTCATGGAACGCCTCCACGTTGGTTCAGTAGAAATACAAAGATAAAACATGGACACTATGCTTGAGGGCTCAAGGAGGGAGGAGATTACAAGCCAGTAATTCCAGTACCAGAAAATGAGGGTAGCCTGGATGTAAGAAAATGAACAGTTAGCATCCCTAATATGGAACGGACTTCTGAAAATTGATAAGAAAATCTAGACTTATTGTGCCAATTTCCTGCTGCCACTCTAACAACTTATTACAATCTAGGGGCTTAAAGCAACACAAATCTGTCTGTAGTTCTGAAGGTCAGAAGTCCAAAAGGGTCCCACGGGGCTAGAAAATCAAGATTTCTACAGGGCTGTGTTTTTCCTGGAAGCTCTGGGGGAATCCACTTCCTGGCCTTCTCCAGCTTCTACAGACCACCTGTACTCCCTGGCTCTTGGCCTCTCCCTCCATCTTCAAAGCCAGCAAAGTCAGGTGAGGCCCATGCAGCCTTCTCTCGAGTTCTTTGTAGTTCCCTTTTTCCATTTGTAAGGATGCTCGCAATCACATCGGGTCCACCCCAAGCATCCAGGATAAAAATCTCCACCTCAAGGTTACCTGATTAGCAACCTCTCTTCCACCTGCTCCCTTACTTCCCCTTTGCCATGCAAGGTGACATAGTGACTGCTTCCAGGGATTAGGATGTGGATGATTTAGACGGGCCATTGTTCTGTCTGCCACACTATCCCAACAGAAAAACGAACAAAGATTATGGAAAAGGAATTCACAAAGGAAAGTACAAATAGCACATAAATCTGTGAAAAGGTGATTACCTTTCCCAATAGTCAGGAAAACAGAAGTTGGGAATAGCAGTGGGATCTCATGCTCCACCTCCTGGTGGCTAGAATTTAAAAGGTTAATTAACGCTGTCTAGGGTTGATAGGGATGTGGGAATGGGCATTCTCACCCCTGGTCAGAGTGCAACAGCAACATTTTGGGGAAAGGAATCTGACAGTTTATCCAAAGTGAGATGGGGAAAGGAATCTGGTAGTTTATCCAAAGTAAGAGGAACTGACATTCTGACTTAGCAACCCCACTTATAGGAGTCTATTTTCTTCAGAAATAACACATTGTCACTTCATTCAAAAAGTGTCGTTGCATCAGGCACCGAAGGTGTGGCCATGGACAGATCCGAGAAGGCCCTGCTCACACAGAGCTTACGGTCTCATGTGAGAGGCAGACCACAAGTCAACAATGGAAGAAAGAAACTAGAAATGGCTGCATCAGGATTAGGGCTGTGAATTTGGCTCCTAGGGCCGCTGTAACGTATAATCACAAACTGGGTGACTTAAAAGAACAGAAACGTGTTCCTTACAGCTCTGGAGGCCGGCAGTCTGGAACCAAGGTGTTGGTAGGATGGTTCCTATGGGGAGCTCTGGGGCAGAGTCTGTTCCACGCCTCTCCTGGCTGCTGCAAGTTGCTGGCAATCCTTTGCATCCTTTGGCTTGTAGACACGTCACTCCAATCTCTGTCATCATGCTACATTCTTCTCTCTGTGTGTCTCTTTGTCCAAATTTACCTCTTCTTATAAGGAGGTAAGTAATTTGACTAGGATTCATTCAATTTCACTATGACTTCATCTTAACCTGACTACATCTGTAAAGACCCTGTCTCCAAATAATGTCACATCCACAAGTACTAGGGACTTTAATGTCTTTTTAGAGGACACAACTCAACCCACACTCGGCTGTGCAGAGATCTTAGAGAACAGAAGAGAGCGAGGATGGTCACTTAAACTTGGATGGGCAGGAAGGCCTCTTCCAAGAGGTGACATTAAAACCCGAGCTCCAACTAAGGAGAAAGTAGTCTCTAAAAATCAAGGAAGAGCATTCTCAGAGAGGGAACAGCCATGCAGCAGCCTGAAGGCAAGATTGGACTTGGTGAGTTTTGAGGACTTGCAATACGGCCAGCATGGCTGGTGCCAAATGAGCATAGAAAGGGTGTTACACTGTGAGCTCGCAGCGCGTGGCAGGCTCAGGTCACACAGGCTTGAATACCAAGGGCAAGGAGTTTGTGTTTTGTCTTAAAGGAGTCAGCGACATGAGCTGACCTGTGTTAAAAACTGCTGAATATAAGAACATATGTCCGTGGGTGTTTATTAATCACATCACTGTTTGCAAAAAACTAAAACAACCTGTATGTGCATTAATAGCTTGGAAAGCTATGTTCTATCCATTCTACAGATTATAAGTCTGAGCTCTAGGTATTCACCCAGTAAGATGTTCTTGACATGCAAAGTCAAAAATAAGTTGTGCGGTTAAGTGTCTGGTATATGTATGTACTGGCCCCCGTTGCTCTCCAGGTGTGGACACTGGGTTTCAATGTCCAGACAGGTGTGGCCCAGGTGCTTCTTTAGACAGAGATAGAAGAAGCCCTGGTGCCTGCCTGGCCGGCGGAGACAAGGAAACCAGGAGACTAGAGTGTTTGGAGGCACTTTCACAAAAAGGACTGAATTAAATAATTTCTAACTAACTCTGAACGAATCCTCCTCCTTAGCCCACCCATCCCAAAGACTGGAAGCCCTCCATGACCCAGAACCTGAGGCGCTATGCTCCTGTGGCCCCTATGTACTGGGCATGCCCTTCCTTCAGACTTTCCAGATGCTCAAAAAGTCTTTGTTGACCTCTTGGCCCAGAAGGTTAAATGACCCTGAACCTCCATTCTCTGAGAGGCCCAGGAATGAGCCCCCCAGTAGGACTCCAACTTCTCTGGTGTCCCCATGTTCAAGTTGCTTATTGGATGGTAAAAACCAGACATCTTCTTGGAAACTGTGGTAGCACAAGAAGGGTTGTTCATAATCATCCCCACCTGGGAACAACCCAAAGGCACATCAACCATGGAACAGATGGAATGGAACCATGGAATGGACATGTCCATTGTAGTGTGGTCACACAATGGAGTCATGTACAGCACCGGAAGGAACCATCTCAGCTACATGCCAAACAGGATTTAACCTCGAAACTTACATTAAGTGAAAGCAGGTAAACTCAAAAGAACACGTAGGTATGATTCCATTTATGTAAAGCTAAAGGAGGTGGCAGGGCTGAACTGTGCCGTTTCCAGTTGTGTGCCTTGTTGGCTGCATAGGACTATAAAGAAAAGCCAGGACTCCTGGTCAGCCTGGGGAAGGGGAGCTGCTGAGGGGCCTTTGGGAGTGCCGTCTCCCAGCTCTTGAGCTGGCCTAGAAATTGGCTCACTAAGTTGTTGGTTAAGCTGTATGTTTATTTTTATGCAGGTTTCTCTCTATGCATTATATTTCAAAATGCAAAAGGCTAAAAAAAAGTTCATACATTTTAAAAAAAAATGGGATTTAATGTAAGGTTTGTGGGGACCGACACTGGGGCCCTGTGGAGGTTGTTTTGGGTGTGGATGGATCTCCCCAATCCGCAACCTTGTCCTCTTCCTCTTTCCCTCCTTCCTCTTCCCCTCCTTCCTCTTCCCCTCCTTCCTTCGCACCCTTCCTCTTCCACTCTCCTGCATCCACCACAAAAAGCCCCTGCATCCCCTCCCCTCCTCACCATTTTGCTTAGCACCACAGCCCTCACACCCAGCTTTTCATCTCCTCTGAGAGCTGGCGAAAGCTTTCCAAGTTCACATCCACAGAAAAGAGCACCCAGGGGCAGCAGCCACACCTGAGTTGGCCACCGTCTGTCGGGTCCCTGCCACAGGCAGGGAAGGGGAAGGGGAGCAGGCTTTGGCCAAACCCTGCAGCTTTGGGAGAGAGCTGAGGTGGCCACGTCTCTGAAAGAGCTGAGCCCCTCCCCACACATCACAAGCGCAGCGCAGTGTGGAGCTGGGCACATGGTGGCCAAGGGCAGTGAATCATTTCAGGCCTGAGCAGGAGCAAGAGGCCCATGAGGCTCAGAAGAATGTAGGACCCTGGCTGCCCGGGCTCTCCCTGCCTGCTCCGAGTTGCCTGGGTGCAGAGCCCCCCAGGGTCCCCTGAAACCTGGCCTCACTCCAGGCCTGTGGTCACCGCGAAGCCTGCCCCTCCCTCTGTTTGTATTGGCAGCTGTCTCCAGGGGCCAAGTCCCACCCCCTTCCTGGGGGAGCACATCTACTGGTGGCAAATATTGGCGTCTTCCCCAAGAACTGTCATTTTTTGTGTTTTAAAAATATTTCTCTTCTTCTCACCTTGCCGATGTCTCCCCTCCTTCCTCTCCTTTTTCTGGACGTCAGCTGGGCAGGGGCGGGTTTTCCTTAGGAACCCTCCCGCTTCCTCCAAGGAGCGCTCCTGGACCTCCCCAGTCTTCCCCCACCACCCGCCTTCTCCCTGCCCCTGTGCTGTCCAGAGAGCCTTTCCCCAGCAGGCCTTCTCGCAGCGCTGTGTACCGGCCGGAGCCATCTCTCCACCTGCAGCTCTGTGGCTCACGGTGAGCTCCACGGTGACAGTGGCTGTTACCATCAAGCACCAGCAGCCACAGCGTGGGCTTCGGCACACGGAATCTCTTCATATTCACAGTGCCCTGCCGAGGAGCAACTTCCTCTCCTGATTTTGTAGTTTAGGTTTAGGGGGGTTCAAGGAATGTCCTCAAGGTTCACCTGCCCACACGTGGTGGAGCCAGGACCTCAGACCTCATCACTGCCTGAATTCAAGGCCCTTGGTTTACCTGCGCTGCAAATTTCTACAGGGCGCTCTCTTACCCTCGTCTCCTGCTTACTCCTGCAAGGCAGGCCCTATTATCACCATTCTCTTCTTACAGAGAGGAAAACTGAAAATCAAACAAATGGGGTGACTAAGGCGACACTTGGCCCTCCGGTTTCCAGGCCTGAACCTTTGCTTTTCAGTGCCTTCTCCCTTCCCCAGCTCCTCTGTGCTCCCCTAGGGACAAGAACTGCCCTGGATCCTGCCTTCCTTCCTTCCGTGTTAACTAAGCCCGTTATGAACAAATTACTGTCTTAGTATCAGAGGGATGGATCTGTCTGTCTATCCGTCCATGCATCTACCCATCCATCCACTCACCCACCCATCCATCATCTTTCTCTATCTGTCAGTTCTCCCATCCATCCCCCATCCCTCCCTCCATCCATCAATCCATCCATCATCTCCCATTCACCCATCCACCTACCCATCTACCCATCTGTCTATCTATCTACCTCATGGTCCATGTCAGTGCAATCAGGGAATTCACAATCAAGCAGATAAAGACAGACACGTGTCTACCTCATATACATGCATGCATATATTCACAGACATACATACAGAAATAATTACTTATAGACATGTTTAATGTACTGCCCAGGAGAGGTGTATGTACCATGCCATGGGATTTTGAACTTGCACCTAGTAATAAGAAGTCAGAAAAGCTTTGTTGTTTTAGCAACCCTGTCCTGGGCCCCTCACATCCCCAGCCAGATGTGGTGCTGGATACCAGGAAGACAGAGAAGTGAAGCAGACACGACCTTGGCTCTCAAAGAGAGTGCCTCAGACTGACGCTGTTGTGGGTTTTAGGGGGAGGTGCAGGAGGCAGCACCGGCAGCAGGGCCCTTATTTGTCTCCTAGGGAGAGGCTGCGAAGTGACTGAGCAAGAGGTGGTCCCAGCCCGCCTGTCACTTGCTCTGGAAAGGGACATAGCATCTCTGGGCTCAGAGCTCTGGTTTCTGAGTCACTTTACCAATGTCAAGGAAACTGGGCTTAAAGGAAGGAAATGAACGAGAGAGGGGTACCCCCACCCCACCACCCTGGCTCCAACAAACCCAGCACCTCATTTCTGTCGTGTCCCCCTGTCAAAGCAAGCCTCAAGCCAGCCTGGACTCAAAGCTGGGAACAGACCCCCTTGAGGAAGGTGCTGCAACATCATTGACTAGAGTCAGGGAGAAGTAAGGGATGTGGCCACCGTCTACAGTCTCCCTCTGGTCACCCCAGCAGGCTCCAGCTGACACCCACTGCTCCACCCGCAAGCCCAGAAGGGCAGAAGCGCGAGGTGCCACGTGTGGGGAAGAGGCTTGGGTGGGATTGCACCAGGGCCTGCTGACTGCAACTCAGAATTCCTCTGACTGGGTCAGCAGCTTCTCTCTGAGAATTTAAAAAAGCTGTGTTTTCATTTTCATGTTAGTCTAAAAACACATTTAAACATGTTCTAGGCCATCTGCAGAGCCTTGAGCCCCATGAGGAATTTCAGTGTACTTGGGTCTGCATTTCTTTCCAATCCGTGGTGCCAGGGCCAAGCAGCAACATTTTCGTGGTCTTGGGAAACTGAAGGAAGAAGCAGCCGGATGCCATCAGGACGCAGGAAGTGAGCTTGGCTCCTTGAGAACCACAGAAGAGCAGAGCAGGGGGAAACTAGCCCTGGCTCGCAGAGCTGAACCGGAAGAACTTTCTCCCAGCAGCGAGGAGTATTTCCACATCATTGTGGCAATTTCATACCCACCAGCCTCCTCTCCAGACATCTTGAAGGGGGGCTGTTCATGTCTGGCTGCAGTGAGGCTGGGAGGAAGCACCGGGTGGGCAGTGAGGTGACACGTGTGGACAGCACTCATTTGTGAAGGAGATTAAGGGTGGTACCTGGGTCTCCGGAATAGATGAGCACCCCCGCCACTCTCCCACAACAGCTTGACCGAATGAGGACTTTGAGGGCTGGGTGCTCCTTCAACAACCTGGCAAGGGAAGTAGTGCTGTTTCCACTTAGCAAACAAAAACAGGTACAGAGAGGTCAAGTAAGCTGCTCAAAACCACACAGCATTGTAACTAGACAGCCGGGCCTCTTCCCAGCCCCAGCTCAGCCTCCTCCCCAGAGACACTTGTATCCTGGGTTGGGAGCCCACCTCCGGGGACTTCTTTGGGCCAGACAAGAGGCTGAGGTATTTACCGTACCTTACCTCTGCCAGCGTGTCGGGCAGCCCAGCTCATACTCAGGTAATTAAGTCTTCGAGTAAACACTGGAGAAGTCCGACCTGTTTTTACATCGTTTCAGGAAAACAAAGTCCCAGGAGCTTTCCAGAAAGTTCAGAGAGTAAATAGGGACAAGTAGCTTGAGGCCTGTCCCTCCCCACCCTGCCACCCCCTTACCTGGCTCCTTAGCTCATCAGTCACCAAATCAGTGTGTCATTTGTTCTCCAAAGAGTGCTTGGCCTGAGCCTGGGTTGGTGACAGCAGCCTGTTCCCTGGGGGCTTTGTGTTTCCGGGATTCACCAGGTCAGGACTTCAGGATTTAGGGACGTGAGTCAGTCCAGGCATTTGGAACGCTTCAGGGCCAGTCTTAAGGGGCAGGCAAGGCCTGGGGCATCAGCATTTTCTGGATCCCCAACGTCCAGTGCGATGATGGACACAGGGTCAGCACTGGAGAACGGTTAGTTGAGCAAAGCACCGTTGAAGCTGTCTCACACAGAGCACTGCCTAGGGCCCAGAAACCCCCGCTCTGGGGAGACCTCAAGCCGGCAGTGGAGAGGGAGGGGTCCCTCCAGAAGCCCACCCCAGTCCCCTCGCTTCCCATGCTTTCTTACTAAGAGACAAAGCCTTCATCACCAGAGGGGAGGCTCAGAGGCTGCTGCCTGGGCCCCGGGAGCTCTCAACAGCCAGGAGCTCCTCCTGGAGGCTGTATGGATGGGAGGGGGAGGGCGTGAGGAGACCAGGTCCTACATCAGGAGAGGGAGCAGGACCCAGGACAGCACAGGAGGAGCATCACCCATCCCCAGGACAGTCCAGGATGGGCACTGCCAGGAGCTCTTGGTCAATAGATTCATTTCTCCACCATGTTGGAGAAGGGCTCTTCTGGAGACGCCACAGAGCAGATCTCGCAGCCACCTTGCCTGTGCCCCTGACCCCTCTGATTTGCATGAAGGGCTAGCTTCTGGGCCTCACAGGCTACTGTGTTGGCTGGCCCCCACCTGGGGCACCTGCCACCTCCTGTCCTAATTGTCTGCAGACTTACCTGTCTGCCCACCAGCCCTGGGCAGCTGGAGGGCAGGATCCACATGTGACGTGGCCCTACGTCTCCATCTCAAGCCTGGCGCCTGGTAGGTAGGGGGTCTCATAAGCCCAGCACCTGCTAGGTAGGAGGGTCCCGGGATGCTTCTGTTGTGGAGTGGGTGACTGCTGATGATGGAGATGTGTCCATGGAGACAGCACCTGACCAGGCATCAGGAGAGCTGGGTTCTGCTTCCTCCTTTGTCACTAGCTCACAGTGTGACCTCAGGTAAAGCATTCCACTTTTCTGTGCTTCAGTTTGCCCAGCTGTGAAAGAGGGGATCAGATGACAGGGAAGTTTTTCTACGTTTCTGAGAGTATGTGTATCAGCCAGGAGTTCAAACACAAAATCACTGGAGCAAATCAGTACAATATGGTGGAGATTTTAGATAGATTAGATAGGTAGGTGGATGGGAGGATGGATAGATAGATAGATAGATAGATGATAGTAGATGATAGATGATAAATGACAGATGATAGTAGATGACAGATGATAGACAAATAGACGAAAGGTAGATAGATGATAGTAGATGATAGATAGATAGATAACAAGTATATAAATAGAGATAAATAGATAGATAATAGATAAACAGGTATATAAATAGATGATAGATTGATTGATAACAGGTACATAAATAGATAGAGGATACACAGACAGATTTATTACAGGGAATTGGCTCACACCCATTGTGGGGGCTGGTTAAGTGTCTCCATGTCACTTGCTAGATCTTGACGTCCTCAGGGCAGCAGTCAGGAAGGAAAGACCATAAGCAGGCTGGAGCCCCAAAAGCATGATGGACTAGAACCCCACAGGATGGACTGAAACCTGTGTCCATTCTTGTTGCCTCTGACCTTGGTGACAAGGCAAACTGGCAGAAGCTGGGGCCCTTCATCTAACACATGCTTATGTGACCCAACCGCTGCTTCACACCAGTGAGGCAAGTCAGCAGATCAGCACTCTGTGTACTACACAGCAGTGGCTGCCTTCCTTCCTCCCTCCAATTATCTCTCATGAGAACGTCCCTTTTAGCCCACCCTAATCAGAAACATGCAAAAAAAGGAATTCTGGGGGACAGAGTTCACAAAGCTATCACAGTGTGGTTATGATTTATTTCTTGTGTCAAAAAGTCATTAAAAGAAAGTTTGGGGGAAAAAACTATCATTCTGAAATTTCCTTAGCGAATGGAGATTATCACCAAATAAATGACTGATTTTGTAATGTGCAGCTCCCAGGTCATTAATTCAGAATTAGATACAGCCATGCATTTTCCACTCCCTCAGGATGGGCCTGGGTCTCCTTCTCCTGGAACCTTCATACACACAGGCTGGACAGGCTCTGGTGAAAGGAGGGCTGATAAAGTGTGTTAAAGTGGCCTCATTTATTCATCAGGGCTGGTGTGCAAGTTTGTCTCATTTCATCTCCATACCAACACCTTGAGAGAGACACTAGGTCCCCATTTTACATATAAATGTAAAATGGGGGAAACTGAGGCACAGAGCGAGGCTAGTAACTTGCTCAAGATTACATAGCCAGTAGGGAGTATAGTCAAGATTTGAACCCAGGCAATCTGCCTCCAGTGCCTGAAGCCAGACCACACACCATACACTACCTCTGAGACTGAGCATGTGATGCTTGTCATTTTACAAGACTTGACTTAAGGTGTACTGATGGATTGTGAGTAAAAACTGTCAGGGCCAGAAATGTGGTTCATTTTCACATTTGTCCCTGGAAAACTGAAACAACTGACCCTGCTGACAAGTCAGTCCGTGAATGTGTATGGTCTCATCCCTTAGCCCAGCGTGCTCTGTGCCTGGGATTACCAATTGCCTCCCTAGTTAGGTAATATTCCTTACCTAATTCTTCAGTAATAGGACTCTCAGTTTTGAGCTGGGCATATGTTGCCTATAAAATAGGCTATTTCCCAGCAGCCTTTCCAGAGGGACATAGGTGAGGCCGTGTGGTTGAGTTCTGGCTAGTGGGATACTAGTGGAAGTGTGCAAATTCTGATGCATTCTTAGAAGGAAGGGACATGCTCTTCTGGTATCAGTTCTGGCTTCTGGAGAAAGGAGCAGGCTGAAATGCAGATGTAATGGCCAGAGCTCCAGCAGCCATTTTGGACCCCGGGAAGCACCTTGGTCCAATGGGAGTCACACATGGGAGCAACAAGTAGAAGCAGTGTGGGTCCCTGACACTAAGGAGCACCATGCCAGCCCTGCACTGACTACTTCGGGACTTCAAGAGCATTAGGAAAAATAAACTATTTTGTGTACCTGCTTGCTACTCAAAGTATGCTCCAAGGACTGACAACAATGGCATCTCCTGGGAGCTTGTTAGAAATGTACAATCTTGGGTTGCACTCAGACCTACTAAATCAACATTTACAGTTTGATAAGCTCCCCAGCGATTTGTATGAACATTAGAGTTTGAGAAACACTGATTTAAGCCACTGTTGTTAGCTGAACCTAATTCTAACTGACTGTGACCATGATGGCCCTGCTGATGCCGGCAACTTGAGCCTCCCCTGGTATTCTTAGAGTCTATTGAGGCTGCAACTTCTGAGGAAGGCACCCATGACTCAGGGGAGCCGTTCTTCTGACAGTCCTTTCCTCATCCTGATCTTGCTGCGCGGGGCTCTGTATGAAGAATGAACCCATCAAAACCACCTGAGTGGTGTCTGTGCACCTGAGTGGCTCTGTGTGGGCCTGCATGTGTGTGCGGAGAGGCTGGAGAGAGGAAGGGGGTGTGTTTACCTACGAGTTGTGTATGTCAATCTGTAAGGAAATAAGAAGAAGACAAGATGGGGACATCCAGCTTATGGAGAAATATGATTAAAATCAGATTGGCTCTATGGTGAGCGCCTAACGGCAAGAATTCTGTGAAACTAGGCATCTGGGAAGGTGCCATGATAAGAAACGGAACTGGGGACCTAAGTGGGGTGGGGCAGGGATGCTGGCCCCTTATGAGGATGGAGGCCATGTGGGCTGAGAGGCTGATGCTCCCCATCCATGAGTACGGAAGGGCTGTCCGCTGGCGCAGATCGTGGATGTTAACATGTGGTCAGAGGGTAGGTGCAGAGTGTGGTTTATGTGTGCTGGCCAACGTTTCCATTGTCACTTGTGTTTCTGCATCTCTCTTACCCTCTTTTGTCCCTCCTGGAAGAATTCCTTAAGGCCTGATAGCCAGAAGGGCCCCCAGTTCCGAGAAACGTGGGAGGTGGTGAGGCTGGTGATGTTTGTTTTCTTGCTGCTGGCGGCTATGCCAGCCTCCCCTTCTCTCTAGGAAGGGAGGGTAGCAGCCAGGGACCCAAGAGGTGATGTCATGCAACTGGCAGGTGTGGCAGCTGACCAAGGGGTTCTGGGATGGCTGCTTGTTTTCATGGGCAGCGATTTTAGTCACTCTTTGCTGGACAAACACCCCCCTGGACTCTGGCCCAGAAAAGCAAGGCATAGCCAGGTGGGAAGGGCCAGCCCACACCTGGAGACCCACCCCCTGGGCAGATTCACAATTGTAAATAACTGCAAGGCACTTTTCTGCCATAGAACACTTACTTAACCTCTCTGGGCCTCAGTGTCCTCACCTGTAAGATGAAGATGACAATGTTTCCTTCTGGAGTTGTTAGGAGAACCTGAGTTAACAGATGCGAAGCACCTAGAGAGGTGACTGGCGATGGTAAGCTTGGCCGTTTCTCCCTGCTGTGATTGATTACGGCCATCACTACTATTATTGCTAATATTCTTATTACAGCTAGTTCAGAGTCCTAGAGAAGTTGGAAGAGGGGCCCTCCATGTACAGGGATGGAGGGAAGGTAACACTTTCCAGGGGGGCTGAAGATAAGCAGAAGTTTGCCAGGCAGAGAGAGCGGAGAGCATTGAGGTCCAGGGGATGGACAACATCTGCCAAGGCACGGAGGAGCAAAGTTGTGGATCGGGAGGAAATCAGGCATGGCGGGGATGGAAAGGTCAAGGGCAAGCCAGAAGTGCGGGCGGGGCCTCATCCAGAACCTCTCTCCTCTTTGGATTTTCCAGATGGCCCAGCCTGGCGCCCGCTGCCCTCCTCAGCTGCACACACCCTTGTGAGGACTCTCTCGTGGTCTGGCTGCCCCCTGCCCTGTGCCTGCCTGGACTGAGAGCTCCAGAGGGCTCAGTGCTGCCAATCCTTTTTGGTCTGATTCTCCGCTGAAGCACAGAGCCTTGATGCCAGATACCTCCATGGGGTTTTGTTCAATAAATCAGTGACTCTCCCTCTTGGTCCTGCCAACCCCCTAAGACCTCCCCATCACCCACCTGTGATGCCCTGTCTACTTCCTCAGTTGCCCCAAATTTTCTCATTCTTTGGGACTCAACTGTCCTTTGCACAACATCCTCCAAGACGGCTCTAGACTCTCTCTGACCTCCCATCCTCTCCTGTTTCATACATGCTCTGAGCCTGGGCCTGCCCCAGGTTGCCCTTGAGTACTTCCTTCCTTGTGTAGGCCCTACAGAGGGTGAAAGGCTGGGCGCCAGCGTGGTGCAGAGCTGGGAAGAAGCCTGCAGCCCTGGGGCCCTGCCTGTGCAGCTCCTGTGCCCCCATCCCAGACCAAGCTTAAAGACTGGAAGGGCTAGAAGCTAGTGAGGACAAAGTATTACTTTCCTTACAGCCCGGCATCACTGTACTTCAACACTGAGGCCTTGTTTGCATCCTCAAGCTTTGACTACAGGTGGCTGTGGTCACAGTCCTGTTGCTGACTGCTGGGGCCCATCTGGGGCATTTGGCCATGCAACCTGGGCATGTGCCAAAGGGGAGTGTGCAGAGCCCTCCCAACCCACCAATGTCTGACTTATTCCTGTGCTTCCTGGGTAAGGTGTTTTGTTTTGGTTTTTGAATACATCTCTGCTGGACTAATAACCCATAAAGAGGACAAGAACCTTGCCTCAACTAACAACCCACCGGGCTGAAAACAGCAGCCTCCGCAGGGCTAATTTGCTTGCTTCTGATGGACAGGCAAGTTTGTGCTATGAGGACTGGGTGCTCTCAGGACAGGGCTTTGCCATCTGGTTGCTGCCACCAAGAGTGGGAGTGCTGTCATCGAGCTATGAGTCAGTGAGTCAGTGTCCCCTTCTCTCCTCTCTGCACTGGCAGCAAGTACCCTTCTCTCCTCTCTGCACTGGCAGCAAGTACCCTTCTCTCCTCTCTGCACTGGCAGCAAGTACCCTTCTCTCCTCTCTGCACTGGCAGCAAATCCCCTTCTCTCCTCTCTGCACTGGCGGCAAGACCCAGAGTCACAATGGATGCTCACGGGGGAGCTGGGATCCCAGCACTCACTCCTCTCCGTTTTCCCTTCCGTCCAGGGCTGTGGGAAAGCAGTGTCCACCTGAGCAGGCTGCATTCCTCATGAGTCGAAGTGGTTTCCGCCAGGAGTTTCCATCTAGAGGAGCTGCACTCTGAAGCCCATCATTGTGTTCAGGGCAACTTTTTGAATGTGAAATCCTTAACAACATGGCAAGTGGATCAAATAGCTTTTGGTTATTAAAAGACACCTGGCTGATCAAAACCTTCCATCCCAAATGCATCATCCCTTCCTTCACTCCTCTACTCAGATTTGACTCCATAGCGGGGAGGACCTGAAGTAAGATGGGAGGGTGTGGTCTCTTCTGAGACATAGGGTACCTCCCACCCCACCCTGCCTTCTGGATCCGGCTACTGCACGGATGGGGCAGGAGAGAAAACGCTGTGTCCCGGGACCTAGGTCCTTGCCCGTGATTGGAGGCCTCCCCACTGCAGTCTGTGGCTGGCGCAAGCCCCCGTGTCCTCTTCATCCCCGTGGACAAATGTTCTTCTTCACCTTAGGACCCTCTCTCACTGACATCCTCCCCCAAAGGGACAATCATGTGTGGTCCCCATTCCTGGCCTCCACCCTGGCCCTGTCTAGGTGGGACGCCTCCTCACCCAGGCAGTTCACCGCTCTAGCCACTCTGATGTTGGCGCTCCTGCAGGTGGAGTTGTGAAGCCCTTGGGATCTTTCTCCATGGCTGGCCAGAGCTCTATGGGTCTGGGACAATGCGGGGACTTCCCACACTCCCCTCAGCCCTCAGCCTGCAGGGGGTTCTCTGCTCAACTACTGAGATTACACCCATGGAGCTTCCGGCTTCAGAAAACTCCAAAGGGGAAGACGGCGCCATGGTTATGTCCATGGCCTCCTGAAATGCTGGGACTCTGGTCAGCTCTCACAGGTGGCCCCTCACTCTGCTCCATGCTGATGAACAGCCAGCAGGAGCCCGCAAGTGGGGAGCAGAATGCCGATGACTCCCTTGGCAACCTGCATCTTTTGACCTGGCTCAATGCTATGGCCAGCGGCAGGGCAGGCAGGGAAGTGGCCCCCCCCTCCCCTCAGGACGGGGGGCAAGCTCTCACCACAAAACCTTTCCTCCCATAAGCCACACTCAATCCTGCTCCCTGCCCCATCTCCAGGTGCTGTCCTGAGTGACGGAGCTGAGCAGAGGCTGATGATGATAGCAGGCTACAGCTCTATTTCTGGGAGGAGGAGCCCGGCCTCCTTATTTGGCCCCTCTCTTCACACTATGGGGCATTTAGTGCCTCCTCGAGTTCACCTGTGGACCCAGTTTCCAATTCCTGAGCCCCAGGAAAGGTCCCCCTGGATGTGGCATTCAGCAAGGTTTGCTGAGTCATCAAACAGGACACTACAACAGGACATACTATAGACAGGTCATATTGTATTATACCCAGCTAACTTTTCAATAACTTTCACTAACTCTTTCTGTTTTGATCCTCTTCACCGCCCTGTGAGATAAAGTCTCAACGCTGTCATCAGTCCTTGGGTAGGTGTAAACAGTTAACTAGCATGCCTGAACTTCAGCGGCCTCGTCTGTAATACTGGGGCCTACAGAACCCATCACACACGGGTGTTGAGAGAATTCACTACAAAAAGGTATGCAAGGGCTTAGCATGGAAGCCTCAAAATGACCATGGAGGCACAGCGACTGCATCTGGGATGGGGCTGGGCTGGGGAGGAGGCAGAGTGGGGAAGCAGGAGAGCTGGAAGGGGTGAGGTGGCAAGAGCACAGGCTCGGGGACCAGGCACACATGGACTTCAACCCTACTTTGCCACTTATTAGCTGTGTGAAAAGAGGCATGTCAGTTAAATCCTTTTATCATTAGTTTCCACTTCTACAAAGTGGGCACACCAGCATTTACCTCACCACTGCTGCTCCTGTAGCTTTGCCCTTGTCACTAGGCAACATGCCATCTACCTAGTGTGAAAATCTACCTTGTCACTAGATGACGTGCTATCTACCTAGTGTCACTCGACAAAACCTGGGAGTCACTTTGGAAATCTTATTCTCCTCACACTCCACATTTATCAGCAATCCTGTCAAGTCTATTTCTAAGCACCTTCCAAACCAAATGGCGTGGAGTGAGTAAAACTGACCATATCGGGGTCCTTTCCAGAGATGCAGGTTCACTGTGCAGCCTTCGCCAGCTGAGAGCCGTTCTTGTCTTTCCCCCTGCTGGGTGATGGACACCCGGACTCAGGCATGGCCTACATTGAAACACCAGAAATTCTTTATAGAATTATAGTTCTGAAGTGAAGTTATTATGCGTGAAGCTCTCTCTAATTTTGTTCCCCAAGAGGACACAACTTTCACTAGAACTACATTGGTGAGGAGAGTGCTGTCCCCACTAGGAAGTGGAATAATGGCCTTTCTCTGAGGGCCGGAGATGCAGGTCAGAGAGAGTGTGGTGGAAACAGGCTCCTGATTTCAAGATGGAAGAGCCTAGGGGGGCGGAGACAAGCAATGGTACATGACCACCAAAGACAGCAGCAGAGAACATCAGAGGGGACCATCCCAGAGAGTTGGGCTGGAATGATAACTGTCTGACCCAAGTGGATCTTCGTTACGGCTCTTTGGTTTTAGGAACCTAAAGACTGAAGTAGATAGGTAGCCTGCTGAGATTCCCTTCGATTTGACTGGAGTCATTATGATAGAAAATCATGGCTTTTCAACCAATCCCTAGGTAGGCTTGATTCAATTCCCAGACTCAGTGCCCCCAGGAATAAATCCATTGGCCTTAAGGCAGGACCTTGTAATAACATGAATGTTTCTCCAGGTCTAACACAGAGTGACCTGGGCCATTTGTCAGGTAATTTTGCACTGGTGAAAGAACTGTTGAACGTTGGTTCTGAGCTAAGACTAATTCCTGGAAACTTAAAACATCATTGTGGTCTATCAGTCAGAGGATTTTGAGGCTAAGGGGATGACTGGAGTTTTGACTCAATTCACCTAACTGAAGGCAATGAGAACCCAAGCCCATCCCATGTTTATTTTCCATTTTCACATGAACAGTTGGAAATGCTTAGAAATGGACAGAATCTCTACGCTGACTCCTTGATTTGTGGAATAATGGCTGTCACAGGCCTAGTATAGTACTGGGATGGACCACATGGAAGCCCCTGGAATTCTGCCTCCCTACCAAGTTATTAGTCCATACAGTTCTGTATCCTTTGGGGAATTTCAGATATTAGTGCCAACATAAAATATTTGAAAAAAGTGCAAGAGTAGTGATTCTTATTTTATTCTCATATAACTTGCCTGTTTAGTTGATACAGAAGACAGGTGGATCTTGGAGAGTAACCACAGATTATTGTAAATGTATTCAAGGGGTGACCTCAATTGCAGCTGTTATTTTAAGATGAGGAACCTTTACAAATTTACACAGCCCATGGCATCACAGTTGGTCATTTAAAGAAAATTCCTATGAACATAAAAGCATCAGGAAATCAGTAGTTTGATTTCACCTGGAAAGGATAGCAGTACACCTTCATGATCTGCTCTCCGATTACATCAGGCTTCTGGCTTTGTGGCACAATTCACTGTAATTGTCTCACCATCTCCCATGATGCAATGCTCATCTCCTACATTGCAGACATCAAGCTAGGAAACCAGGGAAAGTAAAAAGTACATGTACTTACATGCTTTGTTAGGCATATGTGTGATGTAAGATAGGTGATAAAGTCCATACAAATACAAGGCCGCCACCTCACTGAAGTTTCTGCGATTCTGGTGGTCTGGGGTATATTGGGATATTTGCTCCAAAGTGAAGAAGCTGTTTCACTTTATTCCCTTGTACGAAAAGGAGGCATGAGGCTTCGTGAACCTCTTTACACTTTGTAAGGAGCACACCCTGTTTGGTTGTGTTGTGCTCTTCCGACTCATTTATGAGTAAGCCATAAGACTCCCTGGTCTGGGTGGGGCTCACAGCAAGAGGAAGCTCTTAAGCTGGCCAAGGCTACAAGCAGCTCTGCCCCACTGGGCCTTATAACCCAATAGATCCAATGGTGCTAAGTTTCTTTAGTAGGTCAGCGTGTTGAAAGCATTGATAGAATATCGTAACTGAAACCCTAACATTTCAGAGCAAAGCTCTGATCTGTTCAGCAAGCACCTATTCTTTTGTCAATTAGCTCCTGGAAGAATACTGGGCCCAAAGAGAGAAACTGCATAGCTGACCAAAAGATGACAGATGACAGAGAGGCCTTGCACCTCTCCTTATTTGCTGGGTGTTGTCAGCACCCCCAAACAGTAAGACTGAGCATGCCTGCAGCATTCCATCACTACCTGAGGGACCCAAACAGGGCTAGGCCCTGTACCTGGCCTGTCGAGGACCAGAGTCAGAAGTGGACTGGTAAGTATTTAACAACCAGCTCTCTGGGGGCTCCAGCACTCATTTGTGGTGTTTGCAGATTTCCATGGTGTAAATACTCCCATTGTGGCTACTTTCAAGCTACAGACATAGAACTGGGAAGAGACCTCACCATCAGTTGTCATGAGCCACAGCAAGCTGGCTCCAGCACACCACTGCACAGAGTGGCTCATGTTTTCACATCCCTTCCATTATATACAGGAGTCTCAGAAGGTCGCCATGAAATGAAGTCAATAATAATAATGGCTAGCAAAGAGGTACAGACAGTGAAAATTTTCTTTTAGTGAACTTTCTATATGTAATATATATGTCATGCTGGCTGAACATTTTCTTAAATAAAAAGTAAAATTAATATGCAGTACAAAAGAGAGATCATGAATTAATACTTTTAAATCACATTTTTTTTTTTGAAAAAGGGAAGAATCTTTTTTAAAAACATTGGTCGCCGGGCACGGTGGCTCACGCCTGTAATCCCAGCACTTTGGGAGGCCGAGGCGGGCAGATCACGAGAGACCGAGACCATCCTGGCTAACACAGTGAAACCCCGTCTCTACTAAAAATACAAAAAATTAGCCGGGTGTGGTGGTGGGTGCCTGTAGTCCCAGCTACTCAGGAGGCTGAGGCAGGAGAATGGCGTGAACCCGGGAGGCAGAGCTTGCACTCCATTGGTCTGTGACGGTAATCAAGAACATCACAGATTTTAATTTTGAGCTTTAACTTCTGCAAGTCTGCCAGAGACTTCATCAAAATTGATCTTCTTTGAATATCAATATTCAGTGAACACTATAGCCAGATTTGGCATTCTACCTTTGTTCATAGGTGATTAACAAGCATTTTTATTACTCTCAATATCAAAAAAGTTTTTACACATGAAGCAAGATATAAACAAATAGTTTTGTAAATAAAGTCTTATTGGACCATAGACACATAAATCACCTATGTTTTATCACGGCTGCTTTTATGCTGCAATGGCAGAGGTGAGTGTTTGTAATGGAGACCATATTGCCTGCCTGCCATATTTATTATCTAGCCCATTAAGGAAAAGTTTGCTAACGCCAGCTTATACAATGACAAATAAAAGGTGATTGCATTTAAAGTGTACAAAATTTGAATTTATTTTTTATCAAAAACCCTAAATTATGGTAAATAGAATCAAAACATTTTTAAAATTTAGATTTCAATAGAAATCTTCTTTAAAATATTTAAAATTCTCTGTTACAATTGAAAGAGAAAATATAATTATAATTAATGGATATCAAAATCTTAAAATTATTTAAATAAAGCTCAAGTTTTTAACTTAATTTTTTGAAAATTTAAGAAAATCATATTAAATGATTTTGCAAAACAAGGATTATCCACAATTCTGGCATTCTGCATGCATCTAGTCACTAACAGAAAGCACTGGTATTACACTTCATCATGTTCTTCTTCTTGTTTTTGTTTTTTGTTTGTTTGGTTTTGGTTTTTGGGACAAAGTCTCGCTCTGTCGCCTGGCTGGAGTACAGTGCCATGATGTCGGCTCACTGTAACCTCCGCCTCCCGGGTTCAAGTGATTCTCCTGCCTCAGCCTCCTGAGTAGCTGAGACTAGAGGAGCCTGCCGCCACAGCCAGCTAATTTTCGTATTTTTAGTAGAGATGGGGTTTCACCATGTTGGCCAGGATGGTCTCGATATCTTGACCTCATGATCTGCCTGCCTCAGCCTCCCAAAGTCCTGGAATTACAGGCGTGAGCCATGGCACCCAGCCTCATCATATTACTTCTAATGTAGACCTACATATATACTAATTGAAGAGTAAAATGAATTGTTTAATATTGCAATATGTTTCTCAACTGCTCATGCAAAATATCAACTCCACTATTGTGAAAGATATACTAATTATCAGGTGCCTTCAGAATCATGAATTGGAACAGGAAGAGAAGGAAATAGATGCTCAACGTTACTAGGAAACAATATTTTGTTACTAAACATAAGTCATTAAAAATCCATTGCATTTGTGCTGAGAGGATTTAACAACTGAAACAGTTTGTATTTTCTCTTAGGGAAGAGCTTCCACCATGCAAATTCTCTTTACCTTTGGAAGCAGTGTCTGCCTGACATCTGCAGAGGTGAAACTCACAAATTTTCCAGCATTCAGATGCCTTTTGTGTTGAGGACATTAAACAAGAGATACAGGAATGGATTTCCCTGGGGCCTGAGCAGTGCCAGTCATGAGAATGGATGTTTACTCTTGTCATCTACCAGCACTGAGGCCTGGCTCCTGCGTGTTTTTAAGAAGTGTGTGGAGCTGGGCGTGTTGGCTCACACCTGTAATCCCAGCACTTTGGGAGGCTGAGGAGGGTGGATCACCTGAGGTTGACAGTTCAAGACCAGCCTGACCAACATGGAGAAACCCCCGTCTCTACTAAAAATACAAAATCAACCAAATGTGGTGGCACCTGCCTATAATCCCAGCTACTTGGGAGGCTGAGGCAGGAGGATCACTTGAACCCAGGAGGCGGAGGTTGTAGTGAGCCGAGATCGTGCCATTGCACTCCAGCCTGGGCAACAAGAGAGAAACTCTGTCTCAAAAAAGAAAAAAAAGGAAATGTGTGTGTGTGTGTGTCTGTGTTCATAATATGCAGAGTCCTCTGAGCCTGGAGCTGGGGCAGCAGCCCCTCTTGCTGGGTCTAAGGGTGGTATGTACATCCCCCACATTGTAACTGCCCATGATCACAGTGTTAGGCTGTGAGCAGTCATGCTGTCACGGGGACCTGGCCCCAGGAAATGATTCACTGAAGGAGACACTTGACCCAAGTTGCCCAACGTGCTCTCTCTCTCTCTCTTCAGAATCTGGAAATGTAACACAGGGACTAAAAGCCAAATGGAGTTCATGCCAGGGTTCTGGATGAAAGGCAATCAATTTCCACCTCTGAGATCCTCCAAGCTGTCCTGGACAATCTTGGATTCTGTTCTTCTGTGATTTTGAGTTCCTTCAGGCCTCTCAGTATCTTTCTAACAAAGTTTTTTCTTTTGCTGGTTTGGCCTCTAGTACTTGAAATCAGGAGAACTGTAACTAACACATCATGTGAGGAATTATCTGCATGCCCAAATTGTAAGGTGGGGTTGTACATAAGCCAGCCTGTGAAGAAAGCCTCTGTCCGACATCTGCAGAGGTGGCCACCTTATGGGGCCACACTCTGGTCACAGTGTCCACACTCTGTTAAGAAGTGGAGTCCACACCCATGTTCTATAAGCAGTAGAGTCTATCTGACTGCAGGAAGTCAGGGCTCAAGCCCAGCCTGAAGTTCGCTTGCCCAAGGTCCTGGCTCCACTACTCACCTGTGGTGTGACCTTGGGCAAGTGAACTTTTCTGAGCCTCAGTTTCTCCCTCTGAAAAACGACACCATGCCTCACAGGGGTTAGGTATCTGGGAACTGCCAACCTATAGAGCATCTTTGCATGAATTAGAAAAAGTTGCTCCTCTGGGCACAGGGCTTGGGGAGTGGACTGCAGGCTGGGCTCGAGCCCTGGCCCCCACCCCCAGCTCAGCTGTGTGCTGGGGTGCAGTGCCTGCCCTGCAGTGATGACACCTGTTTTGCAGGCCATCTGGGAGGTAAAGTGCACAGAGCCCCTGTGAGCAATCACTGTGCTTCCGTCTTCCTGTCCTTTCCAGAGTCTCAGGCTAACCACAAACGACACAGAAAACCAACTCACAAGCTGTGGATTTTAGGACAAAATTAGTGAAACGGTTATGGAGGGGAGTGCTGTGTGAAGGGCCCTCATAGCTGGCCTGGGCTCCACACCACACTGAGTCATCACCTGTCTTCTTGATTCCTTCAGTCCTTAGTTCATCATCCGTCTCCGGCCAGCTTCAGGGAACACCTGTGTCTAGGCTGGTTCTGCTGGCTGGAGGGAAACCCAGATGTGAAGCCTGATCCCAGCCCTCCTGAGAAGGGGATGCTGGAGGGGAAGGCAAGACCATTCATCAACACCATAATAGTCCGTTTCAGCATGTGTGCACCCCTCGAGGGCAGGGAGTCTCCACTACTCTCTCCCAGTATGTCCTCACCCCAACCCATGAGACCAGCGGGATGGAGCCATTGACGCCATTTTATAGCTGAGAAAACGAAGTCTCCTAGGACTGCAGTGAATGCCTGCTTCATAACAATACTCTCTGAAGCTGGGCCTGGAACTTGGTTTTGGTGAGCCATGGGCTCCCTCCGTGCACCCATCATCTCCAAGAGAGAAGTTCCTGCTCTAGTCAGATGGCAAAGCCCACCAGTGGGCCACCTTTGCTGGAAGGCAGAGTCCTGCGCGTGCAAACCACCCGCTATGAACAGGCCGCCTCCTTTGCTGTTGTCTGTCCCTCTTGGCACAGGAAGAGGGCCCAGGTTTTGTCTCAGACTTTGTTTTGTTCCTCTGCATGCTAAGTGTGTGGGTTTGGGCGTGGCTGGCCAGAGAGATTTGGATTCATGCTTGTGGGGAGATAGGAAGTCTCCCCACTCCGGAGGACCAAAGTGCCTTCTCTGTCCCAGCTTTCCTGGAGCTCTGCACCGGGCAATACTGGACGACAGGCCAGTTTTTAGTGAAGTGGTTCTTAGTTTCCTGCTTGGTATGTCACAGGTGGGGTTCTTTGGGAAGCAGCTGAGATAGAGATTTGCATTGGAAGTGTGTCCCCAGCCTTTGTACCTCAGTGCCATCAATCAGTCATCGATGGGTCCCACGGAGGAAGGGACGTGCTCTTGGGCAAGGGGGCTCTCTTCTGCCTGCAGGAAGAGGAGGGCAGGGGGCACTGGAGACATCTTAGCAGCTGGGGAAATAAGTCCTCCATTGCTGAAGTGAGGTCCTGTGGCCACCTTACTATTGGTCTTCTTCGTATACATCTGCCGAGGAGCCCGGAGGAGAGGCAGCAATTCGCAGAGCAGGAATCTTGCGCTGCTGGGTCCTCTGGCTAAATACAGCACATGCTCTCAGAACCTCCCGCTAACTCTAGACGGCGGAGGAGTGAGCACTCGAGGCCTTGGGCTGCGTGGAGCATGGGGATTTCAGGAAGGCCTGGATGCTGGGATGAATTTGGAAGAGGAGATTGACCTGTGAGGTGGGCTAGGATGAACGTAGGGAGGGGATGTACAGGGTCCTCCATCAGTCAGAAAGACCTACCTGAGCAGGACAGGCCTGCTGGATGGGTGCGGGGCACCTTTCTGCCCTCCCTCTCCTCTCAGGGAGCCCCAGGTTGCCGTTGAAGGGATGGGGACAGGCAATAGGGTCACAGCCCTGGGGTGGCAGTGGGGAGAGCCAGGAGGGGCCAGATGCGGAGGAATGGCCCAGCTATATCTGGGTGAGCTGGCCCGGCTGCAGCGGACCTTAGAGAGGCGTGGAAGGGCTGACCGCGGTGAGTGGGGCCAGCCTGTCTGAATTAGCGCAGCCGGTTTCCTCTAGCACAGGTTTTTCCACAGCGGAAGAAGATTCAGGATGGCGGGGAGCGGCTGATTGCCTTTGGGGTCCCTCCGTGACTCAGAGCGTTTTCCAGCTCGTTGAACTGGGGCCATGCTGTGTGAAGTTTTCTCCTGACGCTCTGGCGGATGCATACCGAATAGGGAATTTAATCCATATGCTGATGACTCCTCTACCCTGAACTCATCCGCATGCGCTCCTTAAGAGCCCTTTGATGTCCTGCAGGACGCACAGCCTTTTTATGAGATGTTTTATGCTCTCTCCCTGCACTCCCCACCCACCACTCGCTGGTTATGTTTGAGGAACGGAGATTGTGTTTCTAGGAGTCTAAATAGACTCAGACCTTGAGAGACTCAAGTTCTAAATTTGAAGCTCGTGGGCTTCCCTTGGACTCAAGCCCTGGCAGCCCTTTCTCTTCCAGCCCGGGGCCTGGCGGCACAATTCCAGAGGCCTGGCTTTGCATGCACGGATGGCAGGCGGGGTGGGGCGGAGCTGGGGAAATCAGGGGCAAAGCTCTGGGCCTTTCTCCTCACCTCCAGGGTGGTGCTAGCCCTGGGCACAGGCGGAGTGAGGGCAATGAAGGAAGGGACTGGCCCCTGCCCTCCCCGCCCCAGTCTCTCTGCCATCATCCACATCACCCATGCCGTTCATTCCATTGGGCTAACGCATTTTCTCCCTCCATCTCCAATAGCATTGCAACTATGTATGATCTGCTCAACCCTGAACATTTATTACGGGCTCCTTTTTCAGCTGGGAGATGATCTTGGGCAATGGGACGGCAAGTTTCCATGAGAGGACAGGAGTCCCTGCTGAGAAGGGCATTGGAGAGGGTAAGGATAACATTGGAGGCTGAAAGCCAGTTCCAGGCCCCCTAGCTGGCCCTGGGATTTTGGGGGTCTGGACTGGGCCTGGGAAGGGGAGTGGGGGTGGGGGTGAGAGTGGGACCAACTCAGATTGCAAAAGATAGAGCCTCCAAACTACGGCGGCCATGCTCAGGAGACAGGTCTCCCAAATGAAGTGCGTGTGTGTGTGCACACACGAGTGTGCTGGAGTAGAGGGCATTTTCCTGAACTTTGAGTATGGACTGAAGTCACTTTTAGTAGCCTATTAGCGCTCTGACCCTGGGGAGGATGGCAGCTGGTAAATGCTGGGGCCCAGGTGGCGCCAAGAATCTGCTTTGAAGAGGGAGCAGGGAAGGTTCCCAGAGAAGACAGAGTTTTGGTCTCAAGTTTGGAGATGGAGGGGTTCTCTGGGGATACAGGGGTGAAGAACAAGAAGGGGAAGGAAAAGGAGACCCAGAGATGTGCAGTAGGTGTTTGGGGGTGGCTTATGCAGTGGAGAAGGTGTTCCGTCCTTCAGCTAAGAGAACTGTGTGTCCTGGTGCCACAGAGGCAGGTCACACCTGTTGCACAGAAGACTGAGAACTGGAGCTACTTTAGCTAATTTCTGCCTGGTTATCATCCTCAGCTGGCAAAGGCACCCTGCTCTGTGTCCCCGGGACACACCCTGTTGGGAATGTTGGTAATCCTGTGACCCAATGCGTCTCCAGCTCCCCACTGCCGCCCCACCTGGAGATGGGGACAGGGGCAGAGAGTTTTGTCCTTTTCCTTACACGGTAGATGAAGCAATAGAGGATTGGAGAGAGGATATGCCTTGCCTAGGGTCTGTCCCAGATCCACATCTCCCGGAGCTCGTTGCTGCCGCATCTTCCCTGGGCTCTTGCTGGCTCTGTTTCTCTGGGGTGAGGGCAGCGAGCGGGGACACCTGATAGGTCTGCATGCGGAGCCCCCCATGAAGGCCAGCTCGATGGCTCCTGTCCTTAGGGGCCCACTGTCAGGTGGGGACAGACACGGAAACAGATACAGGTAACGTGGTGTGATAGATGCAAGAAGAGAGGTGAACCCACAGAGGGTCCCTGAACCCAGGCTGGGGGAAGAATATGGGAAGGTAGTCTGAGAAGGCTTCCTGCAGGAGGTGAGGCCTGAGTTAAAAGAGAAAGGGGAGCAGGAAGAAAAGGAGAGGGGTGCCAGAGGGAGGCTGCAGGTGTTAGGAAAGTGAAGTGCAAGGTGGGGCTTAGTGCGGGGAGTGGACTGTTGTGAACAGGGAAGCTAGGGGGATTGATCAGCTTCTTCCCTGGGAAAGAGGGGCCTTCTGAGCCCTGCAGGAGTGTCTGCACTTTGTCTTACAGGCCTTAGAGACAGACAAGTGTGCATCCAGAGTGGTCTTCCCTCCTGGGGAAATGCAGGCTGGGAAGGGGAAGGGCTAAGGCAAGACACCAGTGAAGAGGCTGCCAAAGGGATCCTGGAGAGGAGAGGGTGCAGGGGAACAGAGAGAAGGGACACGTTCAGGAGCTATGCCCAGGTGTAATCGGCAGCCACCCCGAATGTGAAGATTGTTGGTGGGGGAAGCGGGGTTCCAGGATGAGCCCGGATGGAGATCCAGGTGAAGTGGGCTGGTAGCCCAGCATGGCTGCTTTTGTGCTCTTAGAGCTGGAGTGCGGGAGAGGCCCCTCGGGAGCCGATTTTCTGCTGTGGTCCAGAAGAGCTGAAGAGCTCAGAGAGGGCCGTGTCCTCAGAGAAGGCTCAGGATGGGGTTGGGGTGAGCTTTGGATGAGCTTTCAAGCCTTAAAGAGGGGACTTGAAATTGAGGGAAGACCAAAGCCCTTGAGAGACACCCCATCTCCCCTGCTCCCCTCCCAGCCTAGCTGTGAGCATGACACAGGCTGACAGAACATTTGCAGAAAGAAAGGGAGAGGAAGGGGAGGAGAGAAGGGAGGCTTCAGCAATTATTTCTGCTCCTCCCACAAAAGCAAGAGCTAGAAGATGTCCTAGTACATACATCTCCTCTCAGCAGGCCCATGGGAGGGCCGCAGTGTCTGAGAGCCACACCCTCTACTTGCCAAGCACCTTGGGGGCTGCCTCCTGCCCCTTGGAGGGAGGGATCTAGGACAGGCAGACTCCTGGTTGTAGCTGCTACAACAGCCAATTGAAGCCTCAATTTCTAGTTTCAAGGTGGAACCAGAAGCAGGTTCTGTCCATTTCGAATGATAAGCCCTTTCCAGAGTCACAGGCTTAGAGGGGAGTGAAGCCAGGACAGCCTCAGCACAGCTTCCCAGGCGTGTGGACCTGTGGGTCAGGAGGGAAAGCAAGTGGCTTCTGAGCAAGGAAGCCAAGGGCCGCCTTCCTCATCCACCCAGATGCGGCCAGCACATGCCTATGGCAGAACTGAGGCCGGCTCAGCCCCACCAGGAACTGCGGTGCCCCCAAGCAACTGGGCACCAAGGATGCCTGGAAATGAGCTTGCCTTCTGTGGTCACGGGAAACACACCCTTCAGGAGGGCTCAGCAGACACACAGCTGCCACTGGGCCAGGCGGGGTGACTCGTGGCTCTGGCTGTTTCAGACCGTTAGGCTATGTGCCCTTTCTATTCATGGGGCCAGCTGGGTGGAGTCCTGCCTCACTTTTGATGAAAAGGTTTGGGCAGCTCTGCCAGGCACAAGTGACTCCGTGTCCCCACCAATCCTCTACAATTATATTGCTAAAGACCAGTCACAATATTGCACCATACCAAACACGGCATTGGGAACTAAGTTCAAAGCACCACGTCACAACCAACACGTGTCCGCCAGCTTTTCAGATGAAGCTTCAACCAGTTATAGGATAGCTGGATGCCTCCAGAAAGGGTCTCATGACATCTGGGCGTTCTTTTGGGAGGGCCTGGGTCTCCGAAAGCCCCCTCCCACTTCGAGGCCTGCTCACCTCTCAAGGAGCATCACGAATGGTCCAGTGGAACAGCCTAGGGATCTCGGAGGATTCTAATCTCACAGCTATAACTCTTCCAAAGTGGAAAGAGCCACTCAGCTCTCTCATCTGTCAAATGAGTAAATATCTCTGGGTCCACTGTCTCCCAGGGCTGTGAAGAGAATCAGTTGAGCTCATAGATGAGAAAACTAACTTGAAAGTTAAAAAGATCTTTCCACAACTCCTCCACCTGAGCTGGCCCTGAAATCTCTGAAGGCATAGTGTTCATTTCCTGTCTGGGACCAGTTCTGTGGCCCTCCCGGGCTCCTCTTAAAAAGCAAATGACAGTGCAACCAGGGGTTGGAAGGAGCAGCCCCACTTCAGCCTAGGTAAGCAGCGTATATATTCCTCCGCACCCCACCTTGCACCGAGGGTCATTTGACTTTCCAGCAGCAGCAGCTAATGACGTGAGGAGACATGACCCTGGCGGGGTCTCGCTCATGTAGCCTCGCTCATAGTTGGGGGGAGGGCCTCATAAGTCTCAGGAAAGCCTCTGGGCTGTAAAACAATGAGACGATTCCTTGGCAGGAAGTGGATGCTGTCCCGGAGGGTGCAGACTTTTCCTTCATTGACCATCCCGTGAAGATCCTGTGGAGCTGGGCTTTTCTAGAGAGGCATTTGAGCTGAGGCCCACCCCGTCGGGCTGTATTCATTCTTTCCTGCAGGGTCTCATCTGATAGATGTGGCAGAGCCCACACTGAGGAGCAGGCATCACTCCGTGCTGGGCGGCATTAACCCAGAAGGGCTCCTGGGGCCCAGCCTGTCTGACTCCAGATTCACATAGCTTCCTTGGCCCTCATCTTTGCAGCCCTGGCCCCAGCCAGGGTCCCGTCCCCCAGCAACAGTGGTTCTCAGGTGTGTGTTGCTATGTAACCCTGAGGACCCAGACAAGGGCTGGCCTTCCAGCCTTCTTTGTACCCTGTGTGCTCGGGTCCCATAGGCCCTGGGACACTGTGGTTCTGAAGGCCTCAACCTATGTTGCCCTGGAGGCTGGTCACTTCTTCAACGGCCCCCACTCAGTCTTCCTCCCTGGTGAGACTTGGTTTTGCTGTTGTCCACACTCACTCCATGACTGAAGGGTAAATCCTAATTACTATAAGCCAAACATGGCTCTTTGTCAGTGATTGGTCTAGAGGTAGGCCTGTGACACAGTTCTGGCCAATAAGATGTGAGGGAAAGCATGCTTTGGGAAAGGTTTCTCACTGATAAAAAAGACACATAGGGAGAGGTGCTCTCTCTCTCCCTCAGTAGTGTCATCTGTATGTGATGCTTGGAACACTAGCAGCCATACCGAGACCATGAGGGGTGTGAGTCTGAGGACAAAGCTAACATACTGAGTGGGGGACAGACTTGAAACATGGAAGGAGCCTGGGCCCGCCATGATGTCACTGAATTGCTAAATTAATCAACCCTGGTGCTGTGCTTCCTCAAGAGTTATTGTGTGACATTTTCTTTTTCTTTTTTTTGAGACGGAGTCTCGCTCTGTTGCCCAGGCTGGAGTGCAGTGGCCGGATCTCAGCTCACTGCAAGCTCCGCCTCCCGGGTTCACGCCATTCTCCTGCCTCAGCCTCCGGATAGCTGGGACTACAGGCGCCCGCCACCGCGCCCGGCTAGTTTTTTGTATTTTTTTAGTAGAGACGGGGTTTCACCATGTTAGCCAGGATGGTCTTGATCTCCTGACCTCGTGATCCGCCCGTCTCAGCCTCCCAAAGTGCTGGGATTATAGGCGTGAGCCACCGCGCCCGGCCCCTGTGTGACATTTTCCTTGGTGCCAGTGGGGTTGAGTTTTCTGCTCCCTGCAGTGGAAGCCTCCCACTGCCTCAATCCCTGTCTCCACCTGCTGGCAGCCCCTTTCCTCCCCTTTAGGAGCCACAGAGATCAGTCAGGTAGCCTCATACTCCATTAAAAACAACAGTAACAGTCTCAGCTAAGGTCACCAAAGTGCTGTGGTTACATTGCATGGAATTGCCCCAAAGATGTGTGGTTTGATGATTTGGATGCTGGTAGCATGAAGCCGCTGCACCCCCAAAGGCCTTCTCCAGAGGGAAAGAGGGGCCTCAGGACCCTCCCACTCCATGTCCACTCCACTGTTTTCCATCCCCAGCCAGGACCGAGAGCTGGGGGATCCTCGCTCATCCTCACCTGGGCGTTGGGATCATCCCTCTGTAGTTGGCGCCACTGTGAGCCTCTCTGCTCCACGGGCTTCCATCTTCCAAGGGGTATTGCAGCTGTTGCTCACACCCCTCACCCCCAGCGACCAGGGCTTTTCTATCTCTGCCACAGCAAGCAAGTGGGCCTGTCTCCCCACCATGCAGCCAGAGGTTGGATTCACCCAGGATCTCCTCCAACCAGGGAACAAGCAAGGTTTCTGGGAGCACCAGGGCTCATGGTCTCAGGAAAGCCTTAGAGTGCCGCAGGTGCAGAGGCAGCCTTCTGTGGCTCTAGCTCCCAGGAGCTTCCTCAGGGGTGGGAGTGCTAGTGGGAGCAGCTTAGAAGCAAGGAAGAAAGCTGTGGTCAGGGCTGAAGTTCTGATGGGGACAAGCCAGCAACAGGGGTGACCCCTGCACTGGGAGCTCCTTGGGGTTGGGACCCTCATCCTTCTCTCTAAGCTGCCCCATATCTGACATGGCTTAGGATGGGTGTCCCATGGGTATAATCGTTCCTTCTTTCAACATGCTGGACATAGGACTGCAGTTGTGATCTCTCGCATCCAGAGCCGGGGCCCCTTCCCACACCCACCCTGCTTCCCTCTCCCACCCGCCTCTGTCCCTGGAGGACCCGTTGCCCACCTCACTCCTGAGTGTGCCCCTCCACATGGCCCCTCCTGATGAGGGAAAGATGGCAGACCCCAGGCCTGGGACAGTACCTATTCCCTCCAGGTGAGCCATGACCCAGGGGACCTGGCCTGGGACCTCCCCTGCTCCCCTTCTATGCCTCAGCACCTGCCAGCCTCACTTTGCTTGCCAGTGTCCCTGACATCCTGAGCCCCCCTGGGTTCCCTGACCTTGGGCACCTGGCCTGGCTCCCTTTACTCACAAGATTCCCTGGCTCAGGTTCCCCAAGAATGGGCTGACCTGCTTGTCTTTGCTGCGGGCTCCACGAGAACTGTTAAAGATGAGCATGTGAGGCTTCGCTTGACACTTCTTAAGAAAACAATCAATAAAGAAATGAAAGGGACACAGGGGAGAGGGCAGGGGCCCTGGCTGGGACCCCGGATCTTAGGCCAGGGCAAACTTGGACACCTTCCCCGACCCTCTGAGCTCTGCCCAGGGGTGGGGCCATGACGCCTCAAGGCAGAGTGGCGGGGAGGACTTGCTGAGCTGTGCTGGAGGCATGGTGAAGGGCTTGGTGCAGCTGCCTGTCTGTCTGCAGGGCTGTCGCTATGAGGTGGACCACACGGTCGGAAGAGAGGGCTGCGGATGGAAGCCAGCATGGGCATTTAGCTCTGTGATTGCAGGCAAGCCAGGGAACCACTCTGAGCCTCAGTTTTGCCACCTGTAAAATCTGAATAATAGCAATTCTCTGATGGGATACTGGACAAAAGTGAGCTAAGCCCTAGGTAACCTGCCTGTGCTGGGTCTGACACTTGGTGGCGCATCTCCCTGCTTCCCTCTTCTCCTCCTTCCTGAGCTTGAATTCAATGCATTACCCACCCCCACTAAAGTTCCCAAAGAGAAGCATAGCACTTTTCTGCATCCTCTGCTCTGTGCCCTGGCTGCCCCTCAGGGATCAGCTCAGGCATCCGTCCTGGGGCCAGCCCTGCCACACCCTCCATCTCTTGGTTTGGCTCTGGGCTCTTCACCCTGGGCCAGCTCTGCGTGCCTGCCGGACTGCCTCCAGGTGTTGGTGACAACTGTGTTTGGCCGAAGCGCTGTCACAGTCTCCCACATAAGGGGAACCATGTAGGCTGGCGCCCAGCCTCCTCTGGCGCAGCCTGCTCCTGTCTGGGTGGGGTGTACCTGCTACCCCTCTGCACGGCTCATGTGATGGCCGGGGACCAACCTTCGCCAGAGGCTGGGAGGGAAACATGCACTCCTGGCCTCCTTCTAACACAGGGCTGACAGCCTCAGTTCTGGTGGGTGGTAGGGAGGAAAGAGAGGTCTGCAGCGGGTGGGTCCTGGGGAAGGTGTGACCTGGTGATAGAGGATGAGGGTAGAGATGGCCTTTGGGGCATAAGGGTGCCTCTGTCCTCAGGCCCTGCTTGCTAGGGTCACTGTGGGTGGGGTCGTCTGCTACTCATAGCGAAAAACTCTCCTGGCAGGCTTCACAAGGGACAGTGTGACCCCATTCCCTCCCTCATGTCCTGGAGTGGCAGCTGTATCCTCACTGCCCTGGTGGCACCTGGTGCCCCTTGTAGTGTTGAGTTGAGTGAGGGGGCAGATTCTGTGTATCCTGTTCTGATGGCACCAGACCCAGGCAGCAGAGCTGGGTCCCCTCCAGGCTCCACCTCTCCTGGCCATGTGGCCATGGGCAGGTCACTGAACCTCACACCATCTTCCCTGAATCCGGAGAGCATGGTCTGTGACACAGATGTGTGAGTGTGGCAGATCATCAGGTGTGCCAGAAGCAAGTGACGGGCCTGCCTCCTGCCCTGGCTCGGTGGCTGCATCCCTTTCAGGCGTCACAAGCAGCCTCTGCCCGCCTAGAGAGCTGACAGGACCAGGCAGCACCCAGGGTCTTAGGAACAGAAATGCTGGTGATCAACGGCTGCCATAGGTCAGCCAGGGTCCCCCACCCACAGATAGGTTCATCGCCAGGCACAGGAAGCGCAGCAGGGAGAATCCAGAAGATGCTGTATGTTTAGTAAACAGTGGGGTGGAGGTCGCTGAGCTCAGAGGGACAGACCCAACGGCATTTTCAGCCTTGCCCTGTTTCATTCATCCCAGATGCCCTTGACACTGTTATCCCTCTTTTATCTGTTCCTTCTTGCTTATTAAAGATCTTCTTGTCCCTAGAATTCAGAGGTCCCATCTCTCCAGCTTCTCTTCCCCATCCCTCAGCCTCTTTCCTGGGGGCCTCATACCCTGACTGTTCCTTGATGCTATTTATTGTTCCCTGGCCCGTTACCGGCCCCATCTGTCCCGACTTCCTCTCCCCTCCCTTCCATTTCCCTGTCATCCTGTCTCCTTCCCTTCCTTCTCCTTTTCTCACCTCCTCTCCCCCACCCCCTTCCACCTCACTCTCTGCGCTCTCCCTGCTGAGCTCATACCTGCTGGATGAGTGTGTGTGTGTGTGTGTGTGTGTGTATGTGTATGTGTGTGCAGGTGCAGCTGGATGAATTGACCTGAGGAGGAGGTGGGGTGGTGGGCAGGGGTGCTCTTCAGAGGAATTGACCTTGCTGCCATTTGGAGATGGATTGGAGGGGCCAGGCTGAGGGGAGTGGCCCAGGTTGCAGCTGATTTCAGCATCCAGGAGAGAAAGCGAGCAGTCAGGGGATGGATGTGAGAAAGTGTCTTCTGCAACTGTGCAGGGGTAGAACCTACACCCTCAGTGGCACACAGGCAGGTGATAGGGAGAGGGGCAGGCAATAGTCAAGCATGGCCCCTGGGGTCTGCAGAGGAGGAGCAGAAGACTGGGGAGAGGGAAAGGACTCACTTCAGGACATGCTGGAGTGAGGCTCCGATGGGGTGCCTGGAGGTGCAGGAGTTGGGGGTCACTGGAGGCCAGGACAGGGCTTGAACTGGAGTTAACCTGAGTCACTCTCAAATGCACACAGAGGGCCTACTGCCTGCCAGGCACTGTGCTGGCTATACCAGCTACACCGCTGCACATGGGGGTAGTTAAGACCACAGGAATGAGAGTGAGGGGTGGCCCCTGGGCACCCACATCAAAAGGCTGATAAGGAAGATGTAGCTATGTGTGTGTGTGTGTGCGCGTGCGTGCGTGCACACACACACACTGCACCCAAGTCCTTCATCTAAACCTTCCAGTCAGATTCGGAATAAAGTGGCACCCTCCCCTGTGGCCTCCAAGGCCTGTCTGTGATCTGGCCCACACTCCTGCTCACCTTGAGCTGCGGGCTGTCTTGCTGTTGTAGTCCCCTCCCAGGTCCCGGCCCTGCTGTCCCTCTGTCCGCAGCACTGTTACCCTGGCAGTGGTGGGGCTCGCTCCCCCACCCTATTAGCATATCTGACTTAGACTGTCTTCTCCGAGGCGCCTTTCCTGACCTCATCATTGTGAATATGGCCCTGTGTGATGCCCTCCCTCCCCAGACTCTTGTGTTTTCCCCACACTACCTGAAATTGTGCTAAAAGCAGATGTTAGTCTATTGTGCACTGCCATAAAGGAATATCTGAGACTGGGTAATTTATAAAGAAAAGAGGCTTATTTGGTTCATAGTTCTGCAGGCTGTACCAGCATGACACCAGCATCTGCTCAGCTTTTGGTGAGGCCTCAGGAAGCTTTTATTCATAGTAGAAGGCAAAGGGGTAACAGGTGTGTCACATGGCGAGAGAGCGGGGGAAGTGCCAGGCTCTCTCTCTCTCTTTTTTTTTTTTTTTTTTTGAGACAGAGTCTTGTTCTGTCGCCCAGGCTGGAGTGCAGTGGCGCGATCTCGGCTCACTGCAAGCTCCGCCTACCAGGTTCATGCCATTCTCTTGCCTCAGCTTCCTGAGTAGCTGGGACTACAGGCGCCTGCCACCATGCCTAGCTAATTTTTTGTCTAATTAGTAGAGACAGGATTTCACAGTGTTAGCCAGGATGGTCTCGATCTCCTGACCTCGTGACCCACCCGCCTCAGCCTCCCAAAGTGCTGGGATTAGAGGCGTGAGCCACGGCGTCCAGCCTCAGGCTCTTTTAAACAATCAGCTCTGGCATCTCACTACCACTCATGGCCAAGGGGCGGGGATGATCCATTCATGAGGGACCCACCCCCATGACTCCACACCTCCCGCTACGCCCACTTCCAACACGGGGGTGTCACATTTCAACATGAGATTAGGAGGGACACACATCCAAGACACGGCACCATGTGTTTGTTTGTTTGCTCTCGGTCTCCTCCATTGAACACATCTTTCCCAGGACAGGGGCATGATCTAGTCAAAGCAGGATCACCGGAGTTTGGTGCCTAACAAAGGCTCAAAACATGCTTGTAGAGTGACTGAATGAAGGACCAAGGGATGGGGAGGGTAGGACATGTCGGGGCATCTGTGGATCCCAAGGCAGGACTGGGTTTCACAAGGAAGGGAGTGTCATTCTGCCAAATTCATTTCAGATGGAAGAAGACTGTAAAAGGAAAAAACAAAGCCGTAACACCACAATGTCAAAAGAGAGGAGCACATTTTCATGATCTTGGAGGAGGGAAACCTTCCTAAGCAAGACACGAAATCCAGAAGCTATAAAACAAAAGCTTGACAGATTTGACTACATAAAAATAAAAAGCTTCTGGCAGGGCATGGTGGCTCTTGCCCATAATTCCAGCACTTTGGGAGGCCAAGGCAGGCGGATCACTTGAGTTCAGAAGTTTGAGACCAGCCTGGGCAATATGGCGAAACTCTGTCTCTACCAAAAACATATATATTTAAAAAAAAATCAGCCGGGCGGGGTGTGTGTGCCTGTGATCTCAGCTACTTGGGAGGCTGAGATGGGATAATCACCTGAGCCCAGGAGGCGGAAGCTGCAGTGAGCCAAGATTGCGCCACTGCACTCCAGCCTAGGTAACAGAGTAAGACCCCATCTCAAAAAAATCAAATACTTGTAATCCCAGCACTTTGGGAGGGCAGAGATGGGTGGATCGCCTGAGGTCGGGAGCTCAAGACCAGCCTGACCAACATGGAGCAACCCCGTCTCTACTAAAAATACAAAATTAGCCGGTGTGGTGGTGCATGCCTGTCATCCCAGATACTTGGGAGGCTGAAGCAGGAGAATCGCTTGAACCCAGGAGGTGGGGGCTGCAGTGAACCGTGATTGTGCCATTGCACTCCAGCCTGGGCAACAAGAATGAAACTCGGTTTCAAAAAAATAAATAAAAAATAAATAAATAAAATAAATAAAAAGCTTCCGCTTGGCCAAATACATGATAAACAAAGTTTAAAGCTATCTGATGGACCAGGAGAAAAGACTGAAAGCATGTACTACTGACAACAGATTAATATCATAACATATAATAGGCTTCTATAAGTCAGTCAGTAGAAACTCACATAACCCGGTAGAAAAAAACGAGTAAAGGAAAGAAATGGGCAGTTCGTAGGGTAAGAAATTCTCACAGCCAGCGAATGGCTGAAGAGACGCTTCACCTCCTCAGTCACCTGGGAAGCCAAAATAAAACAGCAAGAATACATTGGGGGCAAAATTTAAAGGAATAGTAGTGCTGCACTGGCAAGGATGTGGGGCTCCCAGGATCTCCTAAAACAGAGTGTGGTCCCCATGGAGGATGTGAGGCAGCTGGGTCACTTCATGATATTCAAAAATGCACACTCCTTGGGACCCAGAAATTTCGCTTTTAGGATGTTCAGTGCCTCAGGGTTTGTACGAGCGAAGGAAGGAGGTGGCGCCATCTAATTGCTTGTCAGCAGGGAGGACGTTGCACAACAGAAAACTATGCAGCCAACACAAAGCCTGCCCCGCTGGTACTGAGAAATGCTCCCAACTCAGCCAGTGAAAATAACATCAAGTTGCATGACAGCACGGGCAGCACGGGCTGGTTTGTGATTTTTATAATCCTGCATGCGCAGTCACATGGACGTATACAAGCCTGTAATCCCTGCATATGTAACTGCGGGCAGTCATAGATATTTCTGGAGTGAAATGTACACTGTCAACGGTAGGTAGCTCTGAGGAGTGGAATGGAACTGAAGGAGTGATCTCCATCTTTATTGTTTCACTATTGCAGAATTTAAGCAACTAAAATGTATTCCTATTATAACATTTTAATAATGAAAAAATAACAGCACTAAAGAAGGGTGTGGCTGGGGTGTGGAGGGCTGCAGGTCAAGGCAGGAGAGGCCTGAAGATTGTGCACCAGGTTGAGCCCTCAGGAGCCTGCAGGGAGGCTGCTGGGCAGGGGCATGGTGGGTGGGACCTGGGCCACAGAATCCCCATGGGGGCCAGCCTGCTCTCAGGCCACCCCACAACTCCGTGAGGCAGGTTCCTATGTCCCCACTCTTCTGCTATGTAGAGAGATGCAACCCAGTCTCTTGGGCAGGGTGGAAAGTGCAGAGCCAGCGTCCACCCCGCCAGGCACACTCTGACCCTCTCCCGGTGCGGTCAGAGGCTTGGGACCTGGCAACGTGAGGTGGCAGAGCCTTCACTGCGGCAGCACCCTCTCAGCTCAGCAGTCCTGGGTGGGGTGCAGTTCCGGTGCAGCCTCCTCTGGCCCCTGGGAATTTCAGGCTCCCCTTCCTGCGAGGCAAAGGCCGTCTCCTTACAGCAGCCTCCACCATACCCAGAGCGGTGCACAGCTCAGTCCTGGACACGTGGTTATCGCAATGGGTGAGGCCTCTGGGCAAATATCAAACCAATGGACGACTTTGGACATCTGCACCTCGGAGGGGAGAAGCCCAGCTGGAGACCGACTCTTGGATGGGACTTGGAACCAAGAGCAGGTAGAAGGCACCGGGGAGGGCGTGTTGAGAGGAACAACAGCCCAGCACAGAGCTCTGGGCTCCCCCATGCAAGCATAACCCAGGAATCATGGTCTCTGACATCCTGAGCCCAGAAGGGCAGAGCCTTGGGAGGGCAGAGCCTTGCCCAAGGCCACCCAGAGAGCACCTCGGTCTGCCTGGCTCCCTAACTTGCCAACCCCCACCGGTCACTCTCCTTGGTGTTTCTATTTCAGACTTTATATCTCATCTTTGTTTTATTTTCTTTTACTGCCCTCGTCCATAATAACTAATTTGGTGATTTAAGACAGCTGCACTGTTTTGTCTTTATTTCTGCCTCTGACCTTGGTCCTTGGGGTCAGAGGCTGAGTGGCTGGAGGTTTGAAAGGTTGGAAGGAAATTGGGAACAACTGCTAGAGGCCAGAAACCGAGGAGACGCAGCCGGGGACAATAGGCAGACCAGTGCCCCACAGTCTGCTCCTTGGGTGGGTGCTGACTAGGGCCTGGAGCACGGGTCAGCCCTGTCCACTCACACAGCCGAGGATGGGGCTCCAGTATAGAGAAGGGGGCACACACACCAGAGCTGCAAGCGAAGCCATGGCTGCTGCCTGCTGGGCGCTTGCTCCTCCTCATTTTGCCTGCGTAGCCCCAGGTGGGCGCCATGGCTCTCTTGCCATCTTACATAGGGGTTAAGGGCACAGACAGCCAGGAAGGGGTAGGGTCAGGCCTGTCTGACCTTGAGTCTCAGCCTTATAATCACCAGTCAGCAGTGGCCCCGGTATTAGGCTCGTGTCTGCATGTACCTTTTTCTACATGTTTTCACTTAGGTCTTACAATGATCCTATGAGTTGGGTATTTTGGGCTCCATTCTACAGACAATGAAACAGAGGCCCAGGAAGGTCAATTAAGGTCACCCAGCCAGTAGGCTCCAGAGCTTGCATTCTGACCCCGACCGTGGTCCTGGCTCTTTGGGTCTAGCTCAGCCTGCTTGCCTGGGGAGGGGTGCAGGGAAACGAGCAATGCCCGGCTGGTCTCGCTTCACGATAGTGCCCACGCTTTTTCCTTTTCCATTTCTTTTTCTCCAAACCTCAGTTTCCTCATCTGTAAAATGGGGGATAAGCTGCCTTCATTCTAGGGTTATTGTGAAGATGAATGCCAACGAAGTATATGAATTTTTGGGCTTGCTGGCCAACAGGTGGCTGATAAGAGTGGTTAGGAACATTTCCGAGGAGACTGGTTGTCGGAATTTTTTATGCAACGGCTTCAGGCAGAGCACCTAACCCTAGCTCTTGGTCACAAGATTCAGGGGAAAGCATGAATGGCTCAGTGTCAATCCATCCTAAGGGCAGGGACAAAGAGCAGGGAGTGACTGGAGCCACCAGTGTCTGCAGGTGTGTCTGTGGCCTATGGGGGTCGTCTCCAGGGCAAGGCCTTGGCCTATTGGCCTCTGTCAGCTGTCATGCACAGGAGGTATGCAACACAGTCTTGATGAATAGGTGAGTCATTATCCATGAACCCTTAAAAACAGACCTAAACTCTCTCTCCCCCCTCCCTCGTCCATGTGTGCGCATGCTCGCTCACACACGTGTGCACACACAAGCACAGTGGCTCACTCGCCTGGCTGGAGTCTTATTGCACGTCTGGGGCTGCTCTGGGAGAGTCAGGTGATATCACTGTCTGCAGCGGCTACCTAGCCCACAGGGACTCTGAGTGAAGCACAGAGCAGACGTTCATCACCTGTTTGCAGAACTGCCACCTTGGGCCACAGAACAGGGTT
>NW_012115155.1:2786154-2798287 GCF_000951035.1 Colobus angolensis palliatus | reverse complement strand
GCCAGTATGGTCTCGATCTCCTGACCTCGTGATCCGCCCGTCTCGGCCTCCCAAAGTGCTGGGATTACAGGCTTGAGCCACCGCGCCCGGCCCAGAACAGGGTTCTAATGGCACCTGCCCTCTCACCATCGCTCCTAAGCTCCTGCTCAAGTGTGGGGAACTGCGGATTGTCTGCCTTTGTGTTTTCCCCAGAGATCTGTACAGAAATTGCTCAGGACTCGCTAACTGGATGGATGCACGAAAGAATGAAGTGGATCCAGTTGGGTAACTGATGAGAATGAATTCTATGTAAGATGAAAATGGTAACCACGTGAACCAGTTAGAACACAAGCTCACTATTGCTGTAAAATACAGGCTTGCTGTAAAAATGACAAAGTAACTGTCATGTAAACCAGATCAGAGTCTATTGGCCCCTCACACGGCGGGCTGAATGGAAGCATGATGGGCTTATCTGGCAGCTCCATGGCACTGTGGACCCAGGCTCTGCTGATTACAAGAATCAGCTCTCACCACTCAGTCTAAGGTGGCTGCTCCCGCTCCTGCCATCACACCCACATTCCTGCCAGCAGGAAGTGGGAAGGGAAAGTGGGAGGCACTCCTTTTTCTTTCGAAAACATGGCCCAGAAGTTGCTGCTGTTCACATCTGACCAGTCAGACTTATTCTATGGGCCACACCCTGCCGTCAAGGAGGCTGGAGAAAGTGGTCTTTGGCTGGGAGGTCCCGTGCCCAGCTTAAACTCGGAGGGACATTTAATAAAGCAAGAAGGAGAGAACAGACATGGAGGGCATCTTGTTTGCTGTGCCCTGCCTCATTTTGAAAGGTGGAACAGCCTGTGCATTGGCAGTGTGTAGTGGGGTGGAGGCGTCATGCCAGTGTGACTCTGGGTGAGGGAAAATGGCAGGAGAGGCAAAGGGGGGCATTGGTGCAAATGGACTGAGGGGTTCAGGGGTGTGTGGAGTCTCCCAGAGGTAAGGTGGAGAGCCCCTGAGCCCTCTGAGAGGCACAAAGAAAAGAAGAAGGCTACACAACAGCTGGCCTGTGGCCTGCCCCGTGCCAGCCTGTGTTCTAACCCAGACACACAGACAGAGGGCACGAATGGGTGGCACCAGGCTGGAAGCTTCATGCATATGGAGTGCGTGAAGCCCCTGCTTCATGGAGCCCCTGCCACGGCAGCTGCACCATGTGTTGCCAGCAAATCTGAATGAGCCATCAGCTTGTCCACAACTAGGAGCTTCCCAGTTTCCCTTAAAATATCAGCGACTCCGGCAAGGCCAGTCTGACTCTCCTCAGGGTGAGAGTTGGTAGCCCTGGGCAGTGGCCGTGGGCCCTGGCTCTCCAGTCCCCACCACTCCCTACTGGCCCGCTTTCCTCCTGCAGCCCCTATCTGCCTGTCCGGAGGGGAGTGGGCCACCTTCTCCACACCACCGAGACCCCACTCAGTCACCCCAGGGTCTCGCAGGACGCGTCCATCCCTGGATAACAAACATTCAGCTCATTCTCGTGTACTCAATGCCAGGCCTGTGCCCATGAGACGGGGGCTAGCAGAAAGGGTGGAGATCCCTTAGGAAAGGAGAAAGAAGTTTCTGTCTTGTGGAGAAGCAGTCCAGAGGGAGGCAGGCCAAGACAGACGCAGTGGGACCCCGGCTGCACCCTGCTCAGGACGCAGCCCAGGCCTCGTGGTCCAGAATGGGCCCTGGCACCAGCCATGCTTTCTACATTCCAAGCAGTGGGTGCAGGTGCCTGCTACCTGTCCTTTAAGGGCATTTCCAGAGGCTCCATGTAGCACTTATGCTCGCAGCCAGCAGGTCACTCACGTGGCCACACCCAGCCACTAGGGAGACTGGGCGGCCCCGTGCTCAGTGAAACACTAGGCTTGTGTCTCTAAGGCAGCCCCAGGAGAATGTGTATGGGCAGGGCTCTCTGCAGCCTCTGCCTGGGCCTCACAGATTTCTTCCCTTTCCTCCCCACCTCCGACCTCATGAGGTGGTGAAATACACATTCACGGCACGAAAGAGAAACTGTAGCCCAGAGAGGTTTCATCGTGTGTGAGGCTCAGCCTCTGAGCGGCGGGCATTCACTTCACACGCGGATTTGCCCCTAACACGGGAGCCCCCACACATCCCTGCTTGGTGCTTCCACCGTATGAAGCCCGCTGCCAACACAGCGCTGATCCCAGGGACATCCAGACACCCGACAGTCACCACTGACCTTTGAGATTTCTTGCCACTGGATGGAACTGGTATTTTTTCTTCTTATTTGGGTTGGGTCTAGGGTGTGATTTAGCCCATGCTGTGGAAGATGTGACTGAGTATATGTGTGGGTTACTGAGGTCTGCCCTAGGAGCCCCAGGCCTGTGGAGACGCGGCAGCATCTCTGGGGCGGAGGAAGAGAGAGGCTGACACAAGGCTCTCCCCCCGGGGCGGAAGAACTGTCCCAGAAGCTGAGAAACCGCCACAAAACCAAAACAGTTTGATTTCATCCAGCGACCGGTGACTTATTAGCTGCATTGTTTTCAACATCGTCCCTGGCCTGGGCTCAAATGTGGCTTTATTTTGCAAGCGGCTTTGTGTGTGGAGACACATCCGGGGTTCATAATGTTGCAGACCGGGATATTTTGGTTCTTTATTGAAAGGGAAGATCTTACTGCCACCAGGCCCCACCTCACCCTCCAGATTGGAAACTATGTGACCCTTACGATGGGGTCCCAGCTGGACACCTCGAGCCAGATTTCCGAGCTGAAAGGAACACGGGGCCTCCGGGGCCGAACACATGCTCTGCACAGCTGGTCCCGGTGTTTTGTCCTGTCCGTTAAAAACAAAGCTTACACTGAGCAAAGACTTGCTTTCAGATCAAATATTTGTTGGCACACACATGTGTCCTGTTGGTTAGGAAACATGTTTTTTTTTGTTTTAAAATTAGATTTCCCTGGAAAGAACAATGGCAAAATCAAAGGAGACAAGTGTTTGGTGGGGCAGAGAGAACAAAATCTTTTGCCCAAAAAGTCTTATGGTTTGGTGAGCGCCAAGCTGTTGGCGATGCCTGCTTCCTTGGCTGGTGTCACACGATGGGGTTTGCATTTGTCGAGAACAGCAAAGCTGCCACCTGGGTCCCACGGAGGGCTCTGGTGCAAGGCATACTGGAAGCAGCGTCAGAGACGGCGTCTCTCAGCTCTGGTCAGCCTCTGTTCTTTGTGCCTGGCTGTGGCACTGTCTGAGGGTGCCCCAAGGGTTGGGAATTGCTGGACCGATACTGGATGTGAGGGTTCTTAGACTGCTCCCCCCACACAGCCAAGGACTCTGCCACGCTGCTGCCCTGTGGAGGGCCAGCACCTCCATGCAACCCCGCTGCTCTGGCCACAGCTGGGGAGGCCAGCCTCGGACATTGGCCCAGGGTAGCTGTCAGTAGCCTGGCTCGAGTGTGGCACAGTGCCCAGCGTCTGTCCAGCCAAGCAGATGCTGTCTCTTGGGGCTTTGGGCAGCGAAACACACAGAGAAGGATCCAGAGGGCAGAGAGACTCGCTGAGAGCTGGCAGTGAGCAGTGGCTGGGGAGCAGCAGGAACGACGGAGGGCCACACTGACCCGGAAGGGCGGAGGGTGGACCATGTGGAGGGCCAGGGAATGGGGAGGGCAAGGGCCGGAGACAGGCAGTGGAGGCCAGGCACAGGGGACAGCCAGGACTGTGGCCGGGCCTCTGAGCTGCTGACAGGTGACCAGAGATGCTGTTCCGTGGAGAATAGCTCCTGCAGCTGCTTTTTTGCACAGACTGAAATCTAAACTACCTGCTCCTATGTGCTTGAGGGGACATTTTCAGGACTTGGGCTCTAAGGAAGGGGAGAGATAGTAACAGTCAAAGAGTACTCACAGACAGCTCATTCCTTCTAGAGTTGTAGTCCCTTCCCTACCTCTTCCGGGAAGCCCTCCCTGACTGCCTCCCTGCCTACAGTCCTCAGCCCTCTCTTTCCATGGGGTGTCCACAGAACTTGTTCCCAAGGGTTCCCAGCCCCCTGCTGTGGCCTAATTCCTCAGCTTCATGTTTCACTCTAATCCCAGCCGTGAGCTCCCTAAAGGCAGGAATGGTTTCCGGGCATCCTTGCAGCACAGAGGGCAGGGCTCGGGACGGCTGAGGCTCAGTGTGCACTCATAGGTGGGATGGAGAGTTGACCTGTACGGCTCATGGATGGGGGCCTATCTGCAGACCTTTCCCTTAAACAGGGAACACTAGTCCTACTGGCCTCACAGACAGGGACAGGAACTCTCTGTGGCCTCTGCTCTTCACAGAACAAAGAGGGGGAGTCCGGGGCCTCTACCAAACACCATGGCTGTGAGGAGAACAAGACAGGGGCTCCAGCCTCCAGCACATGGCTGTGCATTCCTGGGTCAGCGGCCACCCTGCTCCCCAGCCAGGTCAGGTTCTGTTTGCTGCTCCATACCCCCAGGGAGCACAGAAATCGAGTTCTGATCTTCTTGAAATGAGCATCTGTCCAGTTGCATTGAGCTCAAAGGTTCATTCCACCATGAGCACCTACTTGGTTGTGAGACCCGGCCAGCTCTGTAGGGTGGGCACGCAGGGCCCTGCACAACAAAGAACAGAGGACCACAGCCAACAAGCATCCACTGCACCCGATGCTGGACTCAGCCCTGGGCTGGCTCTGGGAGTCAGGGTGCAGGGTGAAGATGCAAGAGACATTAGCCCCATAGACACAGAACAGACAGGAGAGTAATCAGTGATAGAGGCCCAGAGAAGCGGGGCGGGGCCCAGGTGAGAGGCCTTCCGGAGGGGCGGGACTGTGGAGGAATGACACATTCCTGCTCCCGTCCAAAGGGAGCAGCTGCTATTCAGCAACAGCTGCTTGATATCTGGCAGGCATTGGCACCGAGGGTGGCCAGGTCTTCTGATTTTTTCTAGAGAAGGCAGAAATGCAGGGTGTGTATGTGCGTTATGTGTGCATGTGTGAGAGAGTGTGTGCATATGTGTGAGAGTGAGAGAGAGAGACACAGGTCTCCTGATTTTTCAAATATTGACTGAAGGCTCAGGAAGTTTTGTTGCATTGAGTCCCTGGGCTGCCTCTCCACCCTCTGCAACAGAGACCCACCCAGGGACCAACCGATGTGATTCAGAAGGCAGTGCTGGGCTGGAGTCTGGAGCCCAGGTTTGTAACAGGCTGGGCCTCTTCACCGCATTGAATAGGCTGGCCTCTTTTCCGGGCGCCTGTCATTGGTATCTGAATTAATTCTCACAAGACGCCTCTGAGATAGGTGTCATGACTTTCCTCTTTCTATGGCTGAAAAGGCTGTGGTTCAGAAAGGTTGAGTCACTTGCACAAGGACACACAGCTTGTAAGCACCCCAGGAGACGGTGCTGAGCCTTAGAGGTGTTGGAGAATGGGGCTCAGAGCAGGGCAGTGATTTGCCTGAAGTTACCCAAAAGCAAGGTATGGGTGGGGACCAGCGCCAGGTCGTGGATGGCCAAGCTAGTTGCTCTTTCCTCTTTATCCCCAAAGGTTTCCAACACAATTCCACAACAGCAGATGGGGCCACATCTTCCCGGCAGGGCACGTGGGTGGGTGGAATCCAAGGGTGGTGGTTGGGGTAGGGGGGTGGTTCCCTTTTGTACAGCAAAGCTTTCACAAAGCACATAATCACCTACCAATATATCTTCTTGCTAAGCCTGAACTTTAGTCCATCCAGTTTCCGCAGCCCAACCCACCTGCATTGCATTTCTGGCAGGATGTGGAAGACCTAAGCCAAGGGAACCTCCCTGAGCTCATGGCTTCCGCGGGTAATTAATAACACTCGCAGCCTAAATGTACACTGTTGCACAGCTGTCCAATGTGGCTTGGGTAGATCTGTGCCTTGAGGCAGGGAGCTGGCCTCCATGGCCTCAGGTAACCCTTCCAGCTGGGGACGGCAGTGACCGGGTGACCTCAGAGCCACTGTTCTTCACCCCCAAAAGAGGATGGACCTTGAAGTCACCAGTGGGGCAGAACTGCCGTGTGCCTTTTCTTGTAAAGTATGTATCAATGCCCCATTCTCCTGCCAACATTTAGGAAGTGGCACCTTCGAGGTAGGTGGACAGCAGCCTGGCCTCCCTAATCTCCTCGCCTAGCCCCCTTCTCCTCTCTCCCTACTCGCCTCCATTCAAACCTGCTGTGAATCCGTTGCAAGGATCTCATAATCGCATGCCCACACACAGAGGCACAGATCACTGAGAATGGCTTACAGGATGCCCCGTCAAGGGTTATCTGCATTTCAAAAACTCTGTGGTTACTTTACCCAAAGGAAGAAATCTCAGGCATTGGCAACTATAAATTCTGGGACATTTTCAAGTTCTACCTACATTTTTGCGGTGCGTGTCCTGACAGGTCCCCTTGTCAAAACATTTATTATTTAACCTTCTTCATATATCACCAGTTTTCAAAGCTTTTGCATCCATTAAAAAAAATACTTCTGCCTTTCTAAAAAGAACTTGGGATGAAATCTGGTCTTGCTTTCACTCTTAGGGTCTTGGCACATACTTGCCATCGTTAGTAGGGCTTCTGCTTGGTGGAGCCCTGGTAAAGAGACACCCTTGGCCAGGCACGGTGGATCACACCTGTAACTCCAGCACTTTGGGAGGCCAAGGTGCGTGGATCACGAGGTCAGGAGATCGAGACCAGCTTGGCTAACACGGTGAAACCCTGTCTCTACTAAAAATACAAAAAATTAGCCAGGCATGGTGGCATGCGCCTGTAATTCCAGCTACTCAGGAGGCTGAGGCAGGAGAATCCCTTGAACCTGGGAGGCAGAGGTTGCAGTGAGCCAAGATTGGGCCACTGCACTCCAGCCTGGACGACAGAGCAAGACTCCATCTCAAAAAAAAAAAAAAAAAAAAAAAAAAAAAAGAAGAAGAAAAACAAAAGAGACACTCTCTACTTGGTGGGGGCCAGCTAGGCTCAGGGAGGCTCTGTTAGGCTGTGTTAGGAAGACGAAGATCAACAGGCCCCATCTCTGGGCCAATGAAGCCCGCCACTGTCTGTGGACACACAAGCCCATCTGTGGAGGACCTGGGCCATGTTTCAAGCAAATAATGTTTATTAGGTCCCAGGTCAGCCCATAAAAGCTCTTGGAATCCAAAATGTGCTTGAAGCTTAGGATCATTAGTTCCGGGTTTCCAATACTTTGCTCGTTCATTCATTCAATTCCTCATTTAGTCAGCAAATGTTTACCACGTGCCTACCAGATGTAGGGGTATACAAATTAGGTTTAGGGTGCAGTTATATGACCTGGGCTAGAATGACAGTGGCTCTAACAAGACAGAGGCTGACTCCTTGCTTGTCAAAGCCACAGCTGCTGCATTGCTCAGGCCCCTCTACCTGTTGCTCTGCATTTCTGGAGTGAGCTCCTGTTTGTACGATCCTCACACCTCACACCTACACTGCTCAAGCTCCTGCATCAGCAGGAGGACGTGAAAGAGGAAAGGCACAGCCAGGTGCCATGCACAGCCTGCTCATTCGGACTCCATTGGCTGGAACTTGATCACGTGGTCACACCCTGCTGCAAAGGTACTGGGAACTGTGGTCTTTATTTTGGGTGAACATAGGCCAAGCTAAAAATCAAGAGATCTCTTACTGGGACAGAAAAGGAGAGAATCAATGTTGGGAGACCACTAGTAGGCTCTGAAAAAATTGGTGAATGAAACAGATGTGTTCCTGTGCCATGGATCTCACAGTCCTGATGGGGGGATGGGGCAGTATGAAATAACAAGTGACCCCAAGAGTGAGTGCTTCCCTCTGTGATGAGGGTTGCCGGGGAAGGTGCAGGGCACTCCGAGAGCAGTGAACAGGGTGTCAGGTCAGGCTTCTCCAAGGAGGGGGCATTAGCCTGCAGGACAACAGGCTGGAGGAAGGGGTGTATGCTGGGGAGGCAGAGGGAACGACATGTGCTGGGATCCTGTGGCAGGCAGGAAGGCGGCTGGCCCTTAGGAGGACTAGGGAGGAGCTGGTGTGGCCGGGGTTCATGGGCAACGAGAGGGGATGAGAGGCAGCGCCAGGACAGGCAGGGCCTGTGGCCCACTGGGGCATCTGGAGACCCCACCCCACCATCAGGACACTGGGAAACCTCCCTGTTGGAGCCTGGGGATTGGCTGGAGGGGCGACACAGCTGCACGTGTAATTTTAGATCACTCCACTCTATTGCCTGTCTTCTCTGGAAACAGGGATCCCTGGAGCTCAGTAAAGGTTACAGGGGTAAAGCAGGGGAAGTGGTCCCACCTGCACTGGAGGCAGAAGCATGGACAGAGAGCTTTGCTGGCTCCACCACACACTAGACATCTTGAGCCTAATTAGAATCCCAGAATGCTGGCGTGGAGAAGACAAAGCATCCAGTCCTGCTCCTTGTGTACAGATGAAGAGGCTGGGCCTAGAGAGGGAGAGGGGCCCACCTGGGTCCCCCAGCAGGGTGGTGGTGGTGTGGAAACAAGACGACTCTTTCTGAGTCCCTTGGTGGTGGTAGTGGTGGGTGGCAGGACCTGGGCTGGGGTCACTGGGTCAAACTAGTGTCACCTGGCCCCTGGGAGCTACCTATCTGAAGCATCTCCGGAAACTTAAATTTGCTAATTAATTTGTAATTCCAGCCCTAAGCCATAAAATCAAACCACACACTGAGCTGTCCACAGTTGCTTGACAGCTGGCCTGTCTGATCCTGGCTGTCTGCTCACAAATTGGTATTAGTGGTACCAAGAGCAGATTAACATGGTGACCAGGCACCCAGAAACTTGATGCCACCCGCTGGGCTCACTAAAGCTGTCAGCCTCCCCAGCTGCTAAGCTGCCCAGGCACCCATGTCTCCCCAGGCTTGGGTTGCAGAGCAGTCCTGGGCCCAGCAAGGGGTAGGACGTTTCTCAGCCATCGAGTGATGCCATTGGTCAAACATAAGTTACAGGAGAGAGAAGCAGGGAGGCATTGCCACGAAAGCAGTACTCAAATTTCAGAGTTTGCACAGGGCTTGAGAATCAGTGGTGACCATGGGCATTCATCATCCTAGCCAAAGCCCACATTGCAGAGCCAGAGTACTGAGCCCAGAGAGGAAAGAGCTGTGGTGGTGTCACACAGCACAGGATTATAGCTCTGGCTCCCTCTCTGACAACCTAATGCTCTACCTGTTCCTCTAAGTGAGAGTGCCGCTTTCCCATCATCTCTGCCAACCTGCATATTTCTTTTATGTATTTGTTCATCTCATCAGCTCCTGCCTCCTGAGCACCTACTACTGTGCCAGACACTGTACAAGGCCCTAGGATACAGGAAGCAGTCATTGTGAGAAGAACTGGAAACATGAAGAGTCATTCGTTGAGGTTAGTATGATATATGTTAGTGAACAAAGGAAGGGAGGGCGGGAAGACATCTCAGACAGGATGAACCACGACATGGGCTGCATTAGATAGGGTTGGAAAACGTCACGGTACAGTGGTGTAAGCAGGGCATTTTCCCTCCTGTAAAATTCCGAGGACAGTATGGCCATTCTGACCTGAAAAACCTTGGACACCCATGCTCCTTCTATCCACTACATCTCTGGTCCTCATGGGTCAAGATGGTAACCAGAGCTCCAGCCATCAGGTCTGCACTCCAGGCAGCAGGATGGAAAGATGAAGAAGAAGTGGGGAAATATATGCTCACAGAAACACTTGTACAAGAATACTTAGTGTCAAGAACTATGAAGGGTCTGAAATTTTACTCAACTTGAAAGGTAATGAGTTAGGCTCTTGAGAGGCTGGCAGAAGATGCCAGAACCATGAGTCAGAGAGACAAAGGATGTTATTCCTCACAGCACAGCAAGTAGCATGTGTATCAGCATATTTGCATCAGTTCCTTTTGCCCCAAGTCCCACAGGACAGTGTGAGTGGGCCCAGATGGATCCTGCACTTATAGTGAATTGCATTACAGGAGAGGAACCCTGAGCTTAGGGAACCTGGATCTTTTATAATGGGAAGCAAGCATGCTTGCCCTTTGCTCCAGAGGGAGACGCTTGGTCTTCCAAAGCTCTTTGCAATACAAACATCCATGAAAAGATAGGTCAGTCAGTGCCTTACTCACAAGATGTGCAGAAATGTGAGAGACTCGTGGGGAATTGTCTTCCAATATACAGCAGCTTTATTCATAATAGTTCCAACCTGGAAACAGCCCAGACATTCAACAGGAGAAGAGATATGTTTATGCAATGGACCATATTTGTGCGCTAGCCATCCTAATGGGTGTGAAATGGTATCTCGTTGTGTTTTTGACTTGCAGTTCCCTAAAGATGAGTGATGGGCGTCTTTTCATGCACTTGCTGTCCATTTGTATATCTTATTTGGTTAAATGCCTAAGTCCTTTGCCCCATTTTTTAATCAGGTTGTGTTGTTGTTTTTGTTGTTGTTGTTGATGTTGTTGTTGTGTTGTTGTTAATTATAGAAGGTTTTAACCAGGGTGGTAACTTAGATTTATGTGTTTGGAAGATCCCTGTGGTGCCCTATTTGGAGTGTGAATTGAAGGCAAGATTGAAAGTAGCATGATCAGGGAGGAAGCCGCTGCAATGATCCAAAGATGACTGATCGTCTTCACCAAAACAGAACCGCAGGAATGGAAAGGAAGGGATTGGGGAGAGGCATTAAGGAGCAAGAATGGGCAGGCTTGATGAATGCATGGCAGTGGTGGGGAGAGAGGGGAAAAGTCAGGGTTGTCCAGGTAGTTGACTGATGACTAAGTACATCGCCATAGAGAGGGCATCCTATAGGAAAAATCTGCAAACTCTCCTCTGGTAACGCCTGCCCCCATGAAATCCTACAGAAGCCACTGTATGGGACTAGCATCATCAACTTTTCCTGTTTGTTAAAATATCTCACCTAGCTCTGAGCACTCCCTGTTCGCCTTCCCCTCCCTCCTGCCCCTCCATCACGTCTGGGTACCTGATGCCCCTTATCTCTTGGCCCCAGTGCACGTGGGTTATCCAGATCTTCAGTTCCAGGCTCTGTGTCTGTCCTCACAGATTGACAACCTTGAGAAATCTCTCTGGCTTTTGGACCCTGGCTCCCTGGACTGCTTTTGACTTTGCCTGCTGCCTGGGTTTGGGGTCCACTTGCATAGTGGGTATCCATTGGGGTGGGTGTCCAGCTGACGGGAGTGTGTCCAGTATGTGACCTGCCCCTGGCCATTGCCAATTAGCCCAGGGTGGGGCTGCTTGAACCAGGCTGAGCCAAGCAGAAACCTTTACAATTCCCCATGCACAGACTGTCCCCAGACCAAGAGAACCCAGAGACTCCAGTGTCCAGGTGGAACTGGAGCCAGCACCCCCAGTCCCAGCCCTGGTCACCTCTGCCTTGTCTCCATCCCTCCCACTTTGCTCCACACACCCGCCTCCCCAGCCTCCTTATGCTGCAGCTTCAAGGTCATTTCCTGGAAGTCTCTCTCACCTCCCTCAGATCTCTGCTCAGGTGTCACCTCTTTTAAGGGGCCAACCCCTGTCAACCTGCTGGCTTCTCCTGGTGGTCCTCTCGCTGGTGTCCCACAAGGCCAGAATCTCCTGTTTTGTTCCCTGAGGTCTAGAAGAGTCTAGAAGAGTGCAGGTGTGCAGTGGGTCCTGTTACATTGTTGGAATTCAGGGAGATTCCAAATGAGTAAGGATGGTGCAGTAGTAGTGAGGCTCACAGAACTCCGCCTGCAGGGGCCATTTTTCCCCAGCGAAGGGAGCTGCCCAGTGAAATAACATAGGCCTGGGGCTCACAACTTAATGGTGAAGGGCTTGGTCCGGGCCAGGTGACGGTCTTCACCTCTCTGCCTCGGTTTCTTCAGCTGAACAATAGGAATAATCACCTGCCTCTTAGCGCGATTTTGAGGATTAAATGCAGGAATGCAAGCAGGCTTTGGACTTCAGTCAAGGCTCAGTAGCATAGTAATGGGTCAGGAGCACGCAAGCTCCAATCCGAAGTATTTAGGGGATCGTACTGTTCTCCCAGTACCTGATTTATGTAATAACAGAACTCCTGCTATCACCAGCTAGGCACGGTGGCCCAGAGAGGGGCGGTGTGCCGCCCGACGGTGCACAGCCTCTGGGCTACAGGGCCAGAGGCGACCCCAGGCTTGCAGCCGATCCGCCAGCCCGGGCAGCGGGTCGGGACCGGCG
>NW_012115155.1:2763239-2785754 GCF_000951035.1 Colobus angolensis palliatus | reverse complement strand
GGGCACAAAGAGGCCTTTGTGCGGGCGCCGGGCAGGGCGTTTCCGCGCAGACAAAGCCCCCTCGCCCTGCCCTCCCACCCTGCCTCCAGGCGCCCGGAGCCTCGCAGAGGACAGGCCTTCATGCCCTTCCCTCCCCAGCCCCGCGACGTGGGGTGTCGCTTTGATCTTCGCTCTTCCCAGGAGGCTGAGTGGCTCACTGGCTCACAGGTGCGATCCGCCTCCTACCCGGTCGTGGCCGTGCCCTTGCCCTCGGCGGTGCTGCAGCCAGGGCAGCGGGCGGCGCGGGGACACCGTGCCTTGATCCAGGCTTCCCCGCCGACCTGAGCCAGAACCACGGAGCTGGGGATGCCTGCGCAGCCCTGCGCTGTCACACTGTGGCTAGGCGCACCGTAGAAGGGGGCCGACAGGAAGAGGCGCTGCGCCAGAACTGTTCTTCCAAAGCACACCTGCTTCGTGCCTTCCCTGGATTTCCACCTTAGGAAACTGGCACCACCTCCCACCCCCTGCTGGGGCTGGAAACCGCGCCACCCCGCTTGACTCTTTTCCCTGTTGCCTGTGGCTCTCACCCTACTCCTTCCCGCATTTCCGCAAGTCCTGTGGGTTCTAGAATGCCCCATGTCCTCTCTCCAGTTGCACTACCTCTGCGCCTGTCACCAGCACAAGCGCTCCAACTCTCCCTGGTGGCTACTCCAGCCCTGTGGTTTCCCATGGGGTGCTACTGGCAGCCTTTCAGGGGGTAAATCAGATCCAGCTGCTTCATCGTCCCACCCCCACCCCAGCCCTACAAAGGTTTCCCTTTGCACTCAGAAATCTACTCCTCTTTCCCTGGGCCCGGGGACCCCGTGGGAGTCAGCATTCCTGTTGTCCCTCCTCCTCTAGGAGGGTATTCCAGACTTCTTTTAGGAGAGCATATTTAAGGGGAAACCTGAAAGATGAGGAGGGAACTGGCCAGCTAAGGAGTCAGGGGAACGGTATCTCAGGCAGGTGCCTGAGGCCAAAAAAAAGCCCTTAACTGGTTCTAGGATGGCCCAAGGCCTGCATGGTTTGGAGTACAAGGGAGCACAGAGTGAGAGCAAAGGATCAGGTGGGCAGGGGCCCAGCCTCTGGGGTAAGGGGTGGGCAGGGGCCGGGCCTCTCGGGTAGGGTGCTTGGGTTTTAAGCAGGAGGGTGAGTGGATCTGGTCTACATGTTCATGAGCATTTACCTGCCTGTGTGAGCATCTTGGGGTGCTTCCTTACCTCCTCCTCCAACAGCTAAGCTCCCCTGCCCACCCCAACACACACACACACGCACACACACACACACACACACACACACACACGTCATCTGTCTTCAAGCTGTGGATGCAAGTCCCAAATTCCCTCCAGCCAGGCCTCTCCCTCCCGTTCCCTCTGCCACGACTTCTCGCCTGGGTGACCACAACAGCACAGGAACTGCCCCTCCCTGCCACAGCTACAGCCTCATGCCCTCACCCCCTACCCCAGGGCTCTGGGCCCACCAGCCACTGCTCCCCATTACCTGCCTGTTCACTGGGTCTTGTTGGCTCCTCAGGACTCCAAGACCATATGCCCCATCCTCAGGCCTTTAAAGGGCAGTGGCTCAGCTGCTTGGTTCATGAAGGAATGAGGGTCTAGTGCTGCCAGATTAGTATACATTTTCAGGGGAAGCCCGAAATCCAGATTTTGATGTGAAATATCCCTTGTAAAATATCAGACCAAAATGAAAACTATTTTAACACTGCTATAGAACCAGACAAATGACATGTAGTGAGAGTTTGGATGTTTGCCTCTCCCCTGCCGCCCCACCCTGCAAATCTCATGTTGAAAATTGATCCCCAATGAAAGGTATTTGGGTCATGGGGGGCAGATCTCTTATGAATAGATTAATGCCCTCCCTCTCAGGAGACTGGGGGATGGCAGACAGGTGGGCGGTGTGAGTTCTCATTCTACTAGCTTCTGTGAGAGCTGGTTGTTCAAAAGAGACCAGCACCTCCCTCCCCCATCTCTCTAGCCTCCTCTCTCCCCATGTGATATCTGCACACATGGCTCCCCTTCACCTTCTGCCATGAGTGGAAGCAGCCTGAGGCCTTCCCTAGATGCAGATGCCCAATCTTCCAGCCAGCAGAATTGCGAGCCAAAGAAACCCTTTTTTCTTGTAAATTACCCAGCTTCTGGTATTCTTTTTTTTATTTTTTTTCCGAGACGGAGTATTGCACTGTCACCAGGTTGGAGTGCAGTGGCACGATCTCGGCTCACTGCAACCTCCACCTCCCGGGTTGAAGAGATTCTTCTGCCTCAGCCTCCCAAGTAGCTGGGACTACAGGTGCGTGCCACCATGCCCAGCTAATTTTTTTTTTGAAACAAAGTTTAGCTCTATCGCCCAGGTTGGAGTGCAGTGGCACAATCTTGGCTCACTGCAACCTCCGCCTCCCAGGGGCTTCAAGCAATTCTCCTGCCTCAGCCTACTGAGTAGCTGGGACCACAGGCGCGTGCCACCACGCAAGGCTAATTTTTTGTATTTTTAGTAGAGACGGGGTTTCACCATGTTAGCCAGGCTAGTCTCGATCTCCTGACCTCATGATCTGCCCACCTTGGCCTCCCAAAGTGCTGGGATTACAGGCATGAGCCACCGCGCTTGGCCTCTGGTATTATTTTATAGCAGTACAAATGGACTAAGACATGTAGCAAATCTAGACCAGTGCTTGCAATTGGCAGCCGCTGCTACAGCATCTAGTACAGGACAGGACCTGATAGTCAGTCAGTCCATTATTCAGCCAGCAGTCCTTGAGCTGGGCCTGCTTACCATCACCAGGCCCTGAGCTGAAGCAAAGGCTCAATAGATGATCATTCCCATATCCCCTGCTTTCTTCTGGTTCTTTAAGGGTTTCATTTAAACCTTTGATTCATGCAGAATTTATTTTGGTATAACATGTGAAGTGAGGATCTAAATTAATTTCTTTTACAGATGGGTAGCCAATTGTTCCAATACCAAATATGGATAAATCCTGTTTTAAGTGCCAACTTGATCATATGGTAACTTCCTATATATATTGAGAGACTTCTAGTAATTTCTGAATTATATGGTTATTCATGTACTTGTGCCATAGTTTTAATTGTTTTTGCTTTATAATAGATTTAAAATACAAGTAAATAATGGATGGGGTTAGCTCTGCTTTTTACATTTCTGTTTTCAAACTTTTCTTGGATGCATGTATATTTTTCCATATCAACTTTAAAATCAGCTGGTATAGTTCCACAAGAAATTCTGTTAGTATTTTCACTGCGATTGTGTTGATGTGTAGCTTAATTTAGGAGAATTGGCATCCTTATAATGTTGAGATTTTTTAACCCAAGAATGTGGTGTAAGTTCACATTTGTATCCTTTGGCAGCATTTAAATGGTTTTGCACATATTTTAAAAAGTTTATTTCTAGGTTGCTTTTGCAAATGGGGTCTTATTCCGTTATATTTTAGTTCTGGCTGTTGTCTGTGTATTTGAAGGCCATTGATAGTAGAACACTAATTTTGAATCCAGTTACCTTACACAATTATTTTATCATTTTCAATAACTTTTTCTTTCACTTTATTCTTGCGGGTTTTCCATGTAAGTGGTCAAATAATCTTCAAACAGGGATAAGTTACCTCCTCCTCTCCAATCGGATACCTCTTTCCTGGAGCACTGGCTAAGCCTCCAGAGTAGTGGTGATGGTGATGACAGTCTGGAAAGTATCTGGCCCCTGGCTTATTCTAAATATAAAATAGATGGCTGGGCTAAAATAGATAAATGCTAATTTATGGAATTATCCATTTTGTCTAACTTATTAAAAGCATTTTTTTCAGAATAAGTATTAAATGTTATGAAAATTTTTTTTAGAAACAAAAGATAAGCAGACAATTCTAGAAGCTTTTGGAGACTGAAAAAGTCACACCGTGAGGATCAAGAATCAGAATGGCATCGGACTGCTTAACATCAACCCAGAACACCACATGCCAATAGAGAACTGCCTTCAGAATTCTGAGGGGAGATGATTTCCAACTGAGATTTATACCTCCAGCCAAACTGTCAATCAATTATCCAAAAACTGAACTCCCATATGCAGCCTCCAAGGAAGCTATTGGCGTGTATATTACAACAAAATGAAGGGAGTAAAGCAGGAAAGAAGATGACTTAGGATCTAAGAAACAAGGCACCAACACAGGACAGAGGGAAAGGGGATTCCCAGGGTAACGTTGAAGAGAAATTTCACAACTTCTACTACAAGGGCCAGGAGAGCAACTGATCCAGGTAGAAGCAGGGGGGTTCCAAGAAAAAAAAAACTGAACTGATAGGTTGCCAGATGTGTTTGACTATATTACGAGAAATTTTAGAGTTTTACTGTCACGGTTTGTGGGAAGAATTAGTAATCTTACATCAAAAACTAATTAAATTAAAAATCTGAGGTAATTACTAACTCCAGGGAAAACAAAAAGCTGTACAAGACTGCAACTGTAACCATAATATAGTCCCTTGTTTAGCTGTGAATAATCTATATGTAGATATGATGCAGTAAAAACTGAATGTTGATTTAGCAACTGTGATAGGACTATCTTGGAAGGAAAAGTGTGTGTTTGTGGATGGTGACTGGTGGAGAACCAGCAGTTTTCCACAGGAGGAAGCCAATACATAATATCCAAAAAAAAATACATCTAGAGAATGATATTTAGAAATATGAAAGGAAATGTCAGAAGGAACAGCTAAAAGACTTAAAGTAGCTTCCTCTGAGGCGAGGCAGGACTGCTGCTTTTCGTTATCAGCCTTGCGGCACCATTTGGCTTTTAAAATTTTGAACATACAATTTTTTAAAAATTAGAAATTTAATTTAAAAATGTTCTTACATGTATTACCTAAAAGTCACCTTTTGTACCAGCCTCGTTCTCAGCAAAGTGAGCTGACCAAAATTTAGACAGACCAAGGTGCCAGTCCCAGCTCTACAGATTGCTAGCTGTGTGGCCTTAGGCCAGTTGCTCAATCTCTTTGAGCCTCCATTCTTTAACCTAGAAAGTAAGGATAATATTAGCACCTACATCGTAGGGTTACTGAAAGGATTAAATAAGAACATGTCTAGACATGGCACATAAAAGCATCCAATAAAGGGTATCTGTTGAGATGGTGGTGGTTTTAATTTCACTTTCTTCAATTGCTGAGTGACTAACCGTGGGCAATTTCCCCAAGCCTCCCCAATTTTAAAATTGGTAGAAAATATTCTGAGCCTCTGAAGAGATAAATGAAATCATGAGTGTAGAATACCTGGCACCCAATCTTCCTACAACTCAAATATCTCATTTGCAAAATGGGAAAATCCTTTCAGGGTTTTCAGAGCATTAAGTGAGATGACATAGTGAAAGACACAGCCCAGTACCAAGGACACATTTATTTACTCAAAAAAGCTATAGCTATGCGTAAGACTGGGAACTTTCAAACGTCGTAAAAGTAATACATGCTGACTGTTGAAATGGGAGAAATCTAGAAAAGTGTAAAAACAAAAATTACCAGTCACTGCAATGCTTCTCGATAATATTTTTCCATCTATTTTGTATGCTTATTATATCAGTCGATGTAGATCATGTGCCAGGAAAAACTGTACCAAAATCTCAGTGGTTTCAAGGCACAAAGGTTCATTTCTGCTCATACCCAGATCACAGGCGTCCAGATGACTCTCAGGTACTCTTTCCCGTATTGCAGCTCAGTGATAGAGGCTCCTTTGAGCTTCTGGGCCTTCAAAATCAATACGCATTTCCATGACCGCTTAGGCCAGGGGACAGCGGGCTGGGAAGGGTTGCACCAGCAATTGATCACCGTCACCTGGAAGTGACACAGGTTACTTCTCTCGCATTTCCCTGGCCAAAGCAAGTCACACAACCATCCTGATATCAAGGGGCGAGGAAGGGAAATCTTCCAGGGTGCCTGGATGCAATGGGCAGTTGGACCTGGGATACCGTAACTACGTCCACCCCACACATTCCCAGAATCGAAGACACATCGCATCTTTGATTTTGCTTTTTCACTGCTTGTGTCTCTTCCCATTACGTCATAAAATATTCTTTGAAAACATGTGGCACGGATAAAACTGCAGATTTAAGGAAAGATTTTAAGTTGTATGGTGACACTATTTCCCTCTTCCTCGTTCTCTCCTTCCTCTTATTCTTCTAATTTAGGAAACTGTATGTAGGTGGCAGAGATCCAGGCCCCAGAACTTTGCATGTCCTTGCTCAGAAATGCCTCCTCTTCTCTTCCTGGCCGACACAGGACAGGCCGGTTCTGTCATTCCTTCCTGGAGAGCTTGTGCAGTTCTGTGGGCGTCTTTCCCTCCAGAAGTAACACGTTTGGAGGTGAGGCCCAGAGAACCTGCTGAACAACTGCCGGATTAACAGCTCCACATGTGGGGTGTGGCTGCACGCGGCTCTGCCGGGGCCTCCTTGTGCAGTCAGCCGGTGGTGTTAACGCACAGTGTTAAAAGTGACACCAAAGCGGTGCCGGTGCCACTGTCAGCTGCTGCAAGAGATGACACCCGGGCCTGCAGAGTTGGGTGCGAGCTCAGGAGCGACAGCCCCTCCTCACTGGTGTCCCAGGATCCCAGGGACCAGTGGGAAGGGGTCCAGGGGGAAGGAGCTTGGTGGGCCCACTCGAGAGGAATACTTTGTCCCAGGCATGCAAAGTATGGGAAACTGAGGCTGCGGGGACAGTGAGGAACGTGCAGAGGTCAAGATGCTGAGAACTGGAAGGAAGGGCCTGTCAAGTCAGCAAGAGCACTATGCTGAGAGCTGCTCTGTTCCTCTTCCCCTCAACAAACTTGCTGCCGTGTGCCTGCTCTGCTCCTGCATGGAGGGCATCTGTGATCTTCCTAAAAGAGATCATCAACGACTTCTGAGGTTTAGAATCCAGCTGTGAAAAGTTACTGACATACTTGGAACAATTAAAGAGGAACGCAAAGTGCACTCTCATCTGGCGTTGGGCTGTGCAAGCAGGTGACTCGGGTTACAAGAGGAGTTGGCAGGAGGGAGAGTTCGCTGAGGGCATAGAAATGCTCCAAAAGGGCCGGGCGCGGTGGCTCAAGCCTGTAATCCCAGCACTTTGAGAGGCTGAGACGGGTGGATCACGAGGTCAGGAGATCGAGACCATCCTGGCTAACACGGTGAAACCCCGTCTCTACTAAAAAAATACAAAAAACTAGCCGGGCGAGGTGGTGGGCACCTGTAGTCCCAGCTACTCGGGAGGCTGAGGCAGGAGAATGGTGTAAACCCGGGAGGCGGAGCTTGTAGTGAGCCGAGATCCGGCCACTGCGCTCCAGTGTGGGCGACAGAGCAAGACTCCGTCTCAAAAAAAAAAAAAAAAAAAAAAAGAAATGCTCCAAAGGGCTCCTTCCTTGTCAGCTGCCACCATCCACAGAAACTCCAGAGAGCAGGGGAAGAAAGCGAATGTGGAGCAAAGAAGGCAAGCAGGGAGAAGGAGATTATGTAATCCTCCAGCAGCGTGTGAGCTGGGCCTGGCAGTCCTCTGCAAGCCCCTTTTGCTGATGGAGAAAGTGAGACCCAGAGGGCTAACCCACCTTCCTCTGGAAACAGCACTACAACTGAAGCTGAGCTGGTCCAGCCTGGTGCCGTCTGCAGAAAGACTTACATGCATTTTCCCTCACAAGCTGTGGATGAAGGAGTAAGATCTGACCCGTGCCCAGCATCGGCTGGGAGCCGGACCAAGAGTTCATGGAAAGTAAAACTCAAGACATTCACTCCCTTGGGTGTGAAATAAAACAACTCATCTCTAGCTCTAGGGCTTGCAGAGCGCTATCCTCTTATCTTACTTTCTTCTCACAACAACCTGTGACAAACATATTATTATTTCCATTTTGCAATTTCAGAAACCAAGGCTGGGAGGGAGAATGAGCTGCATTCTGTAGCTCTAGAGAGAGGAGATGGAGCCCAGGTGGGCTGAGCCCATTTCAGGCCTTCTTTGCTCTATCACGCAACCTCTGGAGGAGTCAACCACCAATCATCCAGGACAACCCAGATATTAACTCATTGGCCTGCTGAATCCCGTTTCCTCTTCAAATGTCACCTGCCCCAGCAAGCTGAGTCTGGAGCCCACTGGACTAAGAGTGGAGTTGGAGGGTGCCACCCTTTGGCTGGCTAGCAGCCAATCAGGTACTTCTGCTAGATCTGACCTAAGTCTGTACAGGGAGCTGGGAGAACTGAGGCACGATGGAAGGGATATGAGCTGGAAGTCTACAGGTGCTCAGAGCTTCCCAGGTTTCTCCCTCACTCCCCTGCCCTCTCTGCCCTTCCTTGAGGCCCTGAAAGCTATGAGCTCAGGAGCTTTCCCTCTCTTTATCCAAGGTTAGTAGAGTTTCCTGTACTGTGAAAGTCATGTACCCCAAGGCACCAAGGAAAGCAATCCTGTAGAATCCACGGAGCCTGCATGCAGCTGCTGGGCCCCCAGCGAGGTACCTTCCTCCCTTTGAGATGACAATTCTCTGGGGGGAGCAGACTGCCTGTCTATTGCACATGCACTCTGGAGAGTGCTGAGGCCTGCAGCAGACATTTCCACCCCACGTGTGCTACCTGCTCAGCACCTGTCCTCACAGCCGCCGTGCCTCTGTATCCTCACCGCACTCATGGGCTCGAGCTTGAGTCTCCTCTCAGTTTATGCATTTGTGAAATGTTCGTGGAACACCCTCTGTATATCAGGCACCTTTTCGTGAGCACACATTTTAGGCTTCCTCCCAGCTTCTGAACCTGGAATCAGTTTTCCTATTAGCCTTGCTGGGCCTTTCCTTGGCCAGAGTTTCTGCTTCTTCCTTCACATGTCATGCTCTGGGCTGTTCCTCTGGTCTTGCTGTCCTCACAGCTATGAGTTAAAGGCCACCATCTCAGTCGATTCCTGGGAAGCTGGCTTGGACCCTTCCCTCTATTGGGCTCTGGCTGCATTCCAGCCCTGCAGGCACAAACTGGCCTTCTGCTGGACTGGGTCACATAAAACAAGGCCAGCCTGGAGAATTCACTGTGGGCCGGGCTTTGAGATGCTGCTGCAGAGCTGGGGCCTGGGAGCCTAGGCCATTTTCGCAGTCTTCAGATATTCTCATGTCGCTCATCCTAGTCACCTTCCCGTCTGTATCCCATCCCTCCCTCAGGCTCTCTCCTTTCCTCTACCACCAAATAATCTTGAAGGTGTGGTCTCCAAGGCCAACTCCATTTTCACCCCATTCCCTCCGCCATTCTGGGTCTGCCCCCCACCAAGACTTCCTCTCCCACCTTCTCATATCCCTACCCTTCCCCACTGGGACCCCTTCCTCCTTCCCCCAGGGCCCCCTCAGCCTCTGTGGTACTCCCTGATTCTTCCCTCCCTGACCACACCTTCATCTTCCCAGGAAACACCAGTTCCCAGGACCTCAGTTTACAGATGGGAAGACCAAAGCTCAGAGAATGTAAGCTGCCGGCAGACACACCACTGGTAAGTGGTGGAACCTCACGCAGGCTCTTCCCCTGCCGTGCAGGCTGTCACTGAAATCACGCCAGGCCCTCACCACCCAGGCTGGTGGGTGCCCCCAACAGAACCACACTCTTGAAGGTGTTCCTCTACCCAGTCTAAAGCAGGATGTCATTTTTCACCTCCACATTCCTGTCATCATGCAGCAGGTTGCACATCTCCTCATTTCTGAGGAAGACATTTGGGGCTGTGTTCTGTGAACGGCCTGTTGCTATTTGCTCGTGTTCCCCTGGGGCTGTTGATTTTCCGCTGACTGTAGGAGTACTTTAGCATTTAAGGAAACTCACCCTTTGCCATATGTGTTGCAAATATTTTTTCTAGTTTTTTTTTTTTTATAGTGGGATTTTAATATCACATGCCATTGAATTTTCAATATTTATTTTTTGGCTTGACATTTCAAGTCAACCCAGCCAGCCTCGTTCTGCGGTGTTCCTCTGGGCTATTGGGGTGCCAGGTTTTCCCTGATCTTCCCCTTGGTCATGTAGATGGATGCTGTCCATTTTCAGCTCTGCAGTGCTTGGAAAGCCAGCCTTCCTGTTAATGCTACCTTCAGCTTCCTCAAAAACAGGACCAAACCTACAGGTGAGCCTCTCCTCCTGGATCCCAGGTGAGGATGCCTAGAAACGGAGCAGGTGGCCCATGTAGGTCTGTCTGCCCAGGGCAGTCCTTGGGGCACAGCAGCAGTGAGGCTTCAGGTCATTGGGTTTAGGGAGGGTGAGTAGAAGGAATCTGGAGTGGTCTGTGGGCAGGAGAGGTCTGACTATGCCCAGAGAGCGGAGGGCATTCCAAAGGGAGCCACAGAAAGAACAAAGGCGTGCAATAGGGCTGCTTACCTGTAGGACAGGCCGTAGGTCTGCCTGGGCCAGGACAGGTTTCTATGAGGCAAGGCACACGGGCGGGGCACTGATGGTGCAGCCTCAGGAGCAGCGAGGCGCCCTCCCACAGCGTGGGGCAGGCCCTGGGGGTCCCGGGGGTCCCTGGGGTCGCGGCAGTCGCGAAGGGGAGGAGCTGGAGCTTGGCAGGTCTGGCGATGCCCTAATTAAGCCGCGGGTACATTTCCCAGCCCAACTGTCAACCGTGCGCGGTGCGAGCCAAGAATGAATATTCCCAAAGCGCCAACAGAAGGAAGTGCTTCATAAAAACGGAGCCCGAGGGCGTGAAGGGAAAACAAGCCCTGTTCACACGCAGGCAGCAGCATCCGCTCGGCGCGGCCCCCAGGAGGCGGAAACGCGCACGGCGATACGGCTGCAGGCGCCGGGAGCCCCCAGTGCAGATGTGGAGCGCCCGGGAGCTGGAGGCTCTTTTCCCGCCCAGCTCGTGCCCCCTCGGCAGCCGCCAGGGCTCCCCAAGGTCTTTCGGGGATCCAGGAGACAGGCCACTGCCTCCCGTGCTCCAAGGTGGAGTCCCACGGGGCAAACGCCCCAGAGCAGACGGCCTGCCTGAGGCTTTCCCCTTGCTGGGGGGAAGGAGGAGCTTTCGGCTCCGGGAGTCCCGGCTTGGGCCTTCCTAATCCACTCCCCCTGTGTCTCCGTGTGGTGTGACCTTGGGCAGGTCATTCCCCATCCCCCTCGGAGCTTCTCTGCTTCCTTTTCTGAAAAACTGAGTTACACTCTTGGGTGGTTAGAAGGATGGAAGGAGTCACGTGAATATCACTGGCTATAGTATCTCTCAATGCATGACGGAGATTCCAGGGGTGGGGAAGCAAAAAAGATGTTTTAAAAGGAATTTCTTTTCCTTCCTTTTCCACCCTGTTTCTGTTCCTTCTTCCAGGTGCTGCCACAGTGGCTGAGAGAAGACTCTCGAAAGAGTTGATCATAGGCCACCCTCGGTCCAGACTCCTCCAGGGTGTCTTTACCCTCAAAGCGGTCAGGTTTCTGACATGACGAAGCCCCTTGGACAGGCCTGTCAACTTCCCAGCCACTTACCAGGGCCCCAGCCGGGTCCAGATCTAGAGCTTCCAGAACCAGCCATGTTGCTGGGCCCATTCCCGGCCCTTCTTTGTGTCTCTGCAGAGGCTTTATAGAGGGAGGTAGGAATGTGGGCCTGGGGGCCAGGGACCTGGAGTTGATGTGAGCTTGATGGTCTGAATAGCACCTGGCCCACTGCAGATCTCCATTGTGTTTTCTCTGTTATCTTCTCCATTGTTACTCCCTCAAGCTCAGTGTCACCTCTGTCTTTATCTGACAGGCTCTCTTGATTGGCAGCTTGTGGGGCAGGTGCCAAGCCTCATTCATTACACTTACCAGCATCTACCACAGTGCCTGGTGCACAGAAGATGAATTTAACTGGCAACGCAAATGGTGTCACCCACAAGAACCTCTCTCCACAAAGATCCAACATCTGGAAAGCCTGAGGCTCCACCCCTGGTTCATTCTTTCAAGAGGACTGGCTACATAATTTGCAGAATTCAGGGCAAAGTGAAAATGCAGGTCCCTTGTGAAACAGTGAAAAATGTTAAGACGATGACAACAGAGGATTGAACCCAGCATGGAGTCCCCTTCAGGGCAGGAGACCTTGTACCACCTCACAGGTCACACAGCTCTGAGGCAGCCTGCTTTTAGGTCAGGAGGATTAGGTGTCTACTATTAAAATACTGCCCCCTGCCCCCATCTGAGACTCTGCCTGCAATGTGGTTACACTCAGCTGAAGGGCAACATTTCTCTTATTAGGAAAAAGCTTCTGAAAATCCTGAAATAAGTGGGCAAAGCCTTGGCCATTCTTCTAGACAGGTCAGTGAAGCTCTGATTAAAAACAAAAAGAACCCTAAGTAAATTCTCCTTCAGGGTGAATCTTTAAGTCACAAGCTTCTCCGCCTCCCTGGCTTCCCCTTTGTCCTGTTAATCAGGCTTTCTTTCTGTGACTGTTACTTATTTAGAGACAAGGTCTTGCTCTGTCCAGGCTAGAGTGCAGGGGTTCCATCACGGCTCACTGTAGCCTCGATCTCCCAAGCTCAAGCGATCCTTCCACCTCAGCCTTGTGACTGTTGATTGTCAGGCACCCACTATGTGCAAGCACTGCACTGAGCTCTAGGGCTAGAGCAGGGACCAGCGCCTCTGAAGTTCCTGGCCTTCTAGGGCTCACACTGTAGTGGGGAGCACAGATGATAAATAAGGAGGTGAATATGCAGTAAAATGTGAGATGGTGCTACGTGCTAGGTAGCCAAAAAAAAAAAAAAAAAGCAAGTAAGGAACTATAAAGTAGGGGGAGGCATAGTGGCGAAATGATCCGGGAAGGTCTCCCTGAGGAGGGGCCTTCAGAGTAGACACCTGGATGAGGGAAGGGCAGGCCACACTGAGGTGGGCGGTGTGTTCAGGGCTGAGGGAAGATCAGACACAAAAGCTTGGAGGCAGGAATGGGACTGGCAAGGGCAGTTGGGGGCAGACAGGGGTAATGTGGGAGGAAATGAGGTCAGAGAGGTCAGAGGGACCCAGAGCTGCCAGGGGCTTGTAGGCTTGGAGGAGTTTGGATCTGACACCAATGGCCAGAGGACAAGAGATCCTTAGCGTTATTGACAGAAGGCAGGCACTTCCCGTCCCAGAGGTGACACTCAAAGTGTCTGTTTTCCTTGGCACACTGACTTGTGCTTTAGCAGTACCTCCTGGGAGCCAGGGAAGATGCAGGGGACACAGGAAATGAGAGCGTGCTGGGTTCAGAGCTGTCTTCTGCTGTGACTGCTTTGGAACTTGGGTCCATTGCTTACAGTCTCTGAATCTCAGACTTTTGTGCCCTGCAGCTTTGTCAGGAGGGCTCAGGGACATGACATACCTTTTGGGCAGCCTGGCACACAGCGGGCACTTGGGAAACATTGGCTACAGTGATCACCCCTTTTCCTTTCTCCAGAGGGCTCACTGTTGGGTTTAATCCCAGCATCACTAGAATTCCAAGTCCCCTCCCTCTTGGGGAACAATAGTGTTTTGTCATATGCATTGTCTTCACATTTCCTTCCTGGAGTTCAGGGGAGGAAAGGGACTTAAGATTTCTTCATTGCCAGCCCCCTGCCTGACACCTGCTACACACAAGTCCACATCATCTCCAGCAAGCCCAGGGAGTGGATACAATCATCCTATTTCATAGGCAAGGAAGCCGAGGCTCAGAGGGGCTAAGGGATGTACGCCACAGCTCATAGGTGGCAGTACCAGCGTTCCAGTCCAGGTAGGACTTCAATCAGCCTGGTGCTGCTGGAGGTCAGTTGACATTGTGTGACCCCATGGTTTTCCCATGAAAGAAACGTAAGGACCAGTGCTTATCCCCTGGGCTCCAGTGCTGGGGTCTGACTCCTGCCCGTGCTTCTTCTAGGGAAGTTACAGGGACAACTTCCAACGTGCCTCAGTTTCCCCATCTGTAAAAGGAGAAGAATAACAGTCTCTACCTTACGTGATTATTGTGGGAATGAAATGAGATGCATGTACCTAGGACAGTCCCCGGCACACAGTAATTGCTCAAATAACCTTAACTATCGTATTATCCGAAAGTTGTGACCTGGCATTTTCTTAGTAATGCTTTCTGAATCAGATCCTTCAAGCCTACCCTTCCTTAGGCTGCCCCAGAGGCAAGGAACCAGGTGCTCCATCTAGCAGATTGTACTTTCACGGAAGACCACAGCAGCATACCCCACCTCGCATGCTCTTTTGCACTGGCACTCTGCATTATCCTTCAAGAGGTGGAGTCTTATTCCCCTCCTCCTTGGACCTGGGGCCAGAAGTCATGTTCCATTCTTCTCATGGGTCGGAAAAGGCCACTCAGATTCCCCTTGCTTCTCATGGCATGCTTGCTCTGGGGGAGCCAGCTGCCTCCGAAGAAGTTCGAGTGCCCCGGGACTGTCATTGTGGAGACCAGGAGCAGGTGCCGGATGTGCCAGCATGGCAGTGAAGCCACACTGGACTCTCTAGACCAACCCACCCATGGTTGATACCACGGAGAGCGGAATAATTTTCCAGTGGAGCCCTGCGTGAATCTCCCAACAGAGGGGGAGCCCACAGGGTCAGCTGAGGTCGGTGACCAGTCAGGCTCAGGGGCTCCAGGGCACTCACACAGGGTCTGACCTGAACAGAGGGGGAGGTTCATTTAGGGCTGCCTCTGGGGATGACCCTGGGACTGCCCCCAGCCTGCTGCTTCCCACGGGGCTCCTGCCAGGGGCTGCAGGTGGGTTGTTCGTCCGAGACTCACCTGCTAGGAGGCCAGAGACTGGCAGCCCACTGCCCTGGGAGAAACGGATGAGGAGAATGATTCATAGCCTGGCATCCTCCACAGGCTATAGTAGCCTCTGCCAGTTACTGTTGCCCCAAATTGCAGACCTAAGCCCTGCCTCTCCTTCTCCTTAGTGCGGTGGATAAATGGGTGGGGCAGACGCTGAAAGGGTCTCCAGGAGAGGTGCGCCATGTGCTGCTGGGAGGGGTGGGGGCCTAAAAGTTTCTCTAGTGCTTTCCTCCAGCTGCTGGGGGTGGTGTCAAAGCACTTGGAGGGAGGCGGACCCTTCCAGGGATCCAGAGACTTGCCCTTGTCCATGCTGCTAACTGGGGAGGGAGGTTTTCTGATGAGGGGCTGTAATGAGTTCAGCATTCCATGCCCTGGCCTCTAACTTCTCCTGATGTCACCATTTGCTCCCACAAAGAAGGGCCTCAGTGTAAGAAATTCCAGGAGGGCCTCCGCTGGCATGAGCCTGTGTTAGTTCAGCATTCAGTCAGCTGGAGAGCACCGAGCACTGCCCTGTGCCAGGCCCTTCCCGGGTCCTGGAGGTGCCAAGATGAACAGGGCCTGTCTGGGGGTGGGCACTGGAACAAGGTCCCCACAGCTCCCAGAGCACTGTGCACCTCTTTCCAGCTCCATGTTCAGTGACATCTTGTGGGTGACCTGGCACTGGCCATGGGGATATCCACCCCCACAAAACAGGCAGACACTGCAGCTCAGGTTTCTCCTGTCCCTCCTCAGAACCAGCTCAGCACTGGGCAAGGCCCCTTTCCTCGAGGAGCTCTGAATCTCTTTGTGAGACAGATCTCCTGTGACCACATCACCTCCGCAGACCCCAGGTCAGGTCCTCAATGCTGGGCATGAGATGGGTCGTGTTCGTGGAGGAGTTGGGTTACCATGTCTCCTGCTAACTGTTACCATCGATCCAGGGATCTATTCTTGTTTCCCACACAGTCCCAGGTTAGTGGCGCCCCTCTCCCTTCATAGTTGGGCCCACTGAGGCATCTGAAGGTCCAAGACCTTGCTAAAGTCTCTGTGGCTTGTTGAGCTGGAGACAAAAGTTAATCCCAGGTCTACTGGGCCTTGGGGACCTTAGAAATCCTGTGTCCAAACCTCTCATTTTTAGGTAGGCTACAGAATTCCAGAGCAGGGAGGGAACTTGCCTGCAGTCACACTACAAGTTAGAGATAGAGGCAGGAGGGGAAGTCAGCCCCTAACTGGAGCCTTAGCTAGGACTCCTCCTCACACCCCTTCCCTGCCCCTGGGATCCCTTCAGTGGCCATCACTACCTTCCAAAGAGACACAGCTTCCTAGAATGCAATCTACAAACCCCATGCTGTGAGGCTGCTTCGTGTATAGAGTCAGATGAAAGGTTGGCCCCCACTCTGTCCCTGACCCCAGGACCCCAGCTTTGAGAATTGCCTCCTACCCTACTTGGCAGGGGTTGAGCCCGGTGCTTCCGCACTTTGTACTTTGCTTATCTCCTTACAGGGTCAATATTTTCTGTTTAAAAGATGCTGTTTCCCTGTGTTTGAGGTTCTGCATTTTGCTCTGTCTTTTGGGTCCTGTGGTCAGGGAGGCAGCCTGGAGCCCACGGCAGCTACTGGGAAGACAGAGCAGCCTCAAGCAGACATCTGCTTAGGAGTCTTCCTTCCACACCTTTTCCCCATGTTCATATTTATACACATCCTCTTACTCCTATTCACATCTCCTCATCCAAAATGCCTTTCCTGAGTGCCAGCATCCTGCCAGGAACTGCCAGGGCTGGGAAGCAGAAAGTTGACTCAGTGAGGTGTGCTGACCTCCCCAAACTCATCCCTCTACCTCCAGGGCTCCCTGTGAGGCTGTAGCTCCCAGCGTCCACTGCAGTGACAGGTGGTCAAGTGACAAGGTGAGCAAGAGGCACACCAGGCTCAACTCAGAATCCACTCCCCTTTTCTGTCTTGCAGTTGAAATCCGAAGATTGGGCAGAGAGCGCCAAGGCTGTGCCCAGTGAGATGGCAGCCCCAGCATGTGGCTGTTTAAATTAAAATTAACTGGTATTGAGTGAAATGAAAAGTTCAGTTCCTCCATCACACAGGCCACGTTTCAAATGCTCGGTAGCCACATGGGCACAGAATCGCAGCAAGTTCTATTGGAGGCACTGCTCCAAGGCCCCAGGGTCCTACTGACCAGGTGGAAGGTCACCTGCCAGCTGGGAACTTCCGCATGCAGCTTTGTGTGAGAGAGAAGTCAACTTCTTGTATGAAGTTAAGACGTGGACTGGGGGAGGTGTTTGCCACTGTAACTAACAGGTATCCCCTGGCCTGGAGGAGCGTTCCATCTGGTAGAGAGCAGAGATAAGTAAACAGCCCATAGTGGGCCGGGGGAAACACAGGAGCCTGAAGATCCCTGGGCCTAGATGCAAGGCGGGGTAATCAGAGATGGCCCCAAGGAGGAGGCAGCACCTATCCCTGGCACCGAATCCAGCCGAGGGAGAATGGTGAGAGGCATTTCACCTCCATTTCTCTCCCTCACTTCCTAACGTCTGCTCTCCCTCCCTCGGTCACCAAAAGCCTCCTGCAGTCTTCTTTCCTGCTGGCAGACATGGGAAACAGTAGCCCATCCTCCTTTGGGGCCCATACTCCCCCACTCTCGGTGCCTGTGATTGCATTGGGAAAGGAGGGCCGCGCTAAGGCCATGTCACTCCCTTGGCTGCAGAGCCCTTGGTTGCCTGATCCGAGATAGGCCAGCGGCAACAAGGAGGCAGGCACTGAGGCTAAGGGCGTTCTCTTCCCCCAGGGCATTCTCAGCAGCCTGAGCAGGAGGTGGGTGTCTTTCTCGCCGCTCTGGAGACCCAGCCCTCGTAACCAGGAGATGGGCAGAGGCTGATCCGGAGGACACTACAGGCCTTCGCATAGACAGTCCTGGGCTTCACAGCTAAGTGAGCCAGTCAGAGACCTTCCAGTTCCCACTGAGAGTTGTGACTCTTACACTCTTACAGTCTTTTTTTTTTACTGGGAGATTTTCCCAGGTTGAGCTCTGATAAACTCATTTATATAGTGGCGCCAGTTCATTCGGCTTACCCCATTTGCACGTTATGCATGATCGAGGCTGAGCTGTGTAGTTAATGGTGAATTTTCAGGGCCATCAGTAGTAGTTGAGGGGGATGCCGGACGTCAGTTTCAGAATGGGGAGCTTGACTGTGCCCACACACAGGTGAGAGAGAGAAGGGGTGCAGGGCATCCTAGGCTCTGTGCCAGCCCACTGATCATTAACAGAAGGGACAGAAGGGGCAGACCCCAACGAGGGGGTGGAGTGGGCAGAAAACTCAAAGACACTTTGAAAACTCAAAGAGGCAATTCCCTACGATAGCCTTGGAAGACTGAATAAGACAAGTGCCCTTCACATTGGCCATCAGTCCCTCACCAGGCTGGGGACAGCTGGCCAGGAGTGAGAATATTCCCTACACGTCAGGTCTGCTGGGGCCCAGAGCCCACAGCCTCTGGGTCTGGGGTCTCCTCCCTGCGGGGCGGGCTGAGCTCCCTCTTCTCTGGAGAACGTCCCACGGTTGGAGGTCCTGGGGTGCGAGGAAAGAGCCACATAGGAGGCAGGAGGCAGAGCCCAGGCCCGGGTGTGCCACTAACTGCAGAGACCTTGGGCAGGTCACCGCCCGTCAAGAGCCTCAAGCACTGGTCCACGAAAACAAGGGTTTTTATTCGTTTGGCTTTGTGTATTTTTAGCTACTGTGGCAGTCAGGGTAACCGGAGGAAACAGATGACGCAGTCAAAGTCAGAGGACCTGAGAGTTTAACAAAGGAACTATTTACGCGTTGGGGAGGCCACAGTGTTGGACACCGCCGGGGGTCTGCTCCCGCCTCTAGGCCCAAAGGGACGAGGAAGCGGGGAAATATTCCAGATGCCAGCAGGAGGGCCGAGTGGCGACCTGGGGGTATCAATGGGATGGTGTGGGTCCGGGGGCGGCACAGAGCCTAGTGCTAATGACAGTGTGTTTCTGATGGGCAAGACACTCAGCCAGAGTATGGCCACTACACGCCCCCTGCCAGGGAACCCCACTGGCCAAACCCAGCCAGCGCCCGAGCACAGGGACTCGTTGATGTGGTCGCTGGGTCAGACTCTGGGGCACAGAGAAGGGGCAGCGGGAGGGATGTTAAGAAGGGCAAGGGCAGGTAGTGTAGGGGACCTACTGCTTCGTGGGGCCACTGGGAGCTGGGGCGCTTTGCTGGGTGTTCCACAAGCATCGTTTCACTAAAACTCAGCCTGAGAGCTGCAGAGAGGGCACCAAAGCCTGGCAGAGCTCAGGTTCTTTCCACGGGGCCCCGTGGAGATGACTGCTGGCAGTCACACAGTTGTTCTGGAGCAAGTGAACTCCAAGCCTGTGAAAGGTGAAGATTGTTCCAACGTCTACATTCCTCGCTGTGGGTGCGGGATCACCACTGGGGGACCCAGAGCCCTTGGTTTCTTCAACCCAGGTTCCACCGGCAGAGTGATTTAAATGGAATGGTGTGCAAGCAAGGACTGGCCAGGATAAAAATCACAGCAAGGGCAGGGATTAGAGTTCGCTGTCCAAACTCAGAGACTGTCCTGAGGAGCACCTGGGGTCTGGTCAGCGGCTCGGCAGGTTGGAAGGAAGATGGGCCTGACACAGCAGGAGGAACCCGGAGCCCCAGGGGCTTGGCCTGCAGGAGCCAGGGTGGCTGGTCCAGGGGCTGCTGCAAGGAGGCTACAGCAGGGCGCATCCTCAGTGGGTCAGGGCCAGAAGGCCCCTGGGAGCACTTGGTCCAGGCCCTGCAGGGGCAGACAGAGAAGCCAGAGGGGAGGTAGGGAAGTCTCAGTGGCAGGCCAGGGCTCCCCGGCAATTATACCAGGACTTCTCTGGCCCCAGGGAACATATGTAATGATGAACGCACAAAGCTCTGAAGGTAGATGCCTGGTTTCCCATCCTACTTCCAGTAGTAAGTTACTTCTCAGTTCCTCTGTTTTCTCCCCCTGTAAAATGGGAATAGCAGCAGAATTTGTCTACCAAGTGTGAACAAGCTCATCAATAGCAGGTTCTTAGGACAATGTTCTTGCACACGCTGAGGCCTCAGCGATCCCAGACACTGTCATTAGCACTAGGCTCTGTGCTGGCCCCAGACCCATACCATCTCATTTATACCCCCAAGCACTTGGGGTCTGCCTGCTCCCCAAGCCTGTGTTCAGAGCCACTGCCCTAGCTGCCTCCTAGTTGGGTGCCTACTCCACACTCAGGTCTGTGTGACACGTTTGTCCATTTTCCAGGCTGATCTTTGCTGTAAAATTATTGGCTGTTTTCTTATGAGAGACAATCTGGTGCCATGGAGGGAATCTCCATTTTCTCATCTGAAAAATTGACTTCTGAAAAGAAACACACTGTTATATGCTAACGTGTTGGATGCCATGCCAGGCTCCAAAAAGGCCAATTTTCCTTCCTTCCCAGTAGCACCTGCAGACTCTCAGGAAAGCCGTAGTGCTTAGACTTATGAGCCCTGCTGGGCTGTGTCCGTGGGTTACTGAGTCAGGTTGTCTGGGGGCAGGGGACTGTGATCTCCATTCTACAAAAACACTTCAGGTGACCCTGTGGGCAGGCAGCACTCTCCCTCTGTGCCTCCAGACCGGGGTCTGTTAACCAAAGGGGCCTGGAGGAGGCTGTGGGAAGGAGGCCTCATCTCAGCTGGGGCAAAAGAGCTGTGGTTGCAGGACGAGGTGACACAGGCCAGCCTTGAAGTCGGGCAGCCCTGGTCTGCACCTGGGCTGAGCCACACACTGGCTGATGACCTTGAGGAAGTCATTTCACCTCCTTGAGCCTTGCTTCCCTCCTCCGCCAAATGCGAATAACCCCTCTAACCTTGTTAAAAAAGAAACCGTGTAGGTCTGTGGTGTCTGGAACGGGTGGAAGCTCCGTCCCATGGAAGCGCCCTTTGGCTCTCCCTGCAGAGTGGATGGGGATGTGTAAAGAAAAATGCTCTCCCCGGAAGTGGAATCTCAGCCCAGGTGCCCCTGGCCGGCTGGCAGAGGAGGGGTTAACGATGGCTGTGTCCACGGAACAATAAGTGGCCGGTGGTGGAAATGCTGAACTGTGATGATGGAGCTGACAGCGGCTATTTTCGGCGGCCAACCGCACGGAGTAATAGGATTGGAGCAGAGGCAAGCGTGACCAGAGCCGATGTTCTCAGCTACCGAGGCAACAGCCGGCTGGCCTGCGCCAAACAAAACACTCCCCCGCTCCTTTCTCCCCGCGGGTTTTATCTTGACCTTCAGGCAAGCTACCCTCGCCAGCACCAAGAAGAAGATTGCTTTAGATTTCCTAACTGTGGTGTTCTTCAGACTCACCGCTCCCACACCCTATGACTTCAGCTTGCTGTCTACTGTGCAGTGGGGAAACTGAGGTGGGGTGGGGCAGGGGCAAGACCATCCCAGCAGGGGTGGCCTGGGGGAAAGGGAGCTCCTATGTTTGACTCCAGGCATGAGTCAGGGTAGTCTAAGGGCTGTCAGCCCCCGGTACTGCCGGAGTAACCCGCAGCTTGACGGGTAGCCCAGGATCCAGCCTCCTTCTCTGTCACACCCATGCCTTGTATCTGTCAAAAGGCCATGCTGGGGAGATGATCCCTTTCTGCCCTGTGCACCTGGAAACTGCATCAGGCTTCGACTTGCTGCTCTCACTGAAACCTGCCTGGAAGAGGAAGGCATGGGGAGCTTCTGTTCTGGGGGCAAATTCGGTCTAGCTGGGCATTACGACCAGCTCGAGAGGGAGTAAAATGAGGAGCATCTCACATGTGTCCAGTGGTAAGGCCGAGGTTACACCCGGCATTTACTCTGTCAATCCTCACACCTTTGTGACATAGGCATCATTGTTCCTATGCCACAGGCATTTGGCCACTTGCTAAGAAGTGACAGGGGCCCTTTGCCCTCTACCCTGATGCCAGAAGATCCTTGGGCCCAGATGGGAGCCCCCTGCACACACTCCTGTGTTCACCAGGTGCTCGTCCTGGGACATCTCCAGGGCAGATTGACATATATAATGGAATAGCACTTTGAAAATATGGGAATGCCTTTGGTGTTTTTCTTTTCTTCCCTGTTGGTGACCTTCCTGCTAGTCTACCACAGACCCAAGCCTCCAGGAGGATTAGGGTTGTTACAAGACACAAAGAGAAAGTGAGTGCCCAGCCAGACTAGGATCTCCAGGCCCACAGCAAGAGGGGTTTGAAAGCCAGGCTTCTCTGCAGGGGAAAAAACTTTCTACATCTGCACATTGCCCTTTCTATATCAAGTGCAATACCTGCAGGTCTGAGCATGAGGTTTACTCTAAGCCCGTGTAGGGTAGAGGACACAGAATGTGATAAGAAGGTGAACTGGAACTGCATAAGACATCAGAAGGGTGATACATGAGGCTGCACCCAGGAGGGGGTAAGAAACTTCCTAGATCCAAGGGAATGCTGATGCTGCCCCCCTCCCCTGCCCCTGTGCTTCTGGCGCCAAAGACCTCAACTCTACAACATGAGGCTGCTACCCAGAGTAGATGGTGGTGACAGGTTCAGGAAGTACCAGAGGGGCCTTGCCTAGCACCCCCAGGATCCTAGGCTCCCAGCTTTGTGGAAGGGGGACCAGAGGGAGATGAAAGTGGCTGGTGCCCTATCATCAAAACTGCAGAGCAACCAGCCATGCCAGGGGTCATTGGGGTCATAGCTAGACCTCCAGGTGGTAGCCCCAGAATAGGGGACCCAGCCACAGGGCCCAGAGCAACACCCCTGCATGGCTTAGGTATAGTAAACAGACCACAGGACACCCCCCCC
>NW_012115155.1:2689285-2763164 GCF_000951035.1 Colobus angolensis palliatus | reverse complement strand
CCCCCCACCCCAATCCCACTGTCCCCAGGACTGCAGGACATGTTGCAAACAAGATGGCCCGACCCAACGCTGCAGCCTGGGCCGCCAGGCCCTTCCACTGCAGCCTGACAAAGAGGGAGTGGGAGGAAGAGTGTCCTCCTGAGAACACAGACAGCCCTGCAGCAGCTCTGACCTTTGAAAAGTCAGGTACTTAGCTAAAAGAGACAGAATGAACTTGAACTAGGATGTTTAACGCTCACTTGCCCAGCAGGATGAGGTCAGGTGGGGTGTTACTTGCATGGTGGAGAGGGGGGAGCATTACATTTGGAGCCCCTGCCCCAGCTTGGGAGAGCCAGACAACAGCCCTGAGCTCAGCAGTAGCTGGGCCTGAGTTTACCCCAAAGCTATATCCGTGGGGCAGGTTTGCTGAGCAAATGAAGAGTGCAAACAGGATTGCAGGGGGATTGTTTAAACGCTTTGGGCAAACAAACTTCCCTAGCCCCGGGGCTCCCCTGGAAGCACCTATTGACAGGCAAACAAAGGATGCACTGATTTATCCATTCACTGAGGCCCCGCCCCTAGGGATGCTCGCCCCTCCCCCGAGTCCCCACCACGCTCACTCGTTATCCTTGATAAGGCTGCACCCTGGAGAGTTCTGCCCTCTGTTGTCCCTCCATCCTCCCGCCACGGGGAGGGTGAATTAATGAGGTGTCCCTGTGACCCACCCTCCTCTTGTTTAATGTACGGCAGAGGTCAGAGTCACAGAACAGTGGCCCCCGTGTCGTCCAGGCTTGTCCAGAGGGGGAAGAAATGGCTGATCCGGGATTTTATGTTTCTATTAATACCTCCCCTAGCAGGAACGCATTATGACTCAGCCTCCTCATGCCCAGGTGCGCAGGCGCCCGGCCCCTCCTTCCCTCTGCCTGCCTCGCCCCCAGGGGTCGCCCGCTGGGCTGGTGGTTGGAGAGCAGGTTTTGCCCCCCACCCACTGAGACATAACCTGGGCAGTGGGTCCCTAAACCAGCGTTTTAGTAAGCATTTCTGCTGATGTTTCTGCTGCCTACTGGAGCTCAGGAACCACCAGCACCGTTTGGTTCTGGAATCTACCTTTTTTGTTGACTGAGTGAAAACTGACTGAATAAATAGAAGAAGAAATGAGCCATCCTGCCAGTCTTGCCAAGTGAGGTCCTGAGTGCTCCACGCTGACCAGCTGCATAGCCTTGAACCAGGTCCCCACTTCCTTTCCTCACACGTGGAGTGGATTTGGGGGAAGGTTTAATGAGATAATCCACTTTAAAAACATGCAGAGGGCCCAACACAAGTGCTGGGGAGCGAGAAATATATAACCAACTTTATGGAGGTGTAATTCACATACAATAAAATGCACCCTCTGAAGTGTACAACTCAATGATTGCGATATATTTTATGACATGCAATTGTGTTAGACATAGTAGCACTTGTATTAATTTTCCTTAATGCCCAGGTTGACCTGAGTGGGACCCACAGCGGCTTTTGCCTATCAAGGTTTGAACACTCGTCTTAACAGGACAGTCAGGGTGATCCCTGAGCCCTAGAACTCTCCTTCTAGCCAAGTGTCTCATTTGGGGACCTGGCTTCCTGCCCCTCCCTCTAGCGGTGGGACCACAGCAGAGAAGTCAGGCACCCTGTGAGGCACTGTGGGTCACCACATGGGAACGAGTGTCTGCACCCATACCCTGAGGTCCTCGGAGGGCTCTAGGGTTAAATGGGTGGTGGTGGGGACAGGAGTGCTGGGCTCCCTTCACCGCCAGCTCTCCAGCCGTCCTGCCCTCACCCTGACCCTGAGGAGACAGCACAGAGGGGTGTCTTGCCTCTTCCCTGCTGCCCCTTCGTGGGGCTTCTGGCCTACAGAGGCAGGTCACCTGAGGACTTCCAGAGGAGAGACCTGGAAGGGGGCATCAGGGTGTCAGGGTGACCCAGCCCCCCTCCTAGCAGGCCTACGCTGGGCTGTTTTTACTTCAAGATGTCCTTTAGCAACTGAAAGAATCTCCTTCCTGCCTTTCCTTGGGTCCTAATCTCTGAGCTGACTGTGCTCCCTTGTCTGGCTCTGGCATTGTAAGCCTGATCCTCTGTTTATTTATTTTTATTTTTATTTTTTATTTACTTATTTATTTTTAAACAGAGTTTCCCTCTTGATGTCCAGGCTGGAGTGCAATGGCCTAATCTCAACTCACTGCAGCCTCTGCCTCCTGGGCTCAAGCAATTCTCATGCCTCAGCCTTCTGAGTAGCTGGGATTACAGGCGCCCGCCACCATGCCCGGTTAATTTTTTGTATTTTTGGTAGAGATAGGGTTTGACCATGTTGGCCAGGCTGGTCTCGAACTCCAGACTTCAGGTGATCTGCCCTCCTCTGCCTCCCAAAGTGCTGGGATTACAGGTGTAAGTCACCATGCCTGGCTCAGTCTGCTCCTCTGTACTGCGCATGTGCCAGAGGCACGGGACTCTGTGTGTGTAGGCAGGAATGTGTGCATGTGTGTATATGGTGTGTGTCTGTAGGACTCTGCAGCACATATGGGATGCATGCATGCGTGTATGTGTGCATGTGTCTCAATGTGCAAGAATACACATCTGCAAAGACACTTGCATACGTGAGTATGATTTCTGGTGTGCACGCACACATACGCTTGAATGCTTGAGCCTACGCATGTGAGTATGCAAGGGTGTGTGTGCAAGAGGATTCTGTCTATACAAACTCTTAGATGATGCCAGGTGAGTGACGACCACGGCTGTCAGACCAATGTTTGCGAATGCAAACGGCGAAGGGAGCCCTGTTATGTCAGTGGAGGATGCAGTTCCTGCCTGGAGGCCTGTCCTGTGCCCTCTGTTTTCCCACTCCTCGGAATGTTAATAAATCTATTGAGTCCAGATCTGGCACCAGACTAAGCGCTTTGCTGCACCATCTCATCTAATAATCATAGCAGCAACCTGACGATGTATTATTATCCCCATTTCACAGATAAAGGGTCTAAGGCCCACAGATTAACTTGAAGTAGCAGCAGAATCAGATCTGACTGGTTTCAGAGTCTTTGCTTTGTGTTGCTTTGTGTTGTTTGGCTACAGTGATTGGAGATAGACACACAGAGACATACGCACTGTACATTTAATAGTGTAGACCCAGCACCAGTCAGTTACTCTTACTGTCTGTGAGGACATCAGAAGTATAGCCTTTGCTGGGAAGGTCAGTGAAGGAGGAGCAGGGCCGGACTTGAGCGCAAATGCTTAACTTGGAAAACTGGCCTGAGAGGGTGGGCAGGCAGTGGATGTTAGGGCTCCATGGGAACGTCATGCTGAAGATCCCCCAAAATGAGAGTGAGCAGTCTCCCTCCATCCAGAAGACAAGCCCAGCCCCTGCTTGGAGGGCCCCCAGTGTAGTCCTGAACCCTAGGTGAGAATACAGCCCTGGAACAGGAAGGTTCCCCTTGCCTGCTCTCCACCAGCCTTGAGACCCCGTGGTGCCTCATCAGACCTCTGTCATCCAGGCCAGCAGCCGCAGGAGAGAGAAAGGGAGGGAGGGACTCTGCCTGGAGCCCCTTGGAAAATAAACAGCTGCGCTTTGTGCTGTTGAACCAAAGAGACAGGTCAAGCTGCTAAACCTCCCTTCTCTCCTGTTGGCCATAAAACTAATTAGCCTTGGAGATGGTAGAGGCTGTAAACCAAGTACCAGGGCTCCTTCAGAGGGCTCTCGGGGCATCACAGTCATAAATCAGCGTGTGGTGAAGCCGGCACTCAAGTTTCTGTGCAGCACTGTCAGAATGGGCAGGGGCAGGGGTCCTGGCTCAGGCGGGGGCTTTCCACACCAGCTTTTTGAAGACTCCCAATTCCCCAGCAAGAAGATGGCTTTGTGCCCACTTTAGATGAGAGGTGGCGCCTCACTTGGCAAAGTCAATGCAGATTGGGCAGAGGGGCATAAGCCGCCTGTTTGAGCTCTGCTGCTAGGGGCAGGTTGCCCTCCATCGTCAGGAGGTCCTGGCGGACGGCCTTAAAGGGTCCTTGCAGCCTTTGCAGCCCTTGGCTCCTCCACCATCCCGCCTCATCCCTCCTCAGAAACACCTCAGGGCCACAGCTCTGAGTCACTTTGGCTGGGAGAAGGTCCACACCCACGTAAGGGGCTCAGATGGGGTCCAGGGACCTGGGACTCTGACCTTGCTCTACCACCAAGCAGCTGGCAGCCTTGGGCATTGCTGCTGGCCCTGGGTGCCTGGGCCACACACTCATCAAACCAGTGAAATTGACCGCCAGCTCCGCATTTCATGGTTCACAGGGCCCAGGTCCAACTCTTGTCTTCAACCCTCTAGCTTTTGCCTTCAAGATTGAGCAGCGATGGGAAAGGTGGTGACGCATCCCTAGGGGGAGGTCATGGTCCTAATGCCAGTCTGCCCTCCCAGCAGGGCCATCTGGGTCCTCTGGAAAGCAGGCACTGAGACTGACTTAGGAACCTGAGAGGGTTGTTGTAGGAACTGCCTGTGGACTATGGGGACTGGGTACGGGGAGTGGGATGGCCACTGAGACTGCAGTGTAGACATGCCAACATCTTGGCCAGCTTTACAGGGAGATCCAGAGCAAGGATGGCCCCTCAGAGGAGTCCCGGGTGGGCAGGAGTAGCAGGCCGTAGTGCCCTGACCCACCCTGCTGAGTCCGTGGTCCAGTGCTGCCCAGGATGCAGGGCCTCGGCTGGGAAGTGGATGAGGGTCCTGAAAGTGCTGCAGGGAGCCTGGGGGCTCCTATGCTCCCCACTGCTGGAGGGCAAGTTCTCTCTTACAAGGAGATTAAAGAGGCACCTCTGAGGCTGTCATCCCAGCCGTGTGACTCTTAGCATGTGAGGAACAGCTCTGAGCTCAGCCTCATCACTGGTTGAGGAACAATGCCTGCCTCCTAGAGCTGTCAGAGAAAGCGTCAAGGAGGCCCTCACACAGGGCCCACTGCATGGTGTGGATGAGGGGCGGCCACTATTATTATGACTATGGTTTTGAACATCATTGGTGTGTTTGCCCACTGGCTGTTGAGATTTAAATCCTGGAGAGGACCTTTCTCTCCTGCCTTCTGTCACCTTGGGCGGTCAGCTCGTGATCCCAGGCTCCCAACAGCCATTCCCGCTCTGTAGGTGGCTCCATGCCCTGTCTGTCTCCAGCCCCAGGAGCCGGCTTTGGTTGACAGAAAATAATTCTGGATCTGCGGTGTTATGGGCTAAATTGTGACCTCCCTGTCCCCTGTTCTTAGGTTGCAGTTCTAAACCCCAGTAGCTCAGAATATAACTGTATTTGGAGATAGAGTCTTTCAAAAGGTCATTAAATTGAAATGAGGTCATTGGGGTGGGCCGTAATCCAATATGACTGAGGTCCTTAAAAAAAGAGGACATTTGGACACAGACACACACACAGGGACTTCCACGCGAAGAAACAGGGGAAGGTGGCACCTACAAACCAGGGAGAAGGCCTGCGACAGAGCCTTCCCTCATGACTCAGAAGGAACCAGTTTTGCAAATACCTGATCTAGGACTTCTAGCCTCCAGAACTGTACAACGATATATTTCTTCTGTTTAAGCTCCCAGTCTGTGGTACTTTGTTTTGACAGCCCTAGCAGACTAATACATGTGGTTGAAAAAAAATGCATCAGTTAGAGTACTTTCAACTGCAAATAACAAGACATCTGATTAAGAGTGGCTTAAGCCACGAGACATTTAATGACCTCATGCAGCAAGAAGCGCAGAGATGGAGAATTCTACAACGATGAACGTCGAATTGTAGAATATCAAGGGTCCTCCCTCTTCCCAACTCTGCACTCTGTCTCCTGAGTTGGCCTTTTGGTCTTTGGACAGCTTTAGATGGGTGATCTGGGAGGATCTCACTGAGGAAATGACATTTGACTAAGACCTGGAGCTTGAGAAGGTGCCAGCCCAGGCCAGGCACAGTGGCTCACATCTGTAATCCCAGCACTTTGGGAGGCTGAGATAGAGGGATTGCATGAGGCTAGGAGTTCGAGACAAGGTGCCAACCCTGAGCACAGCCAGGAAATGACCAGCTTCCACTGCTGTGGAGCCAGGACCTGCGTCCCCCCTGGGCTGGGGCTGGATGACAATTGGTCACTGACTTTGACTCCCAGGCCAAGGCCACCTGGTTCAGCGCCTGCCTTCAGGCAGAGCCAGGCGTCCATCCAGCATTGACAGCTCATTATATTTGACTATTTTTCATTTCTGGCAACATTAGTAGAAGGATATGCAAATAAGAAAATCAACTGAATTTGTTTCTCAGAACAAAGAACGACATTTAATCAGCACAATAAACACTTACATGCAGCCATTTGCTGTGTGTTGACAGTTAATGGAGAAAGAATGGGTAGAAGGAAAAGCGTGAAAAGCAGAGAAATAAAAAAGAAGAGGGATTGAAGAGACCCTGGTTGTAATAGAGTGAATAGAAGGTCAAAGCGTCTGGAGACCTGAGGTTGTTCATTCATTCATTCATTCATTCAACAAATATTTATTGAGAACTTACTAGGTTCCAGGAAAAAAATTTTTTTTTTTTGAGATGGAGTCTTTTTCTGTTGCCCAGGTTGGAGTGCAGGAGTGTAGCTGCACAATCTTGGCTCACTGCAACCTTCACCTCCCAGGTTCAAGTGATTTTCCTGCTTCAGCCTGCTGAGCAACTGGGATTACAGGCACCTGCCACCATGCCCAGCTAATTTTTGTAGAGACGGGATTTCACCATGTTGGCCGGGCTGGTCTCAAACTCCTGACCTCAAGTGATCCGCTCACCTCGGCCTCCCCAGGTGCCGGGATTACGGGTGTGAGCCACTGCATCCGGCCCCAGGTACAGTATTAGACACTGAAAACAGATTGATTAAAGTAGATCCTGCTCCTGCCTCCCTAGGACTTACAAAGCCATGGGAGCTGGAAGACATTCATCAAGTAATCTCACAAATACATGTATTGTGACAGATAACTGCATAATATGAAGAGGGCATAGAGGGACCTAGGCCAGCCAGGAGGGGAAGAAAGACTTCCCTAAGGAAGTGATGAGATCAGCAGGGAGAGCAAGAGTCAATGAGGCAAAGAGATTGGGGTTGAGGGTAGGTGTGTCCAACACAGGGAGCAACCTTTGCAAAGGCCCTGAGGGAGGAAGAAGCGTGGTGCCTCCGGGCCCTGAAAGCAGGCCAGTGGGAGAGAACGCAGCAGTGGGGCAAGTGAGGGGAGGGGATACAGAGAGGTGGGGGGGCCAGAGTGCTCAGGGTCCACCGAGCTGTGGTGTGGAGCAAGGGTCTCTGTGCAAGTGTAGTATTAGGATTTATGTTTCAAGATTATTCCAGCTTCTGGGTAGAGAATGGATGGTGGAGGCAAGATGGAGCAAGAAGGCTGGTGGGGAGGCCTTTGAGCTTGTCTAGGCAAGAGGCAATGGTGGCTTGGACTAGGGCAGATTTCTCAGTCTCGGCACTGCTGACGTGGGGTGCTGGACACTTCTTTGTTGCGAGGGGCTGCCCTGCGCATTGCAAGATGTTTAACAGCACCCCTGGCCCCTACCCACTAGATACCAGTATAACCCCCACCCCAAATTGTGACAACTGAAAATGTCTCCAGACAATATTGGAAGTCCTCTGACGGACAGCATTGATCCCTGTTAGAACCTTGGACTAGGAGGGGGTGGTGAAATGGAGAGAAGTGGATGGCTGGAGAGAAGTGGATGGCTGGAGAGAAGTGGATGGCTGGAGAGAAGCAAATTAAGTGGGCAGTGAACGGGTATTGGCCATTGAATGTGTGGGAGTGGGAGAGAAGGTGCTGAGGGTGACTCCGTGCCGCAGGATGGATGTGGGTGCCCCTCACTGCCATGGAGAATGGCAGAAGACAGTCCAGGCTAGAGTGAGCATTGGAAAACTGGCCATATCTGTGCTCTGCCATGAACTAGCAAGATCTCAGGCATGTTGTTTTCTCCTACTTGGTTTCGGTTTTCTCACCCTCAAAAGACAATATCTGTGCTTGATCTAGAAGAGCAGATGCAAAGGGGCCACTCTCCTTCCTGCACCTGAGGCAGACATAGCTAATCAATGACAGCTCTCTGAGCCTGGAATCTTCTCCCCACAGTGCTTCAGGACAGCTAGCAGTGGAGGCAGGGTGTCAGAGAGAAAACCCATTTGCCGTCCCTGAACTTGAAATTCATTTCAAGCCCTTCCAACTCACCACAGCATTGACATTTTCTTGATGACAATCAAAGTGTGCTTGATAAATTCTGAGCAACAGTGTGCAGACCAGGAGCCTCCCCAACCATCAGGTCAGTCCCATTCCTGCCATGTCATCCACCCCAAGGAGAGCACTTCCTGCATGCTTGTTGTTGCAAATACACAACGGGGCTTTGAAAGTCTCCAGTGACAGACTCCTAGAGGCCTCAGGGCTACCCCATCCTCAGGGTCCTTGCTGCTGTCTTCCCCCTCTTGCTTGATGTGTCTCTGAGATTTGCCTGTCTGCCTCAGTCTCTGGGTGACTGAATCCCCCTTCATCTCATCCACGCATTCTCTGTCACTGTCCCCAGGCAGCTCATAACAGAGTGGAAGTAGATATTTTATTGCTTTTTCACTTTCATTCAAAGGCACTTTATGCTTCCTGTTAATGCTTTAAAAAGCAGATGCATGAAATGTGAATTTTTAAATATTTGTCTTCCTTCCAATTCCAATGATGTAGCGAATCCACCATTTGAATAACCTTATACTACTGTGGTGGGTTAAACTGTGTCTCCCAAAGATATGTAGGGTCTTTGCAAAAGTAACCAAATTAGTATGAGTTCACATTGGATGTGGGTGGGTTCTAATCCAATGATTGGTGTCCTTATAAGAGGAGAGAAATTTGGACACAAACACATGAGGCAAACACTCTGTGACAACAGAGTCAGAGGTTGAAGTGGTGAGTCTGCAAGCCAAGGACCCCAGGGATTGCCTGCAGCCATCAGAAGCCAGGAGAGAGCCATGGAACATATTTATCTTCATAAGCCCCAGAAGTATAGTAACAGTGATATAATAATATTATTATAGTAATCATATAATAAGATAATCAAATAATGATAATATGATGATTATTGCTGTTTTACAGCATTATTAACCTTGCTGACACCTTGACTGCAGACTTCCACTCCACAGAGTCTTTGAGAGAATACATTTCTGTTGTTTCAACTCATTTAGTTGGTGATAATTTGTTACAGTAGCCCTAAGAAACGAATACAACGTCCAACCCCAATTCCCTGGAAATTAGGCTGCCACTTATGTTTGTGGTGTGCATGGATTTCTTCCTCTCCAATTCGTGACTTACAATGGAGAAGCAGTTTTCCCTACCACTCACCTCCTTGCCCCTGGGCCACCTGTGTGGGAAACTCAAAGGCTCTGAACTAGGACCGTGCCTCCCAGAGCTTGGTCCCTGTGCCAGCCAGTCTCCAGCATGGCCTGCAGTGATCCCTGCCTCCTGGAATGCGTGCACATGTGTAGGGTCCAGCCTCATACTTGCCTGTCCCACCTCACTCACCCCACCCAAATCCCAGCCATGCTGGGTCCTGTCTTTATTTAAAAGATTGGTATTTTGTCACCGTGGATGTTTTCACATTCATTTTTAGTTTTCAAAATATTACTTGTTTTCACCATGGAGGTTTTTGGCACCTCTTTAAATTTTGCACCCAAGCAAGTGCCTCACTGAGTTCTGGCCCTGGTCCCTTCTCACATTGCAACAGGGCTGACCTAGCTGACAAATGGAATAATAATTGTGACTTATGAGGCTGGGTCACAAAAGCCGTTTCGGCTTTCTCCTTGGTCTCTTGCCTCGCTCACTCCAGCAGAAGCTGGTTGCCTGTCAGTGAGGACATTAAGCGCAGCCCTGTGGGGAGGCTGACGGGCTGAGGAACTGAGGCCTCCTGCCAAAAGCCAGCACCTGTGTGCCAGGCCTGTGAGTGAGCACATCTCCCAGCCCCAGGAAGCCTAGTCAACAGGTGAATGTAGCTTCTGAGACACCCCTAGCCAGAACCGCCATCCAGGTTGCTCCCCAAATCCTGATCCACAGAAGCTAAAAGAGATAATAAGTGATTATTGTCACTTTAAGCCACTAAGTTTTGGAGTGGTTTGTTTTACAGCATTATTAACTAATACAATTCCCTTCTTCAGTGTCTATAATATCCTTCCCCTGCTCCCCCTGGCTAGCTCCTATTGGCTCTTTGGATTGTCTCATTTCATAGAGCACCACTTCCAGGAAGCCTTCCTGAATGCCCCCAGCTGTGTCAAGTGTCCTTTACACTTTACTCTCCAGCTGCACAGAACTACCTTTTGTTCCTAGGCTGAACCTTGCTCTCTTTCACTTCTGAGTCTCTGTATCCACTGCTGTCTTTCCCTGGAATGTTGCCTCTCTTTGCCTCTCATTCTGTCAGACTCAGCTCAGGCATCACCTCTTCCAGGGAGGAGTCCTTCTCTGATTCCCTGGCTGGGTTGGGCATCCTCCTGTGTGCCTCTTTAGCACCCTGTGCAAACCTTTATCAGGTTACATTATGGTTCCATGACACTGCCTTCCTGCAGGGCTGCGTGTTCCTGGAGGATGGGAACTGTGTCTTATCATTCTGCTGCCCACCATATGATAGTGAATGAAAGATAGGATGTGCTGGGGACTCATATGAGAAGAAGAGGTTGGGATCTCTGCAGCAGAGATCCCTAAACCTGGTGGAGCATCAGAACCAGGTGCTGAACTTATAGAAAGTAGAGATCATGGTCTGGGAGACAGACATCTGCCTCCAAGGACAGACACCACATCCACAACCCTAAATTCCAGCTGAGTTTGGCACCTTGAAAGAAGGGACAGCCACAACGGGATGATAAAGTGGGAGTACAAACACAGCACCCAGAGGGGCCAGAGGGTGATGTAATTTACTGATGCAGGAGGAATGGACCAGGTGGGGGCTGTGCCAGACTAGAGAAAAAAGCCCCTGCTAGCTCCCAGCTCACAGATCACCTCTTCAAGAAGGTGTTCACAGATCCCAGACTCCATTGGGTCTCTCTGTTAGGGGCTTACTTAACACCAAGCACCTCTCCCTTGAAGCACTTCTTGTCACTGTAATTAACTAATTTCTTTCTTTTTTCTTTTATAGAAATAGGGTCTCATAGGACAATGGCTCAGTACAACCTCAAACTTCTTGGCTCAAGCGACCCTCTCGCCTCAGCCCCCCAGTAGTTGGGCCCACCGGCACACCACCATGCCTAGCTGGGACTATGGGCACACCACCATGCCTGGCTAATTTAAAAAAAAATTTTTTTTTTTTTTTTTTTTAGAGATAGGGTCTTGCTCTGTTGCCCAGGCTGATCTTGAACTCCTGGGCTCAAGCAATCCTCCTGCCTCAGCCTTCCAAAGTGTTGGGATTACAGGCGTGAGTCACTGCATCTGGCCTCATAATGATCTAATTTCTTGTATGGTTTATTTATCAGGGTCTGCCTTTCTGACAGGCTGTCAGTTCCTCAAGTGTTGGGACCGTGCCTGTGTTCCTGGCACCTGCCCGTGCCTGGAGATTTGAAGAAGTTCAATTGCTACATGTTGAAGGAATGGATCACGCATGAGCAACCATTGATAATTGCATGCTACAACCATCGAATCTGCTGGGTTCGTCCATGAAATAAGTGAGACAATTATGTGTGAAAATGAATGAATGTTGTACTTGTTATAAAATAAGATCATGGGCTGGAGACATAACGAATCAATGGCATCAGCTTCCCGAGTGGGCGAAACTTAGGTTCTTTCCACAAGAGTAGTTCCCTAGGAGTTTCCATCAGTAGCTCCTGAGCACACGGAAGTCTGGCCTGTGGATGACATTGTTCCTTATTTCCCCAGCTTCACAGAAGAGACCGGAGTCTACCTTGCCAGCTTCTCTAGCACCGACCACGTCCTGAATGCTCACTTCACTTCTTCACCTTGCTTCACTTCACTTAAAGGCACGGGAAGAGAAGCCTAGAGAGGATGGATTACCTGTCCGGGTGCCTCCACTGCAGAGTGGGCGTGTCTTAGGAGCTTCTCTTCTCCAGCCCAGTGCGGCCTCGTGTCATCCATACGACCCACCGGCAGAGGGCAGGGCCCGCGAGTGGGGCCAGCCTCCTGGTGACTCTCGCTTCCTCTTTTCCAGCGGACGCTACCAGAAGGCGAAGGTCCGACTCTGGCCAATGGCCCAGAATTTCTGGCCCAGTTTTGCCTGAGGAAGCCAATTGTGCAGGAGGTCAGGATCCCGGTAGAGTGGGAAAGTTAACATTCCCAAGAGACTCCAAGCAACAGGATTTCCTGACTTGGGACTATTACCTTTCTCACATTACATGGCCAGATTTACTTCCTGCTATTATTAAAAGTATGAAAAAGATGAAGATATTTGTTTAATGGAAACAAGGGCAAGAGTTTGCCTAACTCTGGACTTCGAGGAGGTGGTAGGATCTTGGCACTAATGGCAGTTGGAGGGCTGGGAGGGGACTCTAACCCTGGCTCTACCTGCCTTTGTCCTCAGCTGAAGCAAGCAACTCCACTACCTCGGAGCCTCAGTTTCCTTTTCTGTAAAAGGCGGGGAGGGTGGGTGGTAAGTGCAATGCTGAATCAGACCTCACAGAGCTGCTGGGTGGTCATGTGAGGTAAAAGAGGGGACATGCTTTGCAACCTGAAGAGAGCCCTGTGCATTTTCCTCATCAGTTTGATCTCCTCCAGTTATCCAGCACCTCCATCTGACCTTCTCAGCTGAGAGGTCCTCAGTGTTCCTGTGGCCTCCAGGAGAAAGATCCCCCTCCCCGGCTGAGGCCGGGCTGACGGCAGGCTGCACGACCAGCCTTCCACAGTCAGTTGAAGGATAGAGAAAAGGAAGAGCTGGAGGCTTCTAGCAAGCTGCTGAGCTGTGTCCTCCAGCTGTGCCCAGCCCCTTGGAGGTCGCGCCGGAGCGCGTGGTGGTGGCTATGTACGAAGGCCCCTTTCGTGCCGCCCCATACTGTCTTTGGGATCTGCTTTTTACTGCCACAGCCTATGTGCTCCCGATTCTTCTCTCAAGCCCTGGATGGAAACCGGCGCCTGATCCCTGGCTCTGCTTTGTTGGAGGAGCTACTTAACCATTCAGTCCTCTCTGCAGTTAGCTGTTAAGGTTGTCCTGCGATCTGAAGCAGAGAGTCCCTGCAAAGGGTGTGGAGTAGAGCACCCACAGAGGGGCCTCCAAAGCACTTTCCATGAGGTGGATGGCTTCTCTTCCCCAGGCGACCCAGGAAGGAGAGGAGAGCTGGTGAGTGGGTGGGCTGGGTGAGCCCAGGGCCCAGCTTCCTCCTTCTGGTCCACAGCTAGCCTCTGAATCCAGTGTTACACGTGACTCTAAGTTGGTCTTGGGACCAAATCTCGGACTTCTTTGGCTGCAAGTATGAGAAGCCCTATTTAGTGCTAAAACAAAATTTTCACTTCTCCTTTTTGGCCTCTTAGAGTCTATCGGCTGAGAGGAAATGAATTCACTAGTGTTTTGGCAAGAATTTATTTCATTTATTGCAATAGCCTCTGTTTACTTTTCAAAACCATGCAGACAAGTGTGTGTGAGAGAATATGTTCTGTCCATGGATAATGCCTGGGACCCTGATGGATTCTCTGGCAGGCCCCCTTGCTGGGCACCCGTTTTGTCACCATCCAATAAAGTCTTAATATAAACCTGGCTCTCAGGCTTGAGCTATCTTAACACATTTTGCCAAGCATGTATTATGATAAGCCCATTTTGCAGATAAGAAAAGAGAGGCACTGAGGGCTATTGTAACTGCTCAGGACAAAGAGATAGGAGAGCACAAGTTAGGTCTGGGTGACCCCAAAGCCCATGTTTCCGCCCATATTCTTCCCTGCCCCATGAGAGATAATCTGCTAATCTTGTTTCTGTGGCTGGGGACTGGGAACTCCTCGGCAGTGAAGTGTCAGCTACCAGCCACATGTTAACATTTCCTGAACAACCACAATGCTTTTGTATCCACTGCCTCGTTTAATCCCCCAAGAATTCAATTAGTTGCCCTGTTTTCCAGAGAAACAAATCAGTCCTCAGAGAGGTTGAGCAACTTGCCCAAGGTCACAGGTTTAGGAAGAGGCAGGGCAGGGATCAGAATCCACGTCTGCCTGTCCCCAGATCCCCACTGGCCTCTTTGCAGTGTGTGGGCTTCCCAAGGTCAGAGATAAAGAGGGCACACATAGCTAGCCTGAGCCATAATATCCCTCAATCCTGCCTTTCTTCCCCACTCACAGCATGGTGGGTATGAAAGAGTAAAATGAAAACCCTAATTGTTTGCCCCAGAGCTGGTCCTATACCTGGGATGACTAATCAGTCTCCACATAGGATACACTTAGGGTCTCTGGAATGAAGGAGAATGTGAACAGAAAAACGGGGCTTTTAAGAAACCTCAACTGAAAGTAATTTTTCAAGTGCCAAATATTTCAGACTCAATCCAATACGCAGGTTTATTACACAGAAGGCCAAGATATCCTAAACAGGCATTATTTTGCAATGAGAAGAAATCAGAGCAAATCCAGCCATCATTACTCCCAGGAGCTAAGAATGTAATTGTCTAATGTGACTTATAATCAGCTAAGGTCTTGTCTTGATGCTTTAGCCCACCAAATGGCTTCTCCTGTCTCCAGGGGACAATAATCCCTGCGGAATTCTCCTTAGCACAGATGGGTTTCTGCACAGATAACGGGTTTTATTGCTTGAAAGCATTTTGCATTCTGTACTGCTGTTCCCAAGAAAGGGCTGGAACTGTCCTGCTTTGCATCTGTCTCTTCTGATTCCAGCTACCTCCAGAGCAGCTCAGAATCAAATGCCTTGGGCTGGGGACAAGTCGAGGCAGAATGCAGAAAGAAGCACTTTGTGCCCGGCAGAGCTTCTCCACCCTTCCCGTTGTGTGATTCTGAGCACGTCACTCCTCATTCTCAGACTTGGCTTCCTCTTCTGGAAAATGGGAAGAGATCGGTTCATTCAGATGGCTTGGGAGTTGACGGTCTTAGCGGAGTGCCTGGCACACAATAGATACGCCGTAGCCCCTGTTCTTAATCAACAGCTTGACTGAAGCACGGCCAGGGAGAAGCATGACTTTGTGCATGGACTTGGGTGCCCTTGGATGGTTGCTTGGTCAGCTAAGTGCTCCTTGTCGAGCATCCCTTTGATCAAGCCACTTCCCTTCTCAAAAGCGTCCATTGGCTTCCTGGCTCGCCTGAATGCAATCCAGATTCTCGAACCTGGCTATCGAGGCCTTCATTTCCCAAAATGTCTTTTCAGCCAACTTTTCCACTATCCAAAGAGCCACTTAATAAATATTTCAAGAAAGAGAAAATACAATGAATCTAGCATTATGTGGCGGAAAATCTTGGCCCTGTTCCCAAGAAGCTCGTAAGCTAATTGGGAGCAGGAAGATACCAAAAGAAAAGGAACCTGGCATTGTTTCCTAACTTATTTTATATTTTAATTGAGGGACCACCAATTCAGGCCCAGAGCTCTAATTCCAGTTCTGCCCCACGTTTGGAGGGCCTGCTCCAATGTGACATTTGGAGAATGCCACTTAAGTTAAACCACAGGCCAGGCACAGTGGTTCACACCTACAATCCTGGCACTTTGGGAAGCCGAGTTGGGAGGATTGCTTGAGCCCAGGAGTTTGAGACCAGCCTGGGCAACATAGCAAGACCCTGTCTCTAAAAAAAATACCTAAAAATCGGCCACATGGTGGCACATGCTTGTAGTCCCAGCCAGTTGGGAGGCTGAGGTGGGAGGATGGCTTGAGCCCAGGAGTTCAAGACTGTAGTGAGCTAGGATTGCACCACTGCACTCCAGTCTGGGCAACAGAGCAAGATCCTGTCTCAAAAAAAAAAAAAAATTAAGCCACAGGTGGGTGCTGCGAGTTGCTGACCACACCTCCCAGGCCAGGTGGGCATGGCAGTCTCATGAGGAAGCCCCCAACCAGAATGATGACTGTACCCACTTCTGTTTTCTCCATCGACACCCCATGCTTGGCCAACAATCATAGGGAATGTCAGAAATGGATATTCGAGGGTGTGTTTTCTTTTTGGTGAAAATAGTTGCCTGTTAACCAGCATGATGACATGAGAAATGAGCTTCCATTTGGTGAAAGTCAAGGTACTCAAGGCCTGTGTGATTTAGAGACACTTCACAGGGCTGCAAGAACTGTGTAGGAACCCAGTGAGGCCTGAAGGCTCTGCCCCGTGGCTTTGCTGCCCGAAGCTTGATCCCTGTCGGTCCTGGGTGCAGTCCTTCACCTGGGAGGACTTCCATTTGCCTAATGTTGAGTAAGAGGCCTGTGAGGACAAAGAAGTCCTGCCAGGAACATTGTATTTGTTGCAGATAAGCACATGCAAGCGGGTAGGAGCTCCTCAAAGGGCAGAGCGCCCAGATTCCACCAGTGGCACTCAGGAATTTATACAGCCATGTGGGGCTCCTCTTGAATGAGTGCTTGTTTTCTAAATGTCTCCATGTGGCAGAATTTGGAGAGACTGCTTCCATTCTCACGTGGTTGTGAGGTTTGGAGAAGGAGCTAGCCCTCACTCACTTCAAACTTTGACAGGAGCTACACTCATCTACCGAAACCAAAAGCAGCCTAAGAGTTGTGCATGACTGCAATTTTTTTTTCTTTTTGAGTCGGAGTCTTACTCTGTTGCCCAGGCTGGAGTGCAGTGGCATGACCTCAGCTCACTGCAGCCTCCACCTCCCGGATTCAAGCGATGCTCCTGCCACAGCCTCTCAAGTAGATGGGATTACAGGCACCCACCACCACGCCTGGCTAGTTTTTGTATTTTTAGTAGAGACCGGGTTTCGCCATGTTCACCAGGCTGGTCTCAAACTCCTGACCTCAGGTGATCTGCCTACCTCAGCCTCCCAAAGTGCTGGGATTACAGGCGTGAGCCACTGCACCCGGCCACCAGTCCATTTTTAACAGAGCCCTTTATTAATAGTCATTTGCAGGGCATACCTAGGCTAGTGTGTCCTGGACTCTGAGGTGAATGTATCCATGATGCTTGGATGTAAGAAATGTCACATCGATTTATCTAATCCATTATATCTGTTTTGAGACCTTCTCCCCACTGACACAGCTGGGCAAACGTGACAATGTCAGTTATTCACTGATGCTCCCTCCCTTCCTGCCTAAGCCCTAAGGCATATTAGGAAGCTCTGCTGCATAGTGGGCAGTGGTGTCCCCTCTCTGGGCATGTGTGGCAGGCATCTTTGGGGTAAGGTTTGCCAGCCTGGCCTCTTGCCCAGCTCAGCTTTGCCCCTGCTGTGGAGGGCATCTCCTGCTATTGGCCACGATTCCTTGGAGCCAGCCAGCTAGTGGGACCTCATGGAGGCTATGGGGCCTCCTTGGTTGGACTCATGAGCCCCAGGTACCAAGGTAGTCTTTTCCACCACAGGTTGGACCACTTGAGTGGCTATGGATTTGGAAGTCCCAGGTCCCTTGGCCCATCCTGTTATATCTCTGTCCTCCTTCCTCATCAGCCCCATGGAGCTGAGCTACACCTGTTTCTCTCTATATCTCTCTCTCTCATTTGGTATACCAAAGCCTCCACTTCTTGTCTCTTCAGGATTTCACGGTTGAGTTATTCTTTTTGGCTTCCAAAACCCTAAAGCCCTTAAACCCACAGGCTGTTAGAGGCTGGAGTATGGAACTCAGATGCCCAGCTACCCCAGAGAGCAATTCATTAACAGTAAAAAGGCTAAGATGGGAATTTGTCTCAGAAAATCACCCATTACATATGAATCTTTATTGAACTTTCACAGCAAAGTCCCAAGAAGATGCTAGTATCGTCATCACCCCCATTTAACAGACAGGAAAATGGCCTTAGAAGGATTAACCAATTGTCACATGGCTAGTGAGTAGAGCAATGTCAGCTTTGCTTCCAGGTTCAGTCTGGATCGCCCATTATGTAGTGGTTCTCAGAGTAAGGCCTGATTCCTTCTGGGCCTCAGTTTTCCCAGCTGCAGAGTGGCAGGTTCTAGCTACCAGAAGGCAGACTAAACTCACGAAGCCCAGGCCCGCCCGATCAGCATCTCCCTCGGGCGGTCAGCTCTGGCCTACAGGCGTTTGACCCGCTTATGCTTAGTCACAGGCCCTGGGTGTTTGAAAAGTGATCCTGATCAACGGGCACCTTAGCCTAGGGCTCAGTCAGTCATAAATAAGCCAACAGCTCACCTGTCTCAAAGGTGGCAACTTGAAGAACTCTACCTCTGGGATATCAAAGCTGGCAAATGACCCTGGGAAACAGCTAGACGGCAGCACAACAGAGGCGGCTCCCGCAGCAGATGGGCACGTTCCCCAGGTCCCATCCTTCATCAGTGTGTGTCATTTTTATTGCAGCTTCTGCCTCCCCAGCAACAGAGGGACCTTCCCAGAGAGGATGTCTTGTGCCTCACCTGATCTTGTTCTGAGAAGAGACTAGAAGAGAAGCTTTCAACTCCCCAAACACAGCTGGGTTTGTTTCATTTAATCTCCCAGCCTGTTTTTCTGCTGTCCTCCTGAAGAATATTTAATCTCACAGTTAAAACCACCAAAAGCGACTTTTTTCCCCCTCAACTGCTCAGTAACACATGACCGTGCAAATTCGTTTGACCCGGGCGCCACAAGTCATAAAAGGCATCTAGTGGGCGGCATGAGTCCATTTCCATCAGGCCTTTGGACACTGGCGTAACCACAGCTTGTCAGTTTCCCCATCCAGGCAGCCCCAATCCCCCAGTGCGGACATCTGGAGCCAGGGATTGACAAGTGGATTCCAGGGCTGGGCCCTGGCTCCCACCCTGTTCAGTTCCAGCCCAGCCACAGTCGCTGCCAACGAGGACACGCACTGTCTTTCTGCACATTCCCACGTACACACACCCCTGCAGCCCCCTCTCCATTCATTCCTGCGTTTCCGGCAGTGTGAATTCTGACAGCTCGGGCTGTGTCAGCCTCTCCGGTGCATTCCTCACCGCACCACCTCACTGCTTCTGAGCCTGCTGGCAGCACTCCCCGCCCTACTACCAAGCCGAAGGTGCAAGGACCCTCTTGACCCCCACTGTGTCTTTGTTGCAGGGCCACAGCAAAATAGCACTGCCCTCCCCCGACACACCCTCTTGCCTAATTTACCGGACTTTTAAGCACATTTATTTACTGTGGTATCTACACCACACCAAACATCTGGAGAGAAACCGGGGGACAATCCACCAGGAATTTAAATGTTTTTTCTGTACTATAACTTTGAAAACTGAACCAGGAAAACTTGACATCTTTAGCCAATCGCCTTGTGGTGAGCAGACTGAAGCCAATATGTAAACTGTAAAGGTTGTCCCTCTTTGCCTTCTCTCTATCCATGAGACTCATTCACCAAACAGCCCGGAAATAGTTCTTTCGTCTCCTCTCAGAGGTATGTGAAGCCAACCTGAATCAACAACACAGGTGTTCAACCAGCCTCACTGAGAACCAAGGCATTTCAGAGCTGGAAAGATGCTCGGGTCTGGGGTCTTATCTTGCACGTTTATCTGCCTTGTTATAACCCATCCGGTCACCTTCTTTGCCCTTGCCAGATCTCATCGCTTACAGTACCACTATTGAAGGAGCGTAACGTCTGTGGCTTTTCTTTTCTTTCTTTCTTTTCTTTTTTTTTTTTTTTTTTTTTTGAGATGGGGTCTCACTCTGTCTCCAGGCTGGAGTGCAGTGGCGTGATCTTGGCTCACTGCAACCTCTGCTTCCTGGGTTCAAGCAATTCTCTGTCTCAGCCTCGCGAGTAGCTGGGATTACAGGCATCCACCACCACGCTTGCCTAATTTTTTTGTATTTTTAGTGGAGATGGGGTTTCACTATGTTGGCCAGGCTGGTCTCAAACTCCTGACCTCATGATCCACCTGCCTCGGCCTCCCAAAGTGCTGGGATGACAGGCGTGAGTCACCGCGCCCGGCCACGTCTGTGACTTCTCTAAAGCTTTGAGATGATGTCACCCATAGGCGGAAAGGCCCACTCATTTCATGCATCTGCAGTCACTCTTCTGAACAGGTGCGGCTCCCTTTTGTTCTATCAAAGAGAAAGTCAGTCTAAATTAATGGGAAACTAGAGAATTAGGTCATTTTTCAAGATGAAATTGTTGGTAGCTTAAGGAATGAGCTACTTGAATTCCACGCTAAAAAAGTGTAATTCCTGAGGAGTGAGCTCCTTTTTTCCTTCCATAATGTCAGGCACTAAGGGAGATTCAGAAACACAGAGCAGCGCCTATCCCTTCCTCAAGCAGCTCGGGGTCCAGTGCAGTTGGCCCTCATTTTTTTTTTTTTTTTTTTTTTTTTTTTTTTTTTTTTTTTTTTTTTTTTTTGAGACGGAGTCTCGCTCTGTCGCCCAGGCCGGAGTGCAGTAGCCGGATCTCAGCTCACTGCAAGCTCCACCTCCCGGGTTCAAGCTATTCTCCTGCCTCAGCCTCCCGGGTTGCTGGGACTACAGGCGCCGCCACCTCGCCCGGCTAGTGTTTTTTTGTAGTTTTTAGTAGAGACGGGGTTTCACCGTGTTAGCCAGGATGGTCTCGATCTCCTGACCTCGTGATCCGCCCGTCTCGGCCTCCCAAAGTGCTGGGATTACAGGCTTGAGCCACTGCGCCCGGCCGGCCCTCATTTAACAAATAATCACACCCACGTGTGAAAGGCCCAGTGGGGAAACAGTGCAGGGAGCCCCAGGCAGAGCTGATTCAGGCCTGGAGAGGCACGTGAGCCACAGGTTCAGGGTCCACAGGCCCAGTGGAGTGATTCTAGAGTTTCCAAGATGGTAAGCCTCTCTCCTGGCCCATGCTCACTCATAGGACCCCATTCCTAACCAGGCTTTTCCTCTCTCTCTTCTAAGTGTTCCAGGTACATTCCTACCCCTGCATCTTTGCTGGAGCCCCTCTTGCCTGGGATGCCCTCTGTCCTCTCTTTCTGCCCACATACATCCTGCCAGGCCTTCAGACAGGGCCAGCCTCACGGGCATAGGACCTGAGCAGTCTCACAGGGCCCTATGCACAGAAGGGCCCCAAGCTTGGTTGACTGCTCTGATCTTGCCATCTTGAAACTCTTTAATAATTTTATCTTCGATCTTGTGTTTTGGGAGTGAAATCCAATGGGATAATGGGGCCTGCAAAGGAGAAGAGGAGATCTGCACCAACCCATTCCCGGCTGCTGCATCCACCTCCAGCGTTTGTGATGCCCCTGAGCACAGAACTCCAGGGAGCCCACAAGGCAGGAGAGTTCAGCGACATTCACTGAGTACTAGAGGAGTGAGTCACTCCTGCAGCTGAGCACGGGGGGCGCTGGCAACCGTGAAAGGTCTCGGTCTCCATTCCAACCAGAACTTGCTCCCAGAGCAGACGGAAGGCCGTGGCGTTCTGAGAGACGCACACGATGAAGGCGCCCTGTCATATCCTCTCTTCCTTGCATTGCTTCCCTGTGTGAGCAACTACTTGTGCTGGAAATGATGACAAGGAAGGATGGGGAAAGACAGGGCCACCCGCAGTTCCTTTTCCTTGACGTCTTTCCTTTCTCATCAGCGAGCTGAGGTGGAGAGCGTTGGTAGAATGTGAGCATAACAAGAAGTGAAATAAAAACAGTCGAGTTAGTATTCTACTGTTTCCACTGTTCTGGTGAGAACAAAACACATATGCTCTATATGCTTTGAAACACAAATTGTGTAATTTTAGTGATTCTGCATAGGATTTAAATGTTTTTATATTTGCATTTAAAACTGCTGTTGTATACTAGAAAGATAAAGGGTAAAATGTATGCTAATAGTTTAACTTTACTAATAGTTTAGTTTTTACTTTGATTTACCTAAAATAACATGAAATAGCAAACAAACCAACAAATATCACAAGTTGAGAGAGAGAAACCACAAAAGAAAGAAAAAAGCTTTATATGTGAGTACCCTGAGTGGCACTTTTTCCAGCTTTTTGAGTAGGGGTTCATGGTTTCCCGTTGCACCGGACCTCACAAATTATGTAGCCAGCCTTGCCTTCAAAGTGCATTCAAGTGACTCCCCCTTCATAATCACTCCAGCCTGCAGCCACGCCTTGCCCCTGAACACCTAAAACGCTGATGGCCATACGAACCATGAACTGTTCTTGCCTCTCTCTCTGTTGTCTTATTCTCATAACACCTGTCCACCTCACAGGACTGTTGGGAGGCACGAATGAACTTTGCAACTGGAGATCTCCTAACTGGAAGATGTCACTGTTATGTTTAATTTGTACTGTGCATAATAGGTACCCAATCAATGCTTGTCGAATTCCATGGACTGGGCCTTATACCTCCGAGGATTTTCACAGCAATAGCATGTGCACATGCACAGAATAAGAACACAACCAATGCTTGTTTGCTGATGAAGACCTGGCCTCAGTATTTTGCCCAGGAAACCCATTCTTCATGGACAGCATGAGGCAAGCTATGGCTCTTGCTGTGGTCTCAGTGGTTCAGCACAGAGGATGAAGATGACGGATAGTCTCAGAATATTAGCTTTAGAAGGGACTTTGGATCCTTTTGATTTTGGTAGGTGAAATGTTTTTTAAAAATAAAGAAAAGGGACTTTGGACAAATGCTCTCGTTTTGTAAATGAAGAAGCAGAGACAGGAACAGGAAGAGTAAGTGATCTGTCCAAAATCAAATGAAGTAAATTGTGTTGCATCCTCTCCATCCATAACCACCTTCTCCTTCCCTAACTGCTCCATGTGGCCTGGGAAAGTCCTCTTCACTTCGTCTTAGAGGTGGGTTTCTGATTCAAGCTAAGTCAACCCCCACTTTCCGTTCTTCTGGCCATGGTGATTGATTTGGGGGCCAGCCTGAGACCTAAGCTAGCCCAATCGGCATCACTTCTGCAGGAGTGAGAGGAGTCAGACCCTCTCTTCCTAGTCAGGCCCTCTCTTCCTCAGGATCAGGCATGTAAGAAGATGGGAACTGGGACTGTTGCAGACATTTCTGGTCTCCTGAAGGGCCTGGGCCTGGGGAGAAAGCCCAGTACACTGCAGGAGGAAGGAAGAAAGGAATGGCAGAATAGCACCAGGGCCTGATGCCACTGAAAATCACTGGCTCAACCCGTACGGGAAGCCCACAAGACTGTGGGAGTTTTCAATTATGTGAGCAACACATTCTCTTTTTGAAATGTGTTATTGGGGATTTTGTTCTTTACAGTAGCGAGGGCACTGACAAACACAACAGAAAGGTGACTTGAATAACTCAGGACACACAGAGGCTAGTCTAGAACCCAGGTCTCCAGATTCCCATCCAGTGACCATTGCAGTAGCCCCATCGGAACTGATACTGATGGTAACAGGTGCAGTGGAAGCAATAGAAGCAACAGCAGATGCAACAGATACAGTTCATTATTGATACACTGTGAATGAATCAAGGATCCCAGTTCCTCTTCCGCCAGGGCCACTTAAGCCAAATCTGTAGTGTCCCTGGGAAAGAGGTGATTCCTCCATTGAGGAGTCGGGGGATGTCCTCCCTTGCTTACCTGCTCTGCTGCTTGGGCACTGCTCATTTAGGATCCTGCAAGAAGCAGGCAGGTGGCATCTGCCCAGCAGAGTATCTGCAACAGCAGCAACGTGGTGAGTGAAACTTGAGGTTTCATGAGGACCCCGGGGGGCGGGAGCACCTTCAGGGCTCTGTGGCTAACTCAGGCACAATCTGCGCTCGATAACTCCAAATGACAGGCCACCGTGAGCCATGAGCAGCTCCCTCCTTCCTGCCTTAATGAGCACAGTGTGGAGACTGAGCCTCAGTCTCCTATAGGGATGGAACTAAAGGAATTGGGTCAGCCCACTCATCTTACATCTGGGCATGCCAGGCGGTGACACACCCAGGCTGCATAGCCACACAATGCACACACTTGGCTGGCCCAGCTCTGCTCCCCTCCAGGCCCAGCAACCTCCTTCAGCTGCTGAAACTGAGGGCACTGGGGTGCTAAGGTCCTCACAGGCTGATGCTTTGGGCAGGTGCTGGGGAGGCGAGGAAGAGCCCATGGCACCATCTGACTTCTCAGGTGCCCTGGAAGGGTGTCTTCCAGAGATCTCCTGGGGAGGTGGCCAGATGAGGGAGATCAGAAAGGAGGGCAAAACCACAGAGGCCAGAGCCGAGCTCTCCAACCTGTGCAGTCACCAGGCACTAAGGCCAGAGAGAAGAGGAAAGCCCTGAGTGCACAGCCAGGGAAGGCCTTGTGCAGAGGTGGTGCCTGGGCAGGACAGGAAGGACAGACAGAGGGGGTGGCAGACAGCAAACAGCAAGGACAAAGCGGGGGAGGTAGGAAGGCCCCCAGACAGCATGGAAGACAGGAAGGGAAGCCCCTCCAGTCATTCCTGCCAGAGACCTTGCCAGGGCCCAAGAGTGGGCTTGGCAGGCTGAAGGGCTGCTTGCCAAGGCTGATAAAGGGAGTCTCTCACTAACTGGAAACAGGGGTTTGCAGAGCTGAGAGCCCTGTGAGAAGGGTCTGGATTCTGATGACAGGCAGACTGGCAGGGCTGGGGACAGTGGCTTGGAGCTCCCAGGGCTTGGTCCCAGAGGCTCAGACAGACGCCATGGTCTCAGGAGGCCCTTCCTTGCAGTAAGCAAAGATTTCCTTAGTTCTTTTGACTAGTCCCTGGGTCAGGTGACTTCACCTCTCTGCACCTCTGTTTCCTCCTCTGTAAAATGGATGTGTAACCTGATAGGCTTGTTTTGAGTAGTTGCTGAGATCACAGGCGTGGCACAGAAAAGTGCCCTTCAGTTGCGGGCTCTGTGTCCCCTCGCCCAGCTCCTTGTGCACCCCTCTGGTTTCTCTAGTTATTCACCGACTCTGCCCCGGTGCACTGCCTGCCTAGGGCTGAATGGAGCAGTGCGGAGGTAAATCAAGCCCACATGTCTATCACCAGGCACTAAATCTCCCCGGGGACATTCCTTCCTGTAGCAGTAATGCCGCCAGCTCCAGGGAACAGGGTTGCACCATAGGGCAGGCTCCCCACACCCAGGAGGCTTAAAGGGCCAGCTCCAGCAGAAGCAGCAGGCCCAGCCTTTCGTGGGCACAGACATGTCAGCAACAGCAGCACCTGCTGCAAAAAAAAAAAACAAGCAGCACTGCCGCGTCCAGAGACTCACGGAGTAGGGGATCAGAGCCCAGGCTCTGAAGTTAGACCGGGTCTCATTCTCAGTTGAACCACTAAGCTATGTGGCCTTGGACAGGTGACTCTCCTCTCTGCTGTCCACCTCAGGTTCCTATAGGGCTCGCAGGTCTACGGTGAGGACTGAAATGCGGAGAGTCCCTGGCGCACATCAAACACTCCCTTGCAGCACCGTTGTTATTTACCAAGTGCCACACACATCATGCATTATTTATCTAGTGCCATACACATGTCATTTGGTCCACTCCAAAGTTTCCTGAGCAAGAGACTGCTATTGTCCTTCATTTCCAGAGGAGAAATAAAACCCAATCTCGGGCTTGTTTGGGCCGTGTGATCAATGGTCATCGTGGGACACTTGGCACTTGACCTGTGCTCCAGGCAGTAAAGGGGATGGGCCCAGGCCTGGGCACTGGGAGTCCTGGCTGCTGTACCTGCTGCCCCCGCCCACTGGCCTGTCCTCCCTGGCTCCCCACCACAGGCAGTCATCAGGCCGGCTTTCCCTAGCACGGTCTGATCACAAACTGGGAAGGACGGCACAAGAACTGATCTTTGCTGAGCCCCACTGGGTGGGGAAGGCCCCTTCGCTCCTGATCCTCCCCCAGCTCTGCCGGGAACTGCTTTGGAGAAGAGCAACTGGAGGATCAGAGAGGCTCTATGCCTGCCCCAGGTCACTCGGCTGGTGGGGGCATCGCCGGGAGTAGAGCCTGGCCAGCTTTGAAGCCAGTGTTCTGTCCTCTCTAGCCCACGTGCCTGGTTCAGTCTAAAGTGCCCCTCACTCCCAGAAAAAGAACAAAAGCATTCAACACATGGCCTGTCTTCTGGGCTGTGAAGGACGGCCCTTTTATTTATGACAACGGGCTGGCCAAGATCAAAATGACCAGTGGGAAACACCAGTCTCTGCGGATGACTTTGTCATCGGATCACTCAAGAGAAAAGAGCATTTATCTGTCAGAGGCTCACTCTTGCTCTGCAATACCTTCTGAAATTATTGAGGGGATTTAAAACAGGAAAATACAATGTTTTCCGCATGAAAAGAACGTTTCTATTAGAGAAAGCATGGGAAATACAGAGAGATAGGGTTGGGGGAAGCCCTTAACCTCCCACCCAAAGGTAACCATTAATCAGTCTGTGCCTTCCTCTATCAGCTTTTCCTTCTTTTTCGGCAAACATTTGTTGAGATCCTCCCTTCAGTGGTGCCGAAGAGCTGATTATAGTAGAATCTGTGCCCTCAAGCTCACTATGTGCCGGGGTGCAGGGTTTTTGATTTTATAGGACTGTTTCAGACACCTCCTGGGCACCACTTCAAGGGAGACTGGCTCCGTGTGGGTTTGCAGCAGCTTTGTGCAGAGGTGACGGCCCTTTGCCTGTGACCACCCTTGGTGCCTCTCCAATGCTGCAGCCCTCAGCCTTTGTGCATGGCCAGCCCAGAAGTGCGGTGTGCTCTGCCCATGAACGTGACCCAGTGGACAAACGCTCCCCATTTTGTTTCCTGGGTGGCTGGTTCTGAGCCACATTTTACAAGGCTCCAGTGGGGTGGATCCCCAGGTGCCCGCAGTGATGGTCAACAGGATCACGTGCTCTTGGACTGGTTTTCCCTCCTCCCCTTTCTCTCTCCAGTTCTCTCAGGCTAGTCCCTGGTAACTGTTTCCAAATAAGCTACCTGCATGCCAGCTTTTGGCTCTGCTCCCAGGTTGAGACCCTGTGATCATGCTATACATACAACTTCGGAAGGAGAGGAAACAAATGTAAACATTTGTTATTTGCATATTTCAGTTCTGTAGCTTTAGTATTGACGAAATACCCACCCCCCGCAAGACAGTCCAATGAGGTTGTTAGAGTTGACCCCTCTTTATCAAGAACATAAAAGGAAATGGTGACAGAAACAGATGCTACCGTCATCAGTGCACTCTCTTCACCTCTCACTGATTTGCTGAAGTAAACTAGGAAAGTAATCTCAGATATTTTTTATTTTGAAATGATTTCAAATTTACAGGACAGCTGCCAGGGCAGTACAGGTAATTCCTGTTATATACTTTCTGGGGGGTGCTACTGCTTTTCCTGCTTTACACTGTAACATGGTTTCCCACGTGAGGTGGGAGGTCCTGTCTGCAGCCACGCTGGGCATCATGTACAGCCAGACTTGGTAGAGCCTGTCCCCACCCTGCCATGGATTAGTCTACACGTGGGCCTATACCCGCCTGCAGGCGACTAGACCAAGGGAAAGTTTGCTGGGGGCCTCTTGGGTTTTCTCGATCCTGAGAGAGAAAGCCCCTGTTCCTTCTCTGGGCATGGTGGCAGCTGGATGGGATTCCTGGGCCAGCTGCTGCACCTTGCAATCCAAGACCAGCTTTAGGAGGAGCCAAGAGGAGGTATCCGAGGGGAGAGCTGGAGGGAACAAGGTCCCACGACCTGCCTCTGACTCTGAGAGACAGCACACCCCTTACTGTTTGAGCCAAGTAGAGCCTTTTGCTCTACTCAGATCATCCCAACGGCACACCACGTTGTTAGCAATCCTTGTTGAGAATCATCGTATTGACTGCCTGATGTTCTTTCTAACAGATGGGCCATAATTTATTTACCAAACCTGCTATTATAAGACATTGAGGCTGTTTCTTATTTTTCAAAATAGTAAATGACGCTACGGTCAGCATCTTTGTGTATGAGTTTGGTCTGTATTTCAGATACCCTACATGCAGTTGCTGGATTTTAAGTCATCATCCTTGTTAAGCCTCTTGATACCTATGGTCAAACTGCCGGCATAATGACACCCCACCGACCAAACACACAGCGCTAACCTCATTACAGCGGCAGCTCTGAGTTTTCCATTTTATTTTATTTTTTAAATCACTGCCTCTGCAATAATTAAGAAAGAAAGATTGCTGGTTGCATTGCTTTAATACTTATGAGCTTGGTCATTTCCCTTCTTGTTTGCTAATGCGCTTACTGCCGCTCATTCTTGTTGATTTCTATTGTCTCTTGAAGACTCGTAAGAGGAAGACAAATAGATGGTATTGACTTCAAGGAGGGAGAAGTCTTGGTTCCTATTACATGCTGCCTCCCACCTGTGTCTTCTTCTCCAGGTGATTGTACACTGCTCTTCAACCTTCCCCCAACATTTCTTCTGTCTCCACCTACCCCCGTCCTCCCACCAAGGGCAGGGATGGAAGGAAGCTTCATGTTCCCCTTGACTCTAGCGGACAGCGGACACGGCACAGCCTGAAGCACTGCCGACAGGAGGATTCCAAGGCCACCCCTCTGTTCCTCGGGAAGATCTGTGACTGACGAGTGGTTACAGATGATGTGTGGTTATGGAAGGGGGGGCGGCCACACTTATGCCCCCTGTCTCCCTATTGTGGGGTTCTGCTCTCTGCCCACTGCCTAACCTGCCAAGCTAAAGCCCAGTCAGCATGGCAGACCGTGCCAGAGCCATGGCCTATCAGAGCTGGAAGAGGCTTGCTCTGAAGAAGTTTCTCCCAGCAAGGGTTTCCTGAGCATTTACTATGTGCGGTCTCCATGGTGTAGGATCCAAGAACACAGGGAAAGTGGGGTCCCCAGGGGCTGATGGATTCAAGATGGCTGCACTGTGATTGTCTCCATCTATGTGGGCGGCTGTAACAAAATAGATAGTACTCTGTTTGGGTAACTTATAAACAATGGCAATGGAATTCTTACCGTTCTGCAGGCTGGGAAGTCCAAGATCAAGGCGCCACCAGGTTTGGTGTCTGCTGAGGCCTCCTTCCTGGTTCCCAGACAGCCATATTCTCACTACATCCTTAATGTGACAGAAGGGGCGGCAGAGCTCTTGTATGAGGGCACTAATCCCATGCATGAGGGCCCCCCTGTCATGACCGGATCCCCCTCACAGAGGCCCCACCTCCTAATACCATCACCTTGGTGACTAGGTTCCAACCTATGGATTTTGAGTGGACTCATTCAGTCCAAGCAGCAGTGGAGGCCATGACCCCTGCCTCAAGGTGGGAGTGGAAGGTGCCAGCCCTGTAGTGTGACGATGGTGGCATAAACTCAACCAGCACTTTGTGACACTCTGTGAAAGAGCCTGGGCTTTGCACTCAAACCCTGTGCTGCCCCCAGCTGTGCCAAGGCCAGGGGGTGACTTTGGATCAGCAACAGACTCTGCTGAGTCTCAGTTTTTTTCCTTCTGTAGCATTAGCTCTTGTGTCAGCATTATTCTGTGCTCTTTGTAAACCCCTATTCATTCTCTTGTCCCCTTCCACGAGGCAGGGACCATGGCTGTCTTGTGTGATGCCTCAGGGGGCCACACGGGGGGCATTCAATGCATCCTGATCCCAGGCAAAGGGCGGCTGTGGCTGGCACACAGTACGGACTCACCTGTTAAAGCCTGTTTTGGACCATCCTATAGGGGAAAGCAGTCAGCAAGCAGCCAAGGTTGCCATAAACACTAAAGACTAGAATAATTAACCACAATGTGTTTTAAGGCCAGTTGGGTCTATCCCTCAGTTTCTGCTGGAGACAGAATCCGGTGCTGGATTAATGTATCATTGTATAACGATAAAATGATAATCACCGTATTGATGATGATGATTATTGTTGTAGTGGTTAGTGTTATATCCTTATCATCTCCCATTTATCGGGCATCTTCCCTGTCCTGGTCACACTGCCGGGTGCCTTACAGGCATCATCTTGCTGGGCCTTCCCAAGCACCGCCGGAAGGCAATGATACTTCCATCCCATTGTGAAGATGATGAGTTGAGATGCAGAGGTAAAGCCCCCCCTGCCACAGACACTCAGTTGGTGGGGAGCTGCATTTGGGGTCCAGCCCATGGGGTGCCAGTGCTCACGTCCTTCCGGTTTTGTCTGGGTAGACCAAGGCTCCACTGGGAAGCAGCTCTGACACCCTATGCTTATTACCCCAGGGAGGCTGGCTCCCCCATGCTGGGATCCGTGTCCTTCTGCCCCAGTTCTCCTCTGGCAGGGGCAATACTACTGGGTCAAATAAAAAGTCACCTTTTCTGGGACCATGAGGGCTGCAGGCCTTTGGGCCCCTCTGACCCTAACCAGGTTCCACTGGCTCAGAACTTGGTCATTCCCTGTTGCTCAGAGCTCTGAGACTCCAGTGGAAGTTGGTTCTGGGTGGGCCCAGTGCAGTTTGGGAGGCTGCCTGAGGCTCCTGTCCCAGAGTACCTAAGGTCGGCAGCCTGGCAGACCCTCTGGAGACAGCGTCAGGCTTTCCTCTGTCCTGGTGCACCCCCAGTGGGGAGGGATACTCTCCCACCTCCAGGGGGAGCGGGTCTTGGCCTCTCTGGATGGCGTCAAGAGGAGGATCTGGGGAAGGTGGCTAGCTGGGCCCATCCCGGCATCCTGGCTGAGGAGGCGTCTCAGTTCTAGGGAGGGAGGCTGCTGCCCAGCCGCCCATGCACTGCCTGGAGCCTGCCTGGGGCAGGGAGCCCCGGCACTGATAGCTACCTCACTGTGATGAGGCGCAAACCTCTGGCTTACACCCGTCACTGGTTCCTCAGGTTAGGGGCCTTGGGGTCCCAGAGGATCAGAAGAAAAATGCAGCCCAAAATAAGGAGGACCTAGAGGGAAAGTCCTCGACATGCCCCCACCGATGTTTTTTGAGGGGTGACCAGGTGGGTGTCATTTCTTCTCAGCTCTCCCTTTGGGCCTCTGAGCCAGCCCAGCCCCAGGCCGGCAGCTGCCTGGGCAGCCTCTGAGGTCAGCCCCACTGCCCTGCTTGTCCCGGTGGTTCCTAGGCTGCCCTCGGCCGGCCCCAGCCCAGTGGTTTGACGTGGCAACCATGGTGGCCTCTGTGCTTTGGGTCCGGCCTTGGGTTCCTCAGCTTCAACTGCACTTTCCTTTTATAAGCCCTGACTGATGCCCCGAAGCCTGGGGGATCCTTCTCACTCTAGTTCTGGGACCCCCTGCCCCAGCCACTCGCTGACCCCTTCTGGGAGGGCCATGTGGGCAGACACGGGAGCATCCTAACTGCAGGACAGACGCAGCATCTTTTGCCCATCCCAAGCCTTCCCTGAGCCCCACAGCAAGCTGGGCTGGTGAGGTGCTGGGAGGCCAGTGTCAGTGCCCCCAAGGGGCTCACTCTCAAGCCTGAGACGGTGCCAGCAGGCCAAAGCAGCCTGTAGGAGGACAGGCCCTGAGCCAGGGCTCAAGGCCGGGGAGGCTGCATTTCAGCTTCCCCCCACCTCTTGGCCTGGCCAGAGCTGCCCTGGACACAGGTGAAGAGCACAGATGGGGCAGCATGGCAGGGCACACAGGTGCGTGGGCACGGGCAGAGCTGGGAGTAGGCAGCTGGGACTGGGAGGCCGCCGGCTCCAACTCACTGCCACAGACCCAAGGTGGTTACAGCTGGAGAAGCGCCGAGAAACCGTCCTGTCCAACCCCTGCATCATAGCTGGGAAACTGAGGCATGGAACGGGGAAGACCACACGGATGGTTGGGAACAGGCACCCTGCCTCCCCGCCCCAGGCTGTGGTCCCTGTGGCAGACAGCTGTCTGAGCAGGCTCACTGGAGTAAAACCCCCTCAGGCAGGTGGTGACACAGTGGATGGAGAGAAGGGCAGGAGGAAGAGCAAAGGCCGGGGAGGAGGCAGCCGGTCCCAAGCCAGGCTGCGCCTGCTTGGCCTGATCAGGCCCCAGCCTGTCCACATCGGGGGCTCAGGATGGGGACCAGGCCCTGATCTCTCCATGGGAACCCAGACTTCCAAGGGCTTCAGGTGCCACCTTCAACTCCGAGGGGCAGAAGCAGCCATTTCCTGGCCCCTGGCCCCATGGGGAGATGGGTCCCAGGGACAGCTCCAGCTTCCACTATGAAGGGGAAGGATCCAGACTTGGAAAACCCCAGGGTCAGCTGGGGCACTTAAGGCTTCGGGTGACTTTCAGGGAAGTGGCTTCTTGCCTCCCACAAATGACACTGCCAAGTGTCCACCACACCTTCCTCTCAGGGTGCAGAGGGGAGGGGCTGGTGGGCTGGGAGCCAGGCAGGAGGGACAGCCATCTCCAATGTGGTTTCTGCAGGGCCCCTCCCCAGCTCCCACAGCGCCTTCATCTTGTCCTCATCCTCATCCTCCTCCTCAGCAGCAGCAGGAGAGTGAGCTCAGTACTGAAAGTGTCACGAGGCCATGCCACCTCACTGAAGGGGGAGCCACACCTCACCCAGGACACCTTCCTCTTGTCAAAGTCCCCTGCCCCTCACGTGGATGCACTACTCCCTTGCCCCCAGAATGAGGTCTGACGACTTGGGAACAGCTGAGTAACACAAAAAAATGTTCAGGCTTCACCCAGACCTGCTGCCTCAGAATCTGCATTTAACAAAACCTGTGGACACTGAGCCCACTTTTATGTCAGAGCGGTTTTAGATTTACAGTTCTGAAGAGAGCATAGAGAGTTCCTACACGGTCCGTCCTACTGTGATTCTGAGCCCATTCAAGTTTAAGGTTGCTCTTCTCCCACCTCCTGTCCTTCCCCAGCCCCTGTCCACCCGCCTCCCACCCCAAAGCTGAAGTCAACAATAGCTTATCAGAGCTCCCCTCACGCCTCTGGGAGCGCGGTAATTTCTCAGGGTGCTTTGAGAGGCTCGGGCTACTGTGCATGGAATGCCTACTCTCTTTCTGATCTGACACTTCACATACACGATTCTGTAACTCTCTAGACCTCTCTACAAGGTGGGCACTGTAAACCATTTCACAGATGAGAAACTGAGACACAGAGAGGTTAAAGCAAAGCCAGGATTCGAACTCAGATCTGCCCCCATTGAAGCTGGTGGCCTTTCCCTACCCATGCTGGTTTCCTGGTCTCAAGAAACCAGTCTGTTTTCAGGTGGCCATGGGCCTGGCTCCAGGAGCTCTGGCCCAGCCAGCTGTGAGTTGCCCAGTTGGCCTTCCCTGGGCTTTTCTGGTCTGCAGGTATTTGAGGGAGAGGCTGGTCCCGTTGGAGACATCCAAGGTCAAGAAGTGGCCTCAGTTGCACACAGTCCAGGGCAGCTGTCCAAACTCATGTGTCCACAGAGATCAGACACACATCTGAACCGATGGACAGAATGTTCTGGTAGAGGCAGACCTCCTGGGAAGGCAACACAAGACTCAGCTGACTGAGATGTGTCTCCCTTTGGGGCAGTAGAGGGGGAAGGCTGAGGAGGAGGGGAGACTGAGTGACCCAAGGGAGAGGGGAAGCCTCTGAAGAAGGCCCCTTGAGGACTTCACCAAGTTCACTTTCTCCAGGAAGCCTTCCTGAACGGAGGTCCACCCACACTGTTTATCCAACTGCCCACCTTCCACTTGCTATTCCAGGGCCTCCCACAGGAGGGGCAGCAGGACTTTGCTCAGGAGGCATCTGATAGGTGAAAACACACGGACTTGAACATCCTGAATTTGAATCTTGTTTCCAACACTTGGCAGGTGTGCAGCTTGGGTACCTTACAGAATCTTTCTGAGGCTAAGTTTCTTCACCTGCTCAATGGGTTATAGCATCCATTCTCTTGCCATGGCTCAGTCTCACCCCAATCTTGTGATCATTGTTACTGCAAATAAGATCACAGCAGTAATCACTAAATTCATGTTTACAAATCCTTTAAAAACTTCAAAGGACGAGTGGAAGGGAGAGATGCAAGAACTTGACCTTCTGACAACATAGCAGACTGAATTAATGTAGACCCCTCCCTTCTGATACAAACAGAATAGAGCAATGCTCTATTATATATAGCATTATATAGAGCAATGCTATATACAAGCTTACAGATCATTGGGGGAGTATCTTTTGTGCAGTTTTTTACAGTGGTATAATACACATAACACAACACTTACTATGTTAGCCATTTTTAAATATGCAGTTCGTCGGCGTTAAGTGCCTTCACATTGTTGTGCAATCATCACCACTATCCACGCCATCACTTTTTTCATCTTGCAAAACTGAAACTCTGCACCCATTAAATAATCGCTCTTCATTCTCCCTTTCTCCAGCCTCTGGAAACCATCATTTTTTTCTATGAATTTGACTATTTCGGTGCCTCAGATAAGTGGGATCATACAGTAGTTGTCCTTTTGCGACTGCCGCATTTCACTTAGCATACTGTCCTCAACGTTCATCCAAGTCGTGGTGTGTGTCAGAATTTCCTTCCTTTTTGAGGCTGAATAGTATTTCATTCTACGGATGTATCATGTCTTGTTTATCCATTTATCTGTTGATAGGCACTTGGATTACTTCCACTTTTTGGCTATTGTGAATGAGGCTGCAATGAACATGGGTGTGCAAATATCTCTTCAGGACCCTGCTTTCAGTTCCTTTGAGTATATACTCAGAAGTAGAATTGCTGGATCACATAGTAATCACTATTTTTAATCTTTTGAGGCACCTCCATACTGTTTGCAACACCTGCTGCACCATTTTACATTCTCACCAACAGAGTCCAGGCATTCCAGTTCCTCCACATCTTCACCAACCGTGTTATTTTCTGTTTTGGTAGTGACTGGCCTAATAGGTGCCGTGTGGTATCTCACTGTGGTTTGGATTTGCATTTCCCTAATGAGTGGTGATGCTGGGCATCTTTTCATGTGCTTATTGGCCATTCGTATATCTTCTTTGGAAAAATATTTGTGTATGTCCTTTGTCCATTTTTGAAGTGGGCTGTTGGTTTTTTTATTGAATTTTAATAATTCTGTAATTATTCTGGGTATATGATTTGTAGATAGTCCTCCCATTCTATGGGCTGACTTTCTATTTTGTTGACAATGTCTTTTGATGCACAAAACAGTTTAATTTTCATGTTTTAAATATAGAGCTGGTCTTAAAGGGAATTCCCTGGGCCAGTAACAAACACATAACACAAACTCTCGGGCCAACACCTCAGATGCCCGTGGCTGTTTCCAGCCCAGTTAGAGTCTGCTGGTGCTGGGAGCTGGGGTTGAACGGCCAGTGAGAGCAGGCTATGGCCTTGTGCCTGTGCAGGTGGGCCGCTAAAAAGGAGACCCTTATAGGATGCTAAGACACTTGAAAGGCAGCCACAGTCTGTGACAATGGGACTTGAAAATGCCACCCACTCACCCAGAAAAGAGAATATGTTCCCTCTGCTTAGGGCTCTGAGTGGGACTTACAAAGTCTTCGGTGAGAGTGTGAAGGCCCGAGCCTGTGCCGTGCAGCGATGTGGAGCTTCAAGGCATACGCCCGGCAGGAATCCTCAGCCAAGAAACTAACGTGACACCCAGTGCAGAGCCAGGGAAACCCCTGGAGCCCTGGAACAACGGAAAGCCAAACTGCTCTGCAGAGCTTGTTCCACCACCCACACGTGGGACTCCGAAAACAACTCCTGCTGAGACAAGCAAGCACACACCCCATGGGGAAGCAAACCCCAGATCCACACAGGCACCCCAAGAACGGAAACCAGAATAACATGAAAGAGACTACAAACTAATTGTGCTTCAAGTCATTACAGGTAAAAGGACAAGAAAAATTAATAAAAAACAGGACACTATTAAAAAAAGAAGAGTTAAATTTGCAAAAGCAGCAAATAGGACTTCCGCAAATGAAAGGCATGGTTATTGAAATGAAAAACAAACGGCTGCAGTCGAAAAGAGAATTACTGAACTGGAAGAAAAAGCAGTGTGATAGAAAGATTTGTATTGCACGGAGGCCTGATGAGATGTCTCTGACCATGTCTCTGAATTATAAGCTAAGCAAGGAAAAAGCATGTCTCTGTGTGAGTGTGAATGTGTGTGTGTGTGTGTGCACATGTGCATTCACATGAAGGATATGTATGTGCATGTACGTGTATGAAGGTGTATGTGAGTGTGCATGTGTGTGTGTGCACATGAAGGATATGTATATGTGTGCACTTGTGTACACATGCAGGCTGGGAAAGGAGTCACAGATAACATGACACTGTGGTCCCAGTCAGTTAAGAGACGATCATCATGACTTTGCTTTGAGATTATGTGTTATCAAGCAGGACATTTTCCAGCATGTTTCACCATTTAAGTGATGGGCTTCAAGTATTTTTAACAATTCTATCAAATCTCCAGCAGTTACGTTTCCCCACTTCTGGGCTGTCAGGAACTCAATGTTGGGACATTGTGGGTACATAGGGCCCCCATTAATGGCTTGCCCGTGTGCTGCCATCGGGGCTGGGCGGCTGCTGGCTGGCAGGGAGTGAGTGCATTAAAGAGGCACCCCTTTGGCTCCTGGCTTTACTGCCCCCCAGCCGATCCTAGCGGCGTCAGCCCTGCATTGCACCCACTCTGCCTCATCTTTTCATCACCATCTTAACAGCCATGGAAAAGCACCTTTTAGTGAGGCTGCTGGGGGAGGTGGCGACTGCACCCCTCTGTCTCCCCACCCACGTCTCCACCCTGCCCTGGACCATCCCTCCAAGGAATAAAGACCACGTTTTTGTTTTTTTTTTTTTCTGAACTGAGCAAACACTGTAGCAGTTATTATGTCTTTTACGAATGTTTGAACAAGCTTGGTGAGGCTTGGAGAATGAAGGAGAATATCTTCACCATGGACAAAATACAGACCTTCGGGAAGAGCGAGGACAGGCACCCCAATCTCTGCAGCTGCGTGGGTGGCGGCCAGCTGTGGCTCATGCCTGGTACTCCAAGGCCTGTGTGACCTTCGGTAAGTCACCTAGCTTCCCTGGGCCTCAGCTTCGTGTTTGACAAATGGAGATAAAAAAGTGTCCCCCGCCAGAGGGTGGGAGGACTGAAGGAGAGAATGCCTGCTGCTGCTGGTGGTGTTTCTCTTGTCTGAATAGCAGCACGGCTGGCCCTGTTCTCTAGCACTGCCTTCGCCTGTGGGCTGGGGGCAGGCAGCAGCAGCACCACCGCTCTGCGGGGCTGATTTGGGAGGATGGAGCTCTAGGCCAGCTAAGTGACTGCCAGGCAGTGCTCATGGGAGGCACAGAGTTCATCCTCTCCCTGCGGCCTCTTCCCCTCTGACCTCAGGGCTGCCAGAGTGCTCTTTAAACTCAAGAATCATGTGACTGCCCATTGCCCACCCCAAAACCTTCCAAGGCTTCCCAGTCCCCTTCGGACAGAACCCACTTTGCTACCATGGATGGATGATCCCGCCTCCTTTTCCAGCCTCAGCTCTTACCCCTCTTCCTTCCCCCACCACATGCCAGCCACACTCCACCCCAGGGCCTTTGCATGTGCCTTTTCCCTACCCCAGCACTCCCTGTTCTAGCTTTTTGCAAGACAGACCCTCATCTGTTCATTTCTCCTAGGAGAGGCCTTCATTGACTGCTCTATCTGGAGCCTTCCCTGCCCAGACCGTTCTTTTATTTCAGTAGCCTGTCCCTTTCCTTCCAAGCCCTTGCCACAGTGTAATTACGCATCGGGTGTGGCTTGCTTTGCCTGTTGTTCTCCTCTCCACATGTCCCTGCATTCCATGAGCGCAGGGACTACGTGTGCTCCACTGTCAGGGGTCTCCAGTGTCATGTGCGGTGCCTGGCATACAACAGGCTTCAATAATTTGGGGTTAGAGTAGACTGAATTAACAAAAACAAAAAACATTGTTTCAGCTCAACTTTGGTACTAATTGGGAGGTTAAAATCCTGGCAGATGGAGATGAAAACACCAGTTTTGACAGGAAGAGGCTGGAGTGGAGGTTGTGGTTTGGGGAGGGGCAGCAACGGGACACGGCCGACGCAGGACTCATCCCCAGGCACCAGCAGCTCTGAAGAGCGCGGCCACTTGCTGAGTGTGTGTTCCCCGGGGGCCCCTCCCGCTCTGGGGTAAGAGGCGGGAGCTGGGGCAGGAGGCTGGGGATACTTGGCAGGATTCCCTCCTCACGGACCTGAGGAATAGGGAAGAGGCATCGTACCCCCACCCACCACCCCTGGCCTGCACATCAGAGACAGCTGCTGGGTGACAGACATGGAGATCAAGGAGACTTCAGTGCAGTGGAGCGCTAGGTCCATTCAGAGCAGTGCCTGGGAGAGCGGGGTGAGGGGCTTCCTGGAGGAGGTGCCGGGGGTCACGGAGATCCAGGCCTGGCCCTTACAGCCCTCTCTCAGGGCCGGCGGCAGGCTCCGTGTGCCCTGGTCCCAAGCGCAGTCACAACTGCAGAGCCCCACGGCCTCTGGGCGGGACCAGGGAGGAGTGAGTCCCTTCTTTCCAACAACCACATCCCCTCTCCTTTCCAAGCGGATATTCCAGAGAGATCAGGCTCTGTGATTAGGGGATGGAATCATGGGAGGATTAGAAGAGCTCAGGCGCAATGTCTATTAAGCTGTGACGGAGGGACGGCGCCAGAACTGTTTACAAACACAAAGGGGGAATCCGGGGCCGAGGCAGGGCTAGCCCAGGCAGCAACTGACTCTGAAACAGAAAAGAGCACGTCAGTGTCGATGTGCACACATACACAGGCATTCACGCGCCCATGCCCGTGTGCTGTGTGTGTTTATGAGGAATTTAGAGTAAACAGACTGCGTATTTACGAGTACATAGACAACATACATACACGACTTACAATGTGTGTTTATAGACAGACGCTCCTACAGCACATGCAAACCCATGCTACGTGTGTGTGGGTGTGGACGTAGTACACACAGGTGCGCGTGTCCAGAGCGGACCTGCCTAGTTATAGAAATGGCACACAGAGCGGACCTGCCTAGTTATAGAAATGGCACACAGATACCGGGTGCGTGTGTCTAACCACATTTCCATAGAGTATGCATAGGCATGGTGCTTCTATACAGATTTCATGTTAAGGCACACATATACACACCCGTGTAAAGTGTCACTGTATGTTGTGCGGGCACACGCCACAGATGGACGCCTGTACGTCAGATGTGTGCCTGGGGCCTCACTCCATACGTATGTGTGACCTGAAATCAATCCAGAAAGGAAGATGCGCTGGAGTTTACTCTGTTCCCTGAGAAGTAGCCCAGGAGCCTCCTTTTCCTTCTGCAGGCAGCACATGTTATTTATGCAAACGGTCCTAAACAATGAATCCTCCCTCTTCAGCAGCTGCCCGCCCACATGAATGGGCAGGTTCCCTTCTAGAAGCAGGTGATGGCGTCACTGCCAGAAGGAACAACGCGTCCCAAATGAGACCCTGGATGAGACGGAAGCCCAAGTCTATAGTAGGAAGCCGCCCTTGGTCCAGAGAGGGACTTTCTGAGGCTGGTGACGGCACAGCCGCAGCTTGCGCTGATGCTGCGGTAACCACACCCAGCAGGGAAACAAGGGCACCAGGCCACTCAACTCAGCTGCTGCGGCTGAGGAATCCCGGCTTTTTCAGCCTTCCCCGGGGGCCCCAGCCTAACCTCCAGGACCCTCTCCTTCCACAGCTCCTGAGCCGTTTCTCGTGGAGACTCATCGGACAGTGGGTGTATGAGTCGCTGCAGCTGTGCCCTTCCCACGGGAATGGCTCCTGGGTGGGGCAGCAAGGCTGGTTCTCCGACAGGAGATGCCCATCTCGCCTCTCTCCCAGACTTCAGGACGATCGGGTAAACACGTCATGGCTCTGGGTTCTTCCTAAGACAGCCCTTTTGCCGGGGGAGAGAGCCTCAGCCCGTGCTGAGCCCTGCTCTGGCAGGGCCCAGGGACGACAGTAACTCAGAGGGACAGATGCGTCCACGTGGGAAGCGCAAATGGGCTTCAGGTGCTGTCTGGCCCGGGTCCTGCTCCCATCCCGCTTGTTAACCTGTGTCTGTGCAAGTTGCTTTAACTTTTCCAAATCTCGCTTCTCTGGTTTACAAAATGACCCCTCTCTGGGAGGGCAGGTGGAAACATTAAACAGCATCATTATGCCAAAAGTGATGTCTTTGTCCATGGTAAAGCCCTACATGAATGTTATTTCACGCAGAGACAGTGACAGCAAAACGACTTGACCTTCTAGGGATGTTTTTCTGCATTTTAGAATGTTTGATTTGAGACATACAGGAAGGAGCAGATTGTTACATAAATGCCCCTTATCAATCCCACTTCCTGGTGTACGTGCCCTGTGACCCTCCCACGCTGACCCTGGACTTGGCCATGTGACTTGCTTGGCATTAGCTGAGGTGAGTCCAGCAGAGGGCCAATGAGCTGGGGCTTGCCCTCTGGCAACCTTGGCTGGATGCCAGCGAGAGGCCATCACGGACCTCTAGAAGACCTCCAGATGACTGAATAAACGGGGCTGGCAAGACGTACCTGCCACTGCGACAGAGTCCTCAGCAAATCTCTGCTTTCCAGTCACCAAGTTTGGGGCAGTTTGTCACTTGGCAACAGGTAACTCATGCACAGGGCATCGAAAGCACACGAAGTTCCTGTCTCCTGCCCAGGGTTCTGGAGAAAGGTAATGGCTGAGCCAAGTGCGGGATTCACACCCCAGGATTTCTCCTGCCTTCCCCAGTTTCTGTGTCTGCTCTTTCTGTAGAGCCTGACATTTCAAGGGCCCTGGGGGAAAATGTTGACTGGTTTGGGACCAGACTCAGAATGGCACCTACAAAGAATTATTAATGGCACTGGCATTACTAAATACTGGGAAGAGAAAGGGGTTTCAAAGTAAGTAAATGGAATTAGAAGGACCAGAAGGGAAATTTTTCTCCTTAAAAAGGGAAACAGCAGATAGAGGGCTCAGGCTATGAGGTCAGAGGGAACCAGGGTCACAGCCTAACTCTGGCCTTGGCTTAGTTTGTGCCTTTGGACAAGTTACTTAATCCAGTGAGCCTGTTTCCGCATTTGTAAGATAGGCATAGTGGTGCCCTCCTATCAAGTCGGCTGTGAAGGTTAAGGAAGCTACACTGTATAAATGCCCTACTCCAAACCCAGGGAGCACACGGAGACGCTCCTTCTCTCCCGGGGTCTCAGCAACCCCTCACAGGGCTTCCAAAATACTTCTCCAGGGCTCTTGCTGAGATTCAAGGTGTTTGGACCAAGTAGGTGTGACAGTGGGCACAGTCTTCTGTAAGGGGGGCCTGAGCGAGGGAGAGGGAGGCTCAAGGAGGGAGGAGACCTGCCCCAGGGTCTGTTTTCTGTCTGTCCAGAATGCCTGGTTCAAAGGCAGCTGCATCCGCTTGGAGACACTGCTGATCTGGAGACCCTTGACTCTGCCAGCAAGACTCCGTGGCCACACCCTCTTCACCTTTGATGGCTGACCCATGGCCACAAGGTCAGACGTGCACACCAGAAAGCAGAAACAGTGCTTGCCACAGGCTGGCCAGCCCCGCGGGTCCCTGTGAGCCACACTGGAGCCCACAGCCAGGCCCGGGAGCAAGGAGCAGATGCTCGGCCCCCTTCGATCGGGCTGCTCCACATCCTCCACCTCCCACAGCATGGATCCGCCAGCCCTAAATGAGCAGCTACCACTTGCTGGGGACTTTCTTCCCAGTCTGCAGTCATTTGTCTGGTTATCATATGAGTTTCCTAGGCTGCTGTAACAAAGTGCCACAAACAGGGTGGCTTCAACCAAATGTCTGTCTCACAGTTCTGGAGGTCACAAGTCCAAGATGAAGCTGGCGGCAGGGCCTGCCTCCTCTGAGACTGGCTGGAAGTCACCCTGCCTCTTCCTAACTCCTGGTGTGGCCGCCAGTCCTTGGTACTCCATGGTCTGCAGTGACATCACTCCCACCTCCGCCCCTGTTGTCTCATGGACTTCTCCCTGTGCGTGTGTCTCTCTCTCCTCCTCTTCCAAGCACACGGTCACATAGCACAGAGCCCACCCCACTCCAGGAGGATCTACTCACAGTTACTGGATTGCATCTGTAAAGATCTCATCTCCAAGTAAGGTCACGGTCACACGTACCAGGGTCGAGGACTTCCACATCTCTTTTGTGGGGACGCAATTCAACTCCCAACAGGTTTACGGTAAAAACGTGTTAAGGGCTTCTCTACAGTAAGCATAATAATAGTGATATTATCATAATAAAGTGTTTATTTTGCCCCAGGGACCATTCTAAAAATTTGACACATATTAATGGACTGACATTCTCAATGAATAGATATTGTGATTACCTCCATTTTATAAGGAAGGAAACTGAGGCACAGAGAAGTTAAGTAAATAGTGCCAGGCCCCACAGCCAATAAATGGCTTCACCGGTGCCCTGTGCTGCCTCCTCAGCCCCCGTCATTCAGTGGAGGCTCTTGCCTGGTGGGGCGCAAGCAAGCACGTTCAAAAGCCGTTCCCTCCTCCTCCTCTTTATCTGCTCATCTCTTGGTCTAGGCACCGATCTCTCATGCTGTGAATCACGTGGACTGGCCCTGGTGTTCAGGCTGCTTCCTTTAAGGCTTTTCTTCATGATCTTAATAATGATCAAAGTGATGTGTTCATTCAAAACATCCCATTGAGGTGTCCTGAGCCCCTTTGAGGAATGTGGTAAGGGGTGGCTGCTCCTCTGCTCCCCCAGTCATTTTCTCTGCAATGTTACATACTTGGATACCGCGGGACGTGAGGTGTAGAAGACCCCATCCCTGCCCTCAGAGTCTGTTTATGGTTAAGTCAGAGGGAAACTGAGGTCCCAGAGGTTGGGACATAGCCAGAATCACACAGTAGTTGGTGCAGGGACAAGACTGGGTCCCAGTGCTCACCCCTACCAAGGCCAGGCTCTGCCCAGCCCCAGCCCCAAGCTGCATGCTCCTGGAGGGAACAGTCACCAATGGGCAGACATGGATGCTTTTCTAAAACTCCCTTGAATGGAGACAGGAGGGAACAGTTTGGGGACAGCCCATCCCAGAGGTCAGGGTCACATTTGGGGGTAGAAGTGCCCAGGCTTTGCCTGTCTCTAACATTGTGACTGTGCCCGCTGCCATGCCAGATGTCTCCAGGAGACGGCCTTGCGGTCAGCCTGGAGGCCAGGGTAGGACTGATCTGCTGCCCTCCCCCTCGGACAGGGATTTCACACCCAGGAAAATAATTTCCTGGTAAGGAGATTAGAAGGCATTGCCCGCTCTCGGGAACAGGATGGGGCCCGGGTGAGGCAGGAGAGGAACAGCGGGAGAGGCCGGGGGGCAGGCGGGGGCACGGGAGGAAGTGTCACTGCCAATCAGGGCGCTGACCCATCTAATCCAGCCTCCCGGCTCTCCTGATCCCAGGGACAGATGCCGGGTAAAAAGGTGCAAACTCGGCGGGCCCAGCCCTCCCCGCAGGCCTGCAATACGGGCCCCTCTGTGGAGAGCCGGCTTAATCTTGCCAAGAGATAAGCTGTCCAAAAGACGCTCTCCGCGACTCCCATGCGCTTCCGCTGCGTCTCACGTGCAGAGCTGCGGTAAATAACGCCGGGTACAGCACATTCCCTTCAGTCAGGGGGAGTCATGCACTTGGTGGAGGCTGTGATAGGAGTTGGGGAACTTCCAAGAACTTCCCTCAACGGTGAGGTCTCATTCATTCACTCAAGAAGCATTTACTGATCTAACATGTGCCAGGATGCGATGAGCTCATAGTCCTGAAAAGGCGTGGTAGGTACCTGCATAGGATTACACCACCACCATCCATCCATCCGTCCATCTGCCCATCCATTCCAGACTAGGCTCCCAGATTGGCCAGGAACAGACTTAAAGAGAAGTGGCCAGAAGCCTCATTCACATCCCATCCAGTCCCCTGTTGAGCAGTGAGCCTAGGATGCAATTTACATCTTGACGAGGGTCTCTTCTTCAGGCAATGCTCTTCATTCTAACTCTATGCATGCTTGCAATTCAAGTCACTTACAGCAGGAGACTCCTTGGGCCCTGGAGATGCCAACAGAGAGGTGTCCAGTCGGGGCTTGAGCACTGAGGTATCCATACTTAAGAAGAAGCTACCAAGAAGACCAGCAGTGTGCTGGGGGCAGCAACCACAAGCTGCAAGAGGCAGGTGGATGGGGGCAGAGATGCCCCGGCAGCCAGGGCCCAGCCCTTCCTATTTATTTGTATTTGCCAGTGGGTTCATTCCTGGTGCATGTGGAGAAAAGAACATGGTGGGTCTAAAGGACCATGGATTGGAGCCACAGGGTTTTCTGTGTGAAGGAGTGAAACGCATGTGCTGAGGACTGTGGGGATACCTGTGGGAACAGAGCGGATTGCTTTTGAATTTGAGACTGTCAGGGAACACTCCAGGTGCTTCAGTGCTGCGGATGCCAGTGACTGGCTGTAGGGGGAGCTGTGGAGTCAGGTCCTTGTCTTCAATGCCGTTCAATCCAGTTTGATAGATCATACACTTTCCGCGTTGCTCTGGTTGACAGCCACAGCTCCAGGGTCGGAGATGAGACTGAGAAACTAATGGGGTAGGTGGTGCCTGAATATGCCATTCTCCTGAGCCTTCTCTTTGAGCCCAAGGAAAATGGCCTGGCCTTGGAGGGCCTTGGAGAACACTGGTAGCTGCCTTGCTGGCATCACCCAGAGTGTCAGGCAGGTTGCAAACTCTGCCATTAGGCTTCCTGGAGGCAATCCCGCTCCACCACTTAACACTACCTGAGTGACCTTAGGAAAACTTTCTTAGCTTCTCTTTGACTCAGTTTATCTATCTGTAAAATAGGGATAAAATTGAATAAGGGTTATTTGGGCTGTTCACAAATATTCTGCTTCTCCTTCTGGGCACATGGCAAGATCACACTTCTCTGCCTGAAAAAAATAAAAATAGTCTTAAACATACTTGGAACAGTCACAAAATTAATTTCATTTCCTTATCTACTTTGAACTTACCCATGGTGTTGTGACTTTTGTGTAGCCAATGAAATATAAGTGATTTTTTACGTCTTCACCACACTTCCTTCTACCCACCACCTCCATGGCAACCATGAAATGTTGGTGAAAAGCGCAAGCCCCCTGTCAGCCTGCACTACTCATGCAGCACATGTGAGAAACAAACCTCTGTTGTCTTAAACCACCGAGATTTTTTTGTCAGCACAGCACAACCCAGCCTGTACTGACCAATACCATTTATGACTGCTCCAGACTGAATTGTGTCCCCTCCTAATTCATAGGTTGAAGGCTTCACCTCCAAAGTGATGGTATTTGGAGATGGGGTCTTTGGGAAGTGATTAGGTTTAGATGAGGTTGTTAGGGTAAGGCCCTGATGATGGAATTACAACTTTTTAAATTTATTTATTTATTTTTTTTTAGAGATAGTGTCTCACTTCACCACACAGGTTAGAGTTCAGTGGCATAATTGCAGTTCACTGCAGCCTCGGACTCCTGGGCTCAAGCGATCCCTCTCACCTTAGCCTCCTGAGTGGCTGGGACTGCAGGTGCATGCCACCACGCTCGGCTTGGAATGAAAAGAGACACCAGAGAGCTTGCTCTCTCCTCCCTTTCTGAACACACCAAGGAGAGGCCATGTGAGCCCAGAGGTGGTGGCCTCACAAGAAGCCCACCACGCTGGTGCCCTGATCCCGGACTGCCAGCCTCCAGAGGTGAGAAAGTAAACCTCTGCTGTCAAACCCCCAGCCTGTGGCATCTGGTTACGGCAACCTGAGCTGACGCTCTCCCACCTCTGTCATAACGGCATTGTGAGGACTTCATGGGTTCTGTATGAAGGGCTTTGTGCAGCGTTCTCCATGCAGGAAACAGTCGAGTATAGGCATCCACTGTTGTTACCCCTTGCTGTGGAAAATGGAATGGTCCTGGGTAAAACCGAGTGAAGATGAAGTGCGTGTCTACTTTGGAGCATTTTCCACCCCTGTTTTCTGGAAGCGTCGTTCGTTCCCCCATGCATACCAGCACCATTCAGGCTTCCAGTCAACACGCGCCCAGGACTCACTTTGTTCCAGGCCTCAGTACTCCATGCACTCATCCGGAAGACCTTACCTGAGCCCCAGGGGTTCACCATACCTAGCCTGTATTCCCCAGGGGCTCACAGTGGAGGGGGACCCAGAGAGTGACAGCGCCGATGAAGAGGATGACTCTCTTGGGGCGGGGACAGCCCTGTGGAGGGGCCTAACTCAGCAGGCTCAGGGCTCCCCCTGCGGGAGGTGCACTTGATCTGAGCCATCAGGACAGGAGGACACACCTGGTCAAAGGCGGTCAGAAAGGCCACTCTAGGCACAGGGAAAGGAGGGAGCACAGGAGAGAGCCTCAATCCTCAGGGAGCCCTGAGCCTACATGAGAACCTCCAGCAGGGTCCTGGCGGGCAGCAGGCCCTCTTCTGACCCCAGTGCAGGGTCAGTGGCTGTGACCACTCCAGCTCCCACTGGGGAGAATGAAGGAGGAGAGGGAAGGAGGGTTTTTGTGCAGAGTTCCTGCTTGCTGTGTGGCCTCATTTGCTCTCCCTAAAGACTTACAAGGTAGGTGCTACTGTGTTTACTTAATAGATAAGGGCACTAAGCTCAGAACAGCTGTGAGAGCACAGTCATATGGGAAGGACAGTGCCTGGATGCTTCTGAACTCAGTAGATACCGTCAACTGGCTGGGGACAGGAGAGCTGGGTTTTCGGAAGGCTCCTGAATGGCCGGGAACAAGGTGGGGAGAGCCAGCACTGGGTTTGCATGGGCTTGGCCTGGGAACAACCACTGCCAAGACAGAAGGGACTTGGAGAGAAGATGCTTGGGCCTGAAGGCAGATGACCATGCTGGGGCTCACACCCACTTCTGTGTGCATGGTGAGAGGCTGCCCAAGGGGCCGCTCAGCCTCAGGGATGATAATGGCCTTGGGGCCATCCCCAGTTGCAGCAGAAAGGTGAAGTAGATCTGAGTACACCCCAAATCCCCACCAAGCTCTGCTGCTTAACGGTTCTGACCTTGGGCAAGAGCCTTAGCCTCACCAAGACTCAGTTTCCCCATCTGTAAATTAAAGGTGGCTTTCCTCTCATAGGGTTGTTGGAGTTTTAAAGAAGACTGTGGGCAGAAAATGTCCAGCTCAGTGTCTAGGCCTCCAGCAGCTTCTCAGGAACTTCTCTTGCCACCACTCACCATTTCATGACCTTCTTCTGCAGACCTGTCTTTCCCCTCACAGACAGGCTGCAGCCTGGAGCCAGGACACACTAGCAACCCGAGGACATCCACGCGAGGCTCTGGGCTGCAAGTGTGGAGAGAGACCCAAGGACCACTAAGCATTTTCAACTCGTCATATGTCATTTGGGAGGGTCGCTGTCCCTCTCATGGCCTCATTTTATTGCCAGTAAAACAGGAAAGAAGGGGGTTGAACTGGTCAATTCCTGAGACCTCTTCTGGCTATGAGAGAATTCAATACTGGGTGATAAAGTGTAGGGAGACACACAACTGGATGGGGTCCTTTGAAAAATCCAAGTGGACCTCACACAGGTACATATGCAAGCACATGCATATCCATGTGTGCTCATGGGCACACCTGTGTAGTGTCATGAGTGCATGTGTGTGTGCATGGGTGTGTGTTCGTGTGTGTGGGTGGGTGGGGGGGCATGTATCTGTCTCCCAAGGACCCATCTGTTTTGAACTAAACAGAGAAAGCGTTCTCCCACCCAGGATGTGAGCATAGCCCATACTTCCTGATTGCTGCTCTCCTGAGCAACCCAGTTCAACTGACCCAGTCACCCTGTTATATGGGTTTGGGGTTGAGGGCATGCCAGCCTCTCTCCCTTGATTTGCAATTTAGCTGACCCCAGCACTCACTGGCCCCTCCCAGCTAATGCTGCCCACTGTCCTCTTGTGAGCATCAGCCTTGGACCACCTGTGTGCACAGTAAAGACGAGAGTCTATTAACAGGGACAAGGATGAGCAATTCATGTACGGGGTCGTGTGTATACTTCCATTGTCAACAGCAGCCATTATTTATTTGAAATTAGGCCTTTCTCATGTTCTGGCCATTGCTCCTATGAGTACGAGCATGTTGAAGGCTTAGTAATTTTCACATGGTGGGGACTCAGAGCAGAGAGGGCTGTGGCTCCCTGTGGCAGTCAAAAGAAGGGTCGTCCCATGCAGGTGTGCCGCCCCCACATCACAAAGAGGGAAACGCGGCCGCAGGATAGGGAGGTGAGGGTTGAGGAGCATGTGGTGGCCTCAAATGAGCTCCAACTTCTTGGCCCAGACAAATGACCTCCCAGGATACCAGGGGAATTTGCAGATGTGAACTCAGTCCCTCCATCAAGAACCTTGGAGGAATCCTGGAGAGCTGGAGGCTGGCTACGCGACCAAATTGATCACCCCCCAGACAGGAAGCAGGCACATTTTTAGTAACTACAGCTGGTGGGAGGCAGCATGGTACTGGGGAAAGAGAACAGGGTTTGGAGCTAGACGGAGCTAGGACAGAATCTTTCTGGATCGTGTGACCTAATATGCGTCCCTGAGCCTGCCTTCCCCCATCTGTGAAATGGGATAATAAATACCGCATGTGAGATTCCCATGAGATGTGGCTTTCCAAGAGAGCCGGAAAAAGAAGCCACTACTTTTCTTCTCCTTCCCCTATAAGCCCGCTACATTCTCTTCTAAAATATGGAGAAGGATTTGGAAAGAATTTGGAAGGAATGTGTTTCTTCTGAGAAAAGACCATGACACACTCCCCTTTTCCTCTCTCAGTGGACGTACGAGCTTCAGAGGTCGGGGGCAGCAGCCAACAGAAAGTATGTGTATTTTAAGCAAGTATTTGCAAGAGTTTCTCACGTTAGAGGTACTGGATCCGATACCATCCGCCTGGATCATTCCGAGGCTCCACGGGGCTTGTGGAGGAAGTGAGGAAATGCTGACGGGACGTTAGGGACGTTATAACAGAACAGGTCATTGGACTTTGAGCTGGTTACATGATTGTATTCAAACGGAAATGACCACTGGCCCCACGTCAGCCTGGCTGAGATGTCCAGCAGAGTGGCTCCAGGCTTGGGTCCTGTGGTCTGCTCCTGCCCCAGAGTATTATCATCAAGGCATCCAGTAAGGACTTAGAGAATCCACTTATCAATTATTCAGATGACAGAAAGAACTACTCAGCAGGAGACAAAAATTCTCAGGCTTTTAATAAACTTACTTTCACATAATCCTCACAACCACTCCGTGAGATTCGGGCAGTTTTATATTTTTGTTTTACATTTGAGGGGCTTGGACAGGCTAAGTGACCTGACGAAGGCCACGTGGCTAGGAGGGAGTGGAGGCAGACTTTGAATGGAAATCCAGCAGAGCTTTTCCGGGAATTGTGTGTGAAACAACAGCTCCTGTGGCTGTGTCTGGGACTCTCAAGAGCCTGGAGAAGGCCAGGGAGGAATTATTTCCAGGCTTTTGTTCATTCCTTCATTCAACCGATGTCCAACGAACATCTAATACGTGCCTTGCACATTCTAGGTCCTGTTGATACAGTGGGAATAGGGGGACCCAGCGGGGGATCTTGCCCTTCCAGGCCAGGGAAAGTAAGGTGCAGGGGGAAGCAAACAATTACAAAGTACACAAGAAAGCGAATTAGGCAATTTTGGAAAATGCTAATATAGCTAAGACATGTATTGAGTGTCAGGCATTGTTCTAAACTCTTTGCATATATTCCCTAGTCTAATCCTTACAACAATCCTATTACGCAAGTGCTGTCATTATTCTAACTTTGTAGATGAGGAAAACTGAGGCACAGAGACTTTGAGTGTCAGAGTCACATCCCTCCTACTACAAGGTGATCATTTACATTTTGAGCCTCGGCAATGCACGGCCCAACAACAGGGTTGGGAGAACACTGACCGGAGGGAGATTCAGGGCAGATCAGGTGAGTCAGGGAGGAGGAAGAGTCCAGGAAGAGGGAGAGTCCAGGAGGAGGGAGAGTCAGGGAGGAGGGAGAGTCCAGGAGGAGGGAGAGGCCAGGAGGAGGGAGAGTCAGGGAGGAGGGAGAGTCCAGGAGGAGGGAGAGTCAGGGAGGAGGGAGAGTCCAGGAGGAGGGAGAGTCAGGGAGGAGGGAGAGTCAGGGAGGAGGAAGAGTCAGGGAGGAGGGAGAATCAGGGAGGAGGGAGAGTCAGGGAGGAGGGAGGGTGGAGATGAGGAAAAGCCAAGGAGAAGAGGGAGTAGGTGGGGAGAACTGAGAAGGAGAGTGAGCTGGGGAGGAGGAGAAGGTGGGGCAGAGGGGGAATTGGAGAGGAGGAAGGGAATTTGGAAAGGGGAGGTGTGGGGATAAGGTGGTGCCAGGGAGGACTATGAGCTAAGGAGAGAGGAACTGAGGAGGAGGGGGAGCAGGGGGAAAAGGGAGAGTGAAAGAGGAGGGGGAATGGGGGAGGAGGGAGAGCTGGGGAGGAGGATCTGCAAAGAAGGGGTGCTAAGGAGGAGGGCAGCCAGGGAGGGGGCAGCTGGCTCAGCAGAGGCGTTCAAGGAAAAGGCCTCAGGAATAGAGGCAACTGCACACTGCAGGGAACTGACAGCGACAAGCGGCAGTCCGGCCATGCCACGCTTTGCTTTTCTGTGCGTTTGCTTGTTCCACTTGTCCCCCGCTAGATGAGAGTTCCTCAACAGCAGGACTTTGTTGGCCCTGGAGAAGGAGGGATGCTTGAGGCAGGTGATAGCCCAGGCACTAGGCTCACGACTGCTCCTCCCCTCCCACATGGAGGCCCCTCCACCCTGAGCGGGCTAGAGAAGAGCACGGGGTTCCAGAGGGCTTGGTGTTAGGAGCACGGGGGCTCAGTTGAGCTTGTTTGAGGAATCAGGGCAGCCTGGGAAAATACTCCCAAGGGCGGAGCTGGGACTAGGACACTTCAAGGCATTACAGGAAGAACCTTCTAACAATTGTGCACATTGAAGGAGTTTGCAAAGCAGGGAGCACTCTGTCATGGGCGGTCTTCAGGGAGAGAATGAGTGATCACAGTGAGCCCTTGGATGAAGTTTCTGAATTTAACAAACGCCAAGTACCTACTGTGTGCCAGGACATAAGTAGGGTGCAGGGAACATCAAGAAGAATCAGGCCTGGCCCCGCCTTCAGGATGCCACACTTCTGTGGCAGACACACCAATTAACAGAAAGAACCATGTAGTATGAGCTGGTGACGACAGAGATCACCACTGCATGAGGGAAAAGATGGGACAAATCCAGGAGGGCTTCCCAGAGGAGATGCTGATGAAGCAAAGACGTCAAACAGTAGGAGCTGGCTAACAGCATGGCCGAAGGGTTCATAACCTAGCAGCTGGAGATGCAGGGTGGCAGGTAGAAACAGGGTTGGGCTGGGGGTAGAGGGGTAGAAGTTGAGCAGGAGCTCCCAGAGGCACCGATCTGGGCCATCCCCAAGGCCCCACTGCAGTCAGGTAGGCCATGGGCCCCCTCAGCCGTGCCTGCGCCAGGCGTGAGCCACTGAGCCAACCATGAAAACCAGAGCTGCTTCATCATCATTGAAAAACACTTCTCAAAAAAAAAAAAAAAATTCCAGCAAAACAAGACAACCACTTGTGCAGCCACACAGTTCCATGTCACATTTGTCAATGAAAGAAAAGGGTGGGCAGTTGTTAGGTTTTTAAAATCTAGCTTCAATGGTTGTACGTTGGTTTTAAATTTGTATCACCTGCTTGTGTGAATTTACATTTCTCATTCAAGGGCGTGATCAGGAGTTTGAAGGCCTTGCCATTAAAAACTCTTGATCAGTTTCCTGGTTTTGGAAATGCATTGTGGTGACGTAAGCTATCACCATGGGTGGAGGCTAGGGAATGGGTGGATAGGACCTCTCTGTACTGTTTGTGCCACTTTTTGTGAGTCCGTAATGATTCAAAATTTTAAAAAAATAAAGAACAAATTAAAAAATTCTTGCTCTGGAATCCCGTGAGGCCAGCATTAAGCCTGATACGAAAGCAAGTTTTATTCGTGGAAGAAGCTGCTTCTCATTTAACAGTTTTTAAAAAAATTCTTGGAAGCTTATATAAATGTGTTATATGTTATTCTCCCTTTTATGTTTTATATGTTATATGTTATTCTCCCTTTTATGTTTTATTTTCATTTTCTTAGCATGACTTTAAGTAGAGAAAATATAATTTTCCCCCATAGCACCCTTAATGTTTCCTCTTGACTCCAAAGCACTGAATAAGTCACTAATTTGTTTTTTTTGTTTTTTTTTTTTTTTTTGAGATGGAGTCTCACTCTGTCACCCAGGCTGGAGTGCAGTGGTATGATAGGCTCACTGCAACCTCCACCTCCCAGGTTCAAGCGATTCTCCTGCCTCACCCTTCCGAGTAGCTGGGATTACAGGCACGCACCACCACATCCGGCTGGTGTGTGTGTGTGTGTGTGTGTGTGTGTGTGTGTTTGTTTTATTAGAAATGGGGTTTCGCCATATTGGCCAAGTTGGTCTGGAACTCCTGACCTCAAGTGATCCACCCCCCTTGGCCTCCCAAAGTGCTGAGATTACAGGGATGAGCCACTGTGCCTGGCCAAGTCACTGGTTTTCTGTGTGTGCTCCAACTCGGCAAAGGTTGAGAGCTGCTGAACAGAGGTGACTGGGGGCCTTTGAAGGGGTAGGTGTGGAAGTGAAGGGTGGGTGGCATTTGGGGAAGCTAGGGTCGGAGTAGAGCTGGGGGCTGCCAGGAGAGGTTGGCAGGAGGAAAGCTCGGGCAGGTGGGGTGTAGACTCAAGGAGCTCCACATGACCTTCTGACCAGCAGAGGGAGGAAGCTGAGGGTCTGGGGCCAGATATAGAACCCAGCTCATGCCCACGCAGAGACCGGCATCCTTCCTGCTCCCTCTGACTCTGACACCCACAGTGACCGGCCGGGTCAGCGGCAGGTGCATCGAGCAGTGCCACCTGGAGGGGCTCTAGGCAGAGACGCTGCATTGCTGCCTGCTCCTCCTGAAGACTCTCCTTTCCACATGCTCGAGCAGGCCAGTTCCCGGCTGGGTGGGAAGCTCAGGACACCCCACCCCCGGGCCCTGGCAGGGGCTCCTGCCAGGCTGGCCTGCGTGTTTAGTGGATGGCGAGAACCTGTCTGTCTGACGAGTCCCCATGCTTCACCCAAGCCGGGGTCTGAATGGAAACATTATCACAATTTAATTACCTTTCACAAACGCAGCCTGAGAAACCCAACTCCTTGGCCAGAATGCCAACTTCAAACGGAGCCAGGGGTGAGCGGAAGCTGTGCTCCCAGGGGCAAGGGGACAGCCTGGGGAGCTGCACACCCTTTAATGAAGTTTCCAAGTGACCCACAGGCCCCCGGCCCACATGGGGACCGAGCGGGTCCTCCCCAGCCCTGGACAGCAAGCTCCAGAGCCGGGCATAGGGGTTTTGTTTGCAACATCCCGAGGGTTTTTTCTCTCCCCTTTCTCTCTCTCTCTCTCTTTTTTTTTTTTTTAATAAAATGGGTGATAAAGGGTCCTGCCAGGAACCATTGTCTTCCAAAGTCTAAAGTGTTTGAAATTAATTTATCCGCTTAGGATGGTGTATAAATTTCTCATTACGAGTGTCAGTGATGAACAAGAAACCATTCCAAGAAATGTCTCGGGCCCTTGCCAAGCCCCGGGCCCTGGGTCCCTCGCGGAGCCGGTGCCGCGACAAAGGGTTTCACACAGTCAGGAGCGTTAACTATGCATGCTTTCGCGTTGCCCGGGCTCAGCCAAATGCCCTGTGAGAACGACACGTCCACACCCGCTTTTATTATTCCACACAGATGCCGGCTTGTTGTGTATTTCCAGCTTTGTGGAGCATAATGTGGGGTGCTGGGGGGTTTTGTTGTTGTGGTTGGACATGTGCTTTTTTACTTTACTCCTCCCCTGCCCCCTCTTTCAGTGACCCGCTCCCGTCCACCCCCTAAATGGCTGGGGCAAGGGGAAATGGGGGGCAGGCCGGGAGCATTCTTGGAAGGGCCCGGGATAGGGTGGGGGAGGGGATTAAATGAATTGAGCCTCTTTGAGGTGTGTGTGTTGGGGGGTGGGGGGGTCTTGAAACCAAAGAGAGAAAAGGGAAGGGGAGGGGGAGGTTAAGCCCTGGGAAAGAAATGGCACCCCTGGCCCTTGCTGGGTCCGGCTGCCAGCTAGGCTGGGGCGGGAGGCAGGCAGAGAGAGCCACTTCCCGGCCACGAGGTCTGCCATGCTCCTGGCTGCCCTGGAGCCCCAGCACCTGGACCCACCCCCCAGGCTGTCCCCAGGAGACTCAGCTTTAGAGAAAGGGGTCTCCTAGGCCCTTCTGTCGTGTGTCACTGTCCAATTCCCAAATGCAAATGCAACCCAAGAGTGTGAGAGCTGAAGAGGTGGCAGAGCTGGGATTCAAACCTAGGCCCCTGACAGTGCTGTGCGGCCTGGGTAGCCTCTCCTCTCTACCCTCCGTATCCCGCCAGCAGCACCAGGCTGAGGCTGCAGCCCCTCTGCTCTGGTCTGCCCTGTGTGCTTTTGCCCTGGGCTGCAAGATCAGAAGCTCCGGGCGGTCTGCTCTCACCCCAAAAACAAGGCCCAGAGGGAAACAGAGCCCCTAGAAGCTCGGCCAGTGCCCACGGGTCCCGGCTGTGGCTCAACAGAGGTGGTTTTTCCAGGTGTTACTGGGACAGAGACAAAGCTGAGACTTTATAGGGCAATGCAGGAAGCTGGCCTGGAAGCCAGGAGACCTTATTTGAGCCCTGCTTTTGTCACCATCTCCGCATGTGACCCAGGCCCAGTCCTGCCCCCTCTGACACTCTGTGTTGGCTTCTGTCCATGAAGGGCTGGGTGCAGGGGTCACCATGCAGCCCTGGCTCTGGGCTCCAGAATGGAGCATGGAGGCAGACAGTGCTGGCCATGGATGCCAGCAACACGGACTGCAGATTCAGCAGCTCAAGCGGGCTGGGGTCGTCTCCCCAGGGCCCTGGGCTGGGTGCCGAGGCCCGGCTTGGAGGACCTGTGAGTGATAATGCCTGCAGCACCGCAGCCCCTGAGACGTGGCCGGCATTTCTGGAGGTAGAACCCTGTTCCTCAGGGGTCCTGGATGGAGGGTTGGGCACGCTCAGACCTAGGGCCTACCTCGCAGAGCCTCCAGTCTCAGCTGGCATGCTCACACCCAACCTCTGCGCCTGGCCGCCAAGGGCAGGGCCTCTCCAGAGTGGCTGATTGGGATGCCTGGCAAGTCATCGGCCCTGGGCGGTGGGCCAGCCCACAGCCCCCATGGAGGTGGCCTCATTAAAGGCCTCATGGTCCAGTGGGCAGGGCATCAGACTGGACATCTGGAGGCCTGGGGCCCGGTCCAGCTTGCTGCTGCTTTGCTGGGTGACCTTAAGCAGATTACTTGGCCTCTCAGTGCCCCATCTGCCCCCTGCCTCCTCCCTGTCTGGCAAAGCTTCCTGGAGGGAATATTAATGGGATAACTCACAGAAGCCAGATTCTACGGCACCTCAGTTGTAGCCATTGCAGCCATGCCAAGGGATGGCAGGGTCATGCAGAGACCCTTCCTCCTCTGAAAGCCTCCAAGCCTCACCCAGCATCGCTTCCAAGGGCTGGCTTGAGAGGCAAAGCTGTGTGGGGGCCCAGAGAGGAGTTCTGCAGCATCTCGGAGTTGGAGGGGCTGCTAAGATCCCTTAGGGCAATCCCCCCTTCGCAGATGGGGAAACTGAGGGTGGAGTGCACAGCCAGGTGGTGACATTGCTGGGTGAGGAAATTACACATCCATCTTCTGGCCCTTCTGTTCCTCCCCTGAGCTGTTCATCCAACCTCCCCTTCCAGTCCTGGTCCCCAGAATGATGCTTTTGGTACTTGGATCTGGTCTCACCAATCCCCGTGGAAGTGCCCTCAATGGCCTCCTGTCTTCAGGGGATCAAGCAGCTCCACCAACATCCGGATCCGCCTTCCCTGCAGCCTCCCTCTCCCCAAGGCATGCAGTCCAGCCTCCACACTTATGCAGGACCCCAAGCCCTGCCCGTGCTACTCCTGCCATCCAGAGGGCCCTCTGTGGCTTGTCTTCTGGGTGAACTGATCATCCTTTCTAACTGCAGCCAAGCCTCCCCTCTGTGTGAGGCCTGCTCTAAGTTGTCTCAGAGGGCATGGCCTGAGTCCCTCTTCTCTGGTACTGCAGTGTGATGGCCGATTCCATCAGAACACTGCTCACCAGGTCGTGGGGACCCCCACAGGCCAGGGCCTGCCTCTCAGCCACATTGGACACGGTGAGGAGCCCCAGGACTTGCTGGGTTGTAGGTGCTCAGTGGATGTGTGTACTGAAGGTAGGCCCAGGACGTCAAAGCCAGCATCCCCATCCTGTAAGCCTTCTGCACCCTCTTCATCCCTTCCTCTCACCTCCTCAAATGCCCTTGAACAAAGCAAGTAAAGCTACACCCAAGGAGCAGTGACTCACCGGGTTCCTTCTGCTGCTTTGTGGCTTCCACATCCCACCTACAGGGCCAGCCAAGGCCCGTCCACCCCCAGCTCCGCTCCTTACGCTGTCTGGGTCCCAGGCCAATAATAATAATGATAATAATAAAATACTTCCTGCTTATGACCTTACTTTGTGTTAAATGCACTATGTATCTAGTCCTGAAAACAGCCTTGCAGCTTAGGGTAGAGCAGAGGAAATCGAGGCTCAGAGAGATTAAGTGCCTTGCCTGGGGTCACACAGTTGGCAGAGACAGAACTGGGGTCTGAGCCAGGCCCTGCAGAACTCCAAGGCCCATGCTCCTGCCCCCACCAACATCTGCTCTCCTTCGAGCCCTCTGAGGCATGGCATCAGCTGAGTTACTGAAGGCCGATAAAGAATGCCCTGGGTGACCTTTGCCCTCAGCATTGTCATTCACAGTCTTCGGAGCTTCTCCCAAAGTGGGCGTGGCGGTGGGATTTTTGACACCAGGATTGTCAAATGTTAACAAGATTTCTGTTTTGGTATCTGTATACACAGCAGACTTGCCAGAGTTAACCCTTCTTCCCAGCCTTCTCCACTACAGCTTGACTTACTTGTCTTTTTCATTTGAACCTTTTAAGGACTGTGGCCTGGGGACAAGAGCCAGGAATAAAATGTCGATTAAAATCTCCAAGGCCAGCCTGTAATCCCAGCACTTTGGGAGGCCAAGATAGGTGGATCACCTGAGGTCAGAAGTTCGAGACCAGCCTGGCCAACATGGCAAAACCCAAACTCTACTAAAAACATGAAAATTAACTGGGCATGGTGATGCATACCTGTAATCCTAGCTACACAGGAGGCTGAGGCATGAGAATAACTTGAACCTGGGAGGTGGAGGCTGCACTGAGCCGAGATGGTGCTGTTGCACTCCAGCCTGGGCAACAGAGCAAGACTCTGTCTCAAAAACAAAAACAAACAAACAAACAAAAAATCTCCAAAGCCTTAAGAGATCAGGTCTCCTCCATTGATCAATAGAGTCAACACAAACCCAACCAAGGTTTTAGTAAGATTTTTAAAAGCTAGAAATTGACATGATAGTTCTAAAATTTTTATGAAAAATCAAGGGAATTAGAAGAGCTAAAACAAGTTCAAAAAGAACAAAGTTAAAGGATTCATATTCTCTCATTTCCAGGCTCATTATAAAGAGACAATAATCAAGATAGTGTGGGATTGGCAGATGGATAGACACACAGACTAATGGGAAAGTACAGATAGTTTGGAAACAGTAGGACGCACATATGGTTAATTGATTTTCCACAAAGATAGAGGCAATTCAATGAAGGTCATTTTTTTTTTCAACAAATAGTGTTTGGACAATTGGAGGTCCAAAGACATAGATCTGGACCCCTATTCAAACCTTATCCAAAAATTAACTCAAATAGATCATAGACCTAAATATAAAACCTAAACCCACAAAACATCTAGAGGAAAGCATAAGAGAAAATCTTTGTGACCTTGGGTTATGCAAAGATCTCTTACTGTGACACATAAGCACACCCATAAAAGAAAAAAACGATAACTTAGATTTCATCAAAATGAAGAACGTTTTCTTTCTGGAAAGCCCTATGATGCCCATAGCAGCAATGGGAGCCTGATGCAATGACAGGATGAAGCTGGTCGAGAGAAGCAGTGAAGGCTGGAACCATGGCAGGCAGTACACAGTGGACTGCGACTGCCTTTCCAGGCAAGGCACAAGCGAAGCCACCTTCAGTAATGTCACTCAATCTGTCTGAACCTCAGCTCTCTTATCTGTAAAACGGGGGAAGAAGCCGCATCTGCAAAAGTTGTCTTAAGGAATAAATGACATATGAAAATACAATTCTCGGGCCGGGCGCGGTGGCTCAAGCCTGTAATCCCAGCACTTTGGGAGGCCGAGACGGGCGGATCACGAGGTCAGAAGATCGAGACCATCCTGGCTAACACGGTGAAACCCCGTCTCTACTAAAAATACAAAAAATAGCCGGGCGAGGTGGCGGGCGCCTGTAGTCCCAGCTACTGGGAGGCTGAGGCAGGAGAATGGAGTGAACCCGGCAGGCGGAGCTTGCAGTGAGCTGAGATCCGGCCACTGCACTCCAGTCCGACAGAGCGAGACTCCGTCTCAAAAAAAAAAAAAAAAAAAGAAAATACAATTCTCAATAACTGTGCATTCCCTTCTTTTTCTCCTCCCCTGAAAGAGGTTGCAGAGGAGAAGGAACACATAAAAACTCTAAAGAAGTTTCTAGAGAATAAATTACCCAAACAGCAAACCAAAAACCTGAGCCTTTCATCTAGCTCTCAGCTGCTGGACGTCCTCCCAGGAGAAGCCAATTCTGCCCGAACATCCAAACTCTGATGGCTAAAGGAGACACAGGTGGTCCAGCACCTCTCTGGGATTGTTGATGGTTCTAGAAGCCAAGATTGAGAGAGGTGGAAAGAAGTAGTAGAAGGAGGAACAGAGGGAGAAGGAGTTGTGGAAGAAAATACGAAGAAGGGAGCAGCAACCAGACCCACCTATGTCAGGGAGACACGGGGATGATCATTAGAGAGTGGGAGATGGCCGAGAGAACCTCCAGCATAGCAGCTTGAAGGCAAGACATTTAGTATCAAGTATCAATACCCACTCGTTAGTTGTGGCTGCCTCCAGTGAAGTGTCAAGGGTGGTGACATTGAACCAGATGCCGCAGAAAACAGGACTGTCTTTGATGAGCAATACCTGCCACGAGTGGGGAACGGAGTGGTGATGTGTGTCCCATACGTATGTGGGGCCACCATAGGGACCCTGCCACAGTAAGGAGTTTATTCATCTCCGTTGCAAGCAGCCCTCCTGTCTCTCCGTTATGGTGTCTTTAAGACAGTTTAAGTATTGATGTGAAGATGATGTATGGGTGAATAGATATAGTTCAGTTATCTTTAGGTCAGGAAGTTGTGTATTTAGAAAGTATTTGATGCAAAAAGGATACAAGAAAAACTGCTGGCCTTCTAGGGTACATCATCCATTATATGTAAATGTCAATCACAGGGAGCCCACTGCCCTGGGAGCCCGCGGGAAGGTTGAGAGGTGGTGGTGCAGCTCAAGGAGTGAAGCAGTCAGGGGTATCAGCGGAGAGGGCCTTAGGTGCAGGAGTCTAGCAGGCTTTAACAGAGGCCAGGGACATGGATGAATAGAGCTGGGGTGGGGGCCGGGGGCAATATGACTGGTTACCTCGTAGTTACGCAGTATATTTAAAGTGTGGGGGTCTCTCAAATTGTTCCCTGAGACTTAATAAGCATGTACTGAGCTTTTCTCTGTTGCAGGTTTCCAGCCAGACAGTAGAACTAAACAGAGACCTAACCAAGGCTGGGGGCTCCCTGTCCTGGAGTAACTCCCAAAAATAGGTGCGGTGGACAGGGGCGTCCCACCTGGTCAGCCCACCCTGGTACTGCATCCTGGCTGCCATGGACCTCATTTGTTTACAGCCTATAAAAGCACATGCTACCCCCGCTGTGTCCTCCTTCTGCTAATGCCCTCCATGGCTCCCCATTACTCTTACGCTATTGGAACAACATCTAAGTGCTTGCTGTGCCCAGCAAGGCCTGAAGAATCCAGCCCCTGCCTCTTTCTCCACCTGTTTTCCCACCTGAATTTTGGCTCCAGTCACACTGGGCTTTTCCCAGTTCCTGCAACATTCCAGCGTCTTTCTCACACTGGGGACAGCCCCGCCTGTCCCCAGCATGATGGGAGAGGTTCTCTCGGCCATCTCCCGCTCTCTAATGATAATGCGGGACACCTGCAGCTCCTCCCTCCTGTCTCAGCTTCTTCGTGGCTTCCCCAGGGAGCTGCCTGTGGCCCCCAGGTGAGGTGAGTCCTCCACCTTAATGCGCAGCTTCCCCACAGCATGGAGCGCAATTGTCATGAGATGTGTCGATGTGTAATCATCAGACGTCTCATTTCCACCTTCTCTGCCACGTCAAAGGCTCCATGAAAGTGGGGACCCGGCTTGTGTCCTTCGTAGTGACAGCTGCAACAGTCGCAGGGCCTGGCAGAGAGAAGGTCCAAATATGTGTGGAGTGAATGAACGATAGTCCCTCCATCAAGGCTCTAGGGAGTGGAGGCTCTGGGCCTCCACTCAGGTGAGAACTGGAGAGCACAGGCGTGGCTCGGGCAAGCCTGACTGCGGAGGACCCAGAGTTGCCACCAGACACCAGCCTGGCATATTCGTATCAGCTTCTTCTTGTGCAGGTGGGCATGGTGGAGCTGCAGCCCCCAGGCTCCGTGCAGGTCCAGGTTCCCCTCCTCCTTGTCCTCCTGATCACTCCTCGGCTTCTTCGTCCCCCCCCATTCCCGCATGGACGCTCCCTCTGTGCCCTGCAGGCTTGACTGCCGAGTGCAAAGTCCCAGATTTTTCTCATTTCCCTTTGTTGAGTTGTGACCAACCATTTTCTTTTGGTCTTATTTTGGGTTTTTTGGTTTTGAAAATAATTTCAACTTTTATTTTAGATTTGGGGGGTCTACGTGCGGTATATCGTGTGATTTTCTTACGGAGCCTTGCTTCTCTAACACGCTCAGCAAAATGCCCATTGCTGAGCCCTGCAGCTGTGGTGGCCTTCCCGTCTGCTCGCCAGACCGACTGACCCCTTTCCACACAGTCCTTGGGTCAACAGGTAGCTCAAGGTGGGGACCAGGGGAGCAAGTCCTTATCTGGGACAGCGGAATGGGGGTTCTGGAGTCTGCAGACTAACTACTCCTCAAGGAACCTCAGGCTGATCACTTAACACGAGCTCATCAGAAAGGAGTTCACAGCCCACCTCACAGGGTAGCTGCAAGTCCTAAAAGGAATGACTAGCAGGCCCAGCACAGGGTCTGGCACACAACTGGCACTCAATAAACGGTGGGCCCTTCCTTCGAATGCCCTGATGAAGCAGGCAGGGCAGGCAATACATTCGCAGCATACAGGCCCTGCAGCCCAGGGCCTGAGTCACACATCCACGGCCTCCCAGCCAAGGGAAGTGACGAAGTCTTCTGACTCCCAGCCGTGGGTTCTTTTCAGGACAGCACAGCCCTTGTGGACAGGGATAAAGTAGGGGGCAGGTGCTGTCAAAGGTGCTGAGGGTGCAATAGACGGGGCCTCTCCAGGACAGCAGAATGTTGCAGAGACACCGTGTCACAGTGTTGCAGGGACACCGTGTCACAGCATTGCTGGACAGAAGCACCCCTTGTCAAGAGGCCAGGGGCATCTATGTCATCACGAGATTGGGCCCTGGGTGAAAACAGCGCTGCTCCCCTGGACTTTCCCCACCTGGGCATGAGGCCACAGCAACTCGCCCTGTCAGGGGCCAGGGCAGATCAGTGTCCTCCGCACCCTTGGGCACCACGATGGGCACATCAAGTCATGGCACGTTTGCCTGATTTGCCAATCTGTTGACTGTGCCCCCACTGGCCCTCAAGTCCTATTCATTGGGCGGTAAACATGTTACCTAGCAACCGAGTGTCAATATCAACAAAGGCTCAGATGAAGTTGTTAATCTGGGCAAGACTGACAGTGGGGCCAAGGCGCTCCGAGCGCCGCTCCTCCGCTTATTGTCTGACACTTAGACTTGCCCACGAGGATATCGATGCTCAAAAGACCCCACATCTCCCTCCACTATAAAAATTAAATGAAGTGTGCATCACAGGCAGGGAAAAGGCACCGGCACTGGCCTGCCTGGTGATCTTGCTTGTCTTTTTTCTCTTCTCCCCCAAGTACCATAGCCCGTGGGCTGGAGTGCTTCCCCTGAATGCAGCAACCGCTGCTAATTTCTGGGAACAATGGGGGACGCTCCAGGGCTGGTGCCCAGCACCCGAGGAGACACGCCTGTCATTTGTCCTGTGTGTGGGGCCCCAGGTGGGGTGACGAGGGCGCAGCTGGTTCTGGGACCCAGCCCTGTGCCAGGCTGAGGCCGAGGATCTGCACTGTGGAATGAGGGTGACCACGTGGCAGGCCCTGCATGGGTAGGGGCAGGGGCTGCAGCCTCAGCAAAGGCCGGGGCGATGTTCCCTGGAGTTCATATTGCAGTGGCGACAGGCAATCAATGAATAAGAAGTGGCCCCATCATGGAATGCCGTGCAGACATCTGGGGAAGGTCATTCCAGGTCGAGGGGACAGCAAACACGAAGTCCTCAGGGTGGGTGGAATGTGTCTGGTATCTTCAGGAGTGTCTGGGCTGGAGAAAGAGATGAGATGAGGAGGATGTGGGGCTTAGATGGCACATGGCCTGCAGGGCCACGGCAAGGGACTTCAGAGGAGTTGGTCCTGAGGAGAGAGGCAAGCCAGCAGAGTGGATCCATCCAGGAGGGCCTTGGTCTGATTTCCACAAGGCTCAGTGCATGGAGATGAGGATGCCCTAGCCTGGATCAGGGCAGGCAGGCCAGGAAGGAGGCTCTAGCAGAGGCCAGGCAAGTGGAGCTGGATGGGGCAGTGACACCACACCCCCAAGGAGTTGGTGGAGCAGTAGAGTGTGCCTAGCGGGAGACCTAGCCTGGGTGGGGCTGGGGACAGGAGGTTTTGGTTGGGGGCACAGGGCTGAGCACTAGGGCTAGGCCTCGGCTCCTCCCCTCTGTGTCCTTGGAAAAGCATGTCCCCGCTCAGGGCTCTGGTTCCTTGACTGCTATTGGGACTACTCTTTGACCTGTCTACACTGCAGGCATGCAAGGAGGTCAGGCAGCACCATGAGCTGGGAAAAGCATGGGTTTGGTGTTGGACCAAACTCGGTTCTAAGCCTGACTGCGCTGGTCATCAGCTGTGTGACCTTGGGTGAGCTATGTAACCTCTTCGGGCCTCAACTTTTCTTTCTTTAAAATGGGCTAACGGCACTTACCTCATGGTGTTTGGTCGGTCATTGATGTTCTGTCCAGCACATGTTTTTTCAGCATCAGCCACTATGCGAGGCATAGAGATGAGTGAGACCCCACCCTTTTCCTCTTGAGGGGAAGAAGACCAGCTCATCGAGAACGATTACAAGCCTGGACAACATAACAAGATCCCATCTCTATGAAAAATTTTAAAATGAAAAAAATAGCCAGGCATGGTGATGCATGCCTGTAGTCCTAACTCCTCAGGAGGCCGAGGCAGGAGGATCGCTTGAACACAGATGGAGGCGGCAGTGAGCTACAATCATGACACTGCACTCCAGCCTGAGAAACAGAGCAAGACGCTGTCTCACAAAACAAGCAAACCAACCAAACAAAAGAACAGTTACAGTCCGGGGAGTCGTCCCCTAGGAAGCCCCCAGCACCTCTGCTCCTGCCTGGTGGGGAGCAGGTGGTGGCAGCAGAAGTGAGGGGTCTTGGAGGGAGGTGTTAGAGTAGGGCAGAAGGAGTCGGGGTTAGTGTTCAGAGGGCTGGGTTCTGGGAGGTCCCTACCCACCACCCTGATTTGCAGTGTGACTCTGGGCAGGTCCTTCTTCCTCTGAGTCTTGCTGTCCATCCTTGGGAAGCAACAATATTGAATGGGATACTGTTTAAGTTCCTTCCAGCCCTAGACCCTGCAAGAAGGCCCCTCCCTCCGCTGTGGGCCTGGGGCCAGAGATGGGCAGTCCTCAGCTCAGGCTCACGGAGGCCTTGTTGCAGCTCTCCTAGTACCAGCCACATTTCAAGGCAACCTCCCAAAGCATCTCCTACCAATCAGGGGTTCCCTCAGCAAGACAGATTCCAGGAGTTTCAGGGGGTCCCAGGGGTGACACTAACTGCCTGATGGAATGTTATGCCTTCACAGTTTCTTAACTCCATTTTTTTGTTTTATTTTGTTTTGTTGTTGTTTTTTGAGACAAAGTCTCGCTCTATTGCCCAGGCTGGAGTGCAGTGGTGCGATCTCGGCTCACTGCAACCTCTGCCTCCCGGGTTCAAGCAATTCTCCCGCCTCAGCCTCCCAAGTAGCTGAGACTGCAGGCGCCCGCCACCACACCTGGCTAATTTTTTTGTATTTTTAGTAGAGATGGGATTTCACCATGTTAGCCAGTATGGGCTCTCGATCTCTTCACCTCATGATCTGCCCACCTCAGCCTCCCAAAGTGCTGGGATTACAGGCATGAGCAACCGCGCCAGGCTTCTTAACTCCGTTTTTAAAAGTCTTTTGAACTCTTCAGATCCTTAAAGGAAAAAGTGGGGCCTGAATGCTTCAGCCTGTCTTGAATTCTTGCTAATCTCTATCTGAAACGAGGGGAGTACAGTGTCAGGATACTGTCTCGAGAAGGCAAGACCATCTAAGCAGAATCTAACAGCATTACCCTACTTTCATTGTGCATAGGGGCATGCTACCTTCTACTATGGATGGTGCAATTAATACAGTACAGACGAAAAGTTCCTTTTAAAATACATTCATTTAATAAGCAAAGGAAGCCAGTTTTGAGGGGGAAAAATATTGCATTGAAATGTATGAAATTGCCAATATTCAACCACTGCTGACCTACAGAAATGGTAATTTTGTGTAGCTGAGGCTATTGTAAAGTAAGGATGGCAACAATAGCAGCTAGCTTTATTGAGAACTTACTATGGTCAAGCATTTGCTTTTCAAGGACTATCTAATTTAATCCCAGAGTCAATGGAGCATTTGGAAAGCACTGCAATCAATACATACAAAATCCACCATAGCTTTGTGATCTTGGGCAAATGCCTTCCCCTCTTTGGGCACGGGCTTCTCCAGAACCTGGGCCTTCCCTTGTCTGTCACTCCACAGCCTACAATCCACCCCTTGGGCATATTTACTGAGCAGCTAATATACAAAGCCATGGCTGAGGACCAGGGATGAGGGACAGAACTGTGGCAAGACATTGTCCCAGCCTCCAGGGAGAGAAGCAAGAAGCCACGTGCATGTGACGATGGGCCCAGTAGCCAGAAAGTCCCCACTGTCCAGCCCACAGGGGAAAGACATAAGCACGGCACAGTGGTCGCAGGCTACCTGAGAACCCACTGCAGTGTGGGCCCCTTAAAGGCCAGGACTGAGTCATATTCACCTGCAAAGAGCTGAAGGGCACAGGTGATGAGAGAGGAGAATGAGGTGGAAATAGGTCACTGGGCATGGGGCCAGGAGGGACAAGCAGAGGAGGGACCTGAGATGAGATGGGACCGCAGAGGCACCAGAAGGTAGGAGCCAGCCTCCGGGCTGTTTTTCTTGTGATTACAGAGCATGTGTAAGGCTGAAAGGTGCTGTCTCAGCTTACCAGTCAGCCCACGGGACTGTTGCCCTAAGCCTGTGCACACGTGGCACAGATGCTACCAATGCCAGTACAGTCGGGGACAGCCATCCCCAGAGGCGCTGACGCTGGGCTGTGTGCATCTGGAGAAGGGTCCATTGGTCCCTGCCACCCTCTCTCCAGGGCTCTGGCTCAGACTGGGTGGCAGGACTTGAAGCCACCACTCAATGTATGCTCCATGCTCAAAGGCACGGAGTGCTGGGGGATGCCGGGGGACAGACCTGGTGTCCGGGATTCCTAAGTGGGCCACAGCAGTGGGTGGGTCTTGCAAGGTGGGGCCAAAGGATGAAAGTGACTTTAGGTTCACGATGCCAGGGAGAACAGAAAGAAATCAGGTAGGTGACAGTGACAAAGGTGGGAGTTGTGAGCTGCTGTGAATCTGAAGTCACATAAAAGCCTCTCCTTTCTGTGTGGATTACACTCCCTCCAAAGAGAGATGGCAGGGAGAGGAACAGCATACAGGACCATGGGACGACAGAAATAGAAAAGTTAAACCCAGGGTTCTCTCAGTAGGATTTAGAGAGAGGCCAAGATGGGAGGGGGAGAAACCTGGAAAGGGAATAGACAAGTTGCAGGCCACAGTCAGGCGGCAGCAACTTCAGCTGTGCTGGTCCTGCCAAGGCAAAAGGAAGAAAAGCAGGAGAGACCTGCTGTCAGCCTCCGAGGAGAAGCTGCAGCCTCAGTTTCCTCCTCCCTACAGCAGGGCTGATACTACCGGCCCTGCCCGTGGCTGTGAGGAACTAAATCTCCCATCCTGCCCCTTGCCCTGGGGTACAGCAGGATGCTGCCCACGGCCGAGGGGAAGTTGAGGGAGCGTGGAGGGCGAGGCTTGCAGGAGCTGCCGCCTGGAGGGTGCCCTGGGCTAGAAGCACTGGGGGCCTTGCAATGGCCATTGTCTCATGGGTTGAGTCCCAGAGAAGGACTCAAAAAGATGAAGAAGAGCAGGAAGCAGGAAGAGAGTGCGGGCTGAACAGAGGGAGAGCAGGATGCCATAAGGGGGAGCCCTGAGGTGAGCTGAAGAGAGGAGGCAGGTGGTCAGGGGAACAGGCTGGGGAGGGCAGTGGGCAACCTGTATTAAAATGCATATTTACCTAATGCAGGGCAGGTGTGGTCACTCTGTCCTTCACCCCTCCCACCGCATGACTAACTTGGGCTGGGGGAGCCTGGAAGGGGACACTGTGGGGACCCAGGGCCCCACCCTGCTTTGCCTCCTCCCGCCACCTACCCCGTGAGCAGGGCCCAGTGCGGAGGGCCGGTGGAGGCGCTCCTTCAGTGTGGCCTGCAGAGCAAGTCCAGCTCCCCCTGCAAAGGCCCAGTTGTGCCCCCGTTATCACCAACCTCAGCCTTGGGGCTAAGGATTCACCCAAATCAGAGCCCAGGTTGTGCCTTGTTTAGTCTGGTCCGGCTCCTATCCCGAGCTCTACCCCTATCTGCCTGGGTCAGAGGCACCACAGTGGCCCAGTGCTGCTTCTGTGGGTCTGGCCCCCACAGAGGCTGCAGGCGCTGGCTCTGTCCTTCACCCTGGCTGCTCCCATCCACCACACTCTGTCCTCACCCTTTCCCTGCCCTGCTCGCTGCTGAGTTGGGGATCAACTCACTGTGCCCCAGGGGTAGAAGTGGCTAAATACATGCCCCGGGTGCGTGGGCAAGTGCTCAACAGATGTGAGCTGTGAGATGCATTCTAATCTGTTTTCTGACTTTTCAGTGCTGCAGTTTATTCATCTTGAAAATGGGATTCATGCAACGTCAAGTAGCTCCTGATGCAATGCACTGAGTAGGGCGTGGCTTCCCTTCTGTGGTTTTCTTGCCCAAAAGCACATCATCTGAATTTAAACGTGAGGAAGCATAAGACAAATCAACACTGAGAGACATTTCCAGAAAACAACTGATCAGGACTCTTCAAAAGTGTGAAGGTCATGAAAGACAAGAACAGATGTAAGGCTCTCCTTAGAACCCTCCACTCTAAGGAGACAGGACCACAAGTGCAAAGTGGTCCTGCACGAGATCCCAGAGCAGAAAAAGGTTGTTACCAGGAAAAACTCATCTATGGATTGTCGACAGTGCCAAATCATTGTCAGTGTCCTGGGTTTTGATCTTTGTGCCGTGGGTTTGTAAGACGTTAACATTAGAGGTGGACTGGGTAGGAAGGTGTGACAGGAACTTTTTGGACCATTTTTGCAAAATTTTTTCAAGTTTGAAATTATTTCAGTATAAAACATGTTTAAAAGTAGGGCTAACGATAGCATCTCTCTGGTAGGTAATTGGGGAGAATATAAAAGTTAATACATGCAAAGTGCTCAGAAGGGTTCCGGACACCTAGTCATGCTCCGAAGGTGTCAGCTTTTATTTCCAGTGGCCTGGCCCAGCAGCCCTGGGCCCATGGAGTCCCAGCTGTCAGAGCCAGGGGAACACAGGCCAGCTCCCTTCCTGGAAAGAGGCATTCGTCTGTCTATACAGAGACCAACTCCAGGGTTCCAAGCCCTGTGCTGAGCCCTGGGGATATGGTGGGAGAAGGAGAGCCCAGCCCTGTTCCTGACACCACCTCCCCGAGCTGGGTGGCAGAAGTTCACAGACCCATCCCATGACAATGCGGTCTGTGAAGGGAGGTCTCCAGGGAATGTCCTTCCAGCCCCTGCCCCATGGCTGGCATATATCCCTGGCAGAAACTCTACAGCTACCATGTGAAGGGTGGCAGAGACTTACACTGGGGAAGGGAGGAGTGTGCAAGCTGGGGACAGCATGTGAAGGCCCGAGGCAGAAAGAGTCAGAGCCTTGGTGGGGGTCAGGGGATGCTGAGAGATGTCAGGCCAGTGTGACCCGAGCCCAGCAGCTTCACCAGACAACCTGGGGCAGAGCTGAGGGCCACCAGGGATGGGTACCACAGTCCCAAGCACCACTGAACTTAAACTGCAAAGACAGCTGATCTTGCAGATGTGTAAGCAAACAGGCCACACGCCTAAAGTAAGGATTTTTTTTTTTTAGTGGAAAAAAATCACGTAGGCTCTAACTCTTGTGAGGGACATGGTGATCTTGAGGCCGGAGCCAATGTACCAACGGTAAGAAGAAAAAGCACCCAAGGGGTTCCACCATGAAAGGCTGGGATGTTGCAGGCACCGAGCAAGCACCTTCTGTCCACGGGCGCTGGCCAGGATTCCCAACGTGCTTTCACAGCGCCCTTGCCCCCAGCCCACTGGTGGACATCGGCAGGTGCTTCGGCCCCCATTTAACAGACTGAGCACTGGAGAGCTGAGTGTGGCGGAGACCAGAGGGCTCTTGGCCTGGGCGGGGCTTGGCCCACCAGGATAAGCTGGGGAAGGGCTGAAGCAGAAGGAGAAGGGTCCTCTGAGCCTGCCCTTCACCCCCGCGGAGGGTTGGAGAGGAAGGAGAACTGAGTCAGTAGCTGGAGTGCTGGACGATTCCTCAAAGCCTGCGAACCTCTCATTCCTCACTAGGAAAGCAGAGATACAAAGGTCTCCTTGGCAAGGTGGCAACGGGCATCAGCAGTGATCTTCGTGAGCCCTTGCCCCAGTGTCTGGCACTAGATGGAAGTCCCCCTTCCCTCTCACCCTTAGGTAAGGATGCCTCATAAGCATAACGAGTTAAGCAGGCTCCAGATTCCGCACCCACATCATCCCTGACTTCCTTCATGCTGACACCCTTCCCAGCCAGCCCGCCCTGGGAGCCCAGCAAAACGACAGTGATGGCCGTGCTTACTCAGTTGACACTCAGAGTGTCACACTACCATGTGCCAGATGCTGGACCAAGGACTTCATACAGATAAACTCATTTACTTTTCATAAGCTCCACAGGAAGTGGATACCGACCTCATCCTCCTTCACAGAGGCACAGATAAGAAATCTTTGAATGTATTATCAGTGCAGGGCTAGAACCCTGTCTCCGCACAACTTCTCCTGTGCCTATAGTTGAACCCAGGAAGTGTGACCCCCCAGTGTCAGCACTCAACCACTGTGCTACCCCACTGCTGCTGAGGGGAGCAGTAGCATTGTAGGTGTGGGTTGAATTGTGTCCCCTCAGAAAGATCCAGTGAAGTCCTAATCCCTAGTTCCTCAGAAAGTCAATTAGGGGTTTATTTGGAAATGGGGTTTTTGCAGATGTAATCAAGATAAGGTCATTAGGATTAGCCCAATCCAATATCACTGGCACCCTTATATAAGCAGGAAATTTGGACACAGAGAAATAGACACATATGAAGAAGAAGGCAGAGATCACGGGGATGCTTCTAGGAGCCCAGCCATGCCCGAAATGCCAGCAAACCACCGGAAGCTAGGAGAGAGGTACGGGACGGATTCACCCTCACCACCTTCAAAAGGAAGCAACCTTATCGACACCTTTGATCTCAGACTTGTAGCCTCCAGGCCTGTGAAGCCAGCATTTCTGCTGTTTTGCCACCGGTTTGTGGTGGTGTTACAGCAGCCCTAGGAAATTAATACAATCACTATAGTCTTTCTATGGCATTTCCCAATGCAACTCCCCATTATTTTTTTAGGAAAGGATCCATATATTCATTACATTATCAAAAGGGTTTCTAATGTTGGCACTATTTCTTTTTTTTTTTTTTTTTTGAGACAGAGTCTCACTCTGTCGCCAGGCCGGAGTGCAGTGGTGCGAGCTCGGCTCACTGCAACCTCCGCCTCCTGCCAGGTTCAAGCAATTCTCCTGCCTCAGCCTCCCGAGTAGCTGGGAATACAGGTGCCCGCCACCATGCCTAGTTAATTTTTGTATTTTTAGTAGAGATGGGGTTTCACCATGTTGGCCAGGATGGTCTCAATCTCTTGACCTCGTGGTCTGCCTGCCTCGGCCTCCCAAAGTGCTGAGAGTACAGGCGTTGAGTCACCGCGCCAGGCCTATTCCTGGCACTCTTGATGTTTTGGGCCACCAAATAATTCTTTGTGCATGTGGGTGGGGAGGGCTGTCAAACATGTGTGTGATCGTGTGCTAATACACTCATACAGGCACTCAACTGGCACACACATATGCTCACACTCACATTTTTCACCCATGCTCACATGCCATTTTACATCTAACCATCTCACTCCAGGGGTGCATAGCATCCCAAAGTCCTTCCATGTACCTGAGGTTAAGAACCCTTGCTGCTTTAAAGAGAGGGAATGATGTTAACGTAGTAAGGAACCAAGATTTTCAGCATAATATAAAAGAAATACAACTGTAAGATAAAATAAGTTTAAAAGCCCTGTCATCATAAACTTGAATTGGAAATATCAGTATGAGCTCATGATGGATTTTCTCTTTCAAAATATCCAGCCACTAAAAAGTCCTATAAGTCACACCACCTCAGAGGCAATGAGCATTATGATTCCAGACTGGGCTCTCCAAGGACCCAGGGCACCTTGGAGAAATGGGTGATTCCAGGGCTAGGGAAGGAAAAATACAAGATGAGGTTTCTTGTTATACACAAAAGCAAGGAGGTTAGAAGGAGCCAACTCAAAATGCCTCATACTGGCCAATGATGGGACAATTTCACCATTTAAAAATGACCACAATGAGCAGTGGCTCATGCCTGTAATCCCAGAACTTTGGGAGGCTGAGACAGGAGGATTGCTTGAGGCCAGGAACTCAAGATCAGCCTGGGGAACACAGGGAGACCTCATCTCTACAAAAAGTAAACAAAATTAGCCGGGCGTGGTGGCACTTGCCTGTAGTCCCAGCTACTCAGAAGGCTGATGTGGGAGGATTGTTTGAGCCCGGGAGGTCAAGGTAGCAGGGAGCCAGAATTGCACCACTGCACTCCTGCCTGGGCAACAAAGTCAGCCCTCGTCGAAAAAAAGGAAAAGAAAAAGACTAAATGGCTCGAAGCAAACCAAGTATTGAGTTCATAATATTTTTAAAGACTCGGCCAGCCACAGGGGCTCACGCCTATAATTCCAGCACTTTGGGAGGTTAAGACGGGTGGATCACTTAAAGTCGGGAGTTTGAGACCAGCCTGGTCAACATGGTGAAACCCTGTCTCTACTAAAACACAAAATTAGCCAAGTGTGGTGGTGCGTGCCTGTAATCCCAGCTACTTGGGAGGCTGAGGCAGGAGAATCGCTTGAACCTGGGAGGTGGAGGTTGTAGTGAGTGGAGATTGTGCCACTGCATTCCAGCCTGGGTGATACAGCGAGACTTCATCTCAAAAATAAATAAATAAATAAATAAATAAAAACTTTTTTGTTACTTCTGGAGGATGCTAGGAAACCAATATGTTATTTTGAAAAAATTTAAGAGAAAGAATCAAGCACTTACCCTGCCTTTCCCGTATAAACCTGAGTCTAGGGAAATAATGAAGTAAAAAATGTTACAATGTTACAGAAGAATTTCACCTAGAAAGCACAGAAAGAATAATAGGCCATCACCACTTTGCAGAACTAATAAAGTAATGAGCTATTAAATTACATATTTTACATACATATATTATATATTAAATTATATTATAATAATGGCTGCTAGAACCATAAAGTGAAAGGCTGTGGGAAATTTACAATGGATGGATGAAATCAACACCACCTCAATCTACTAATGAGTTGTCACTTCACAAAAAGAATCAGAAATTGTGCACCTCCCAATAAAATGCAACAGGAAGCACCTGACACCACTTCTGAAAAATTATTTTCGAAAAAACTGAACCCAAACCTAATCAAGCTTCTGAATGTAACCATAAGTTCACAAGCAATGCACTAGATTGGGGGCGTGATGACTAAGAACATAGAGATGAAACAGCAATCAGTGAAACTGAGAATATAAAAAGCTCAGACGACAAATGACCGGGCTTTTTTCTAATATAAAAAAGACATTTTTTAAAAAACAAAAAGGGGAGCGAGGCGAAAACTGTTACAAATTAAAGAGACTTGAGAGACCTATCAACCAAAAGCAATGTGTATACCCTGTCTGGGCCCTGATTTGCATGAATGATTATAAAAAGGCATTTATGGGACAACTGAGGAAATTTCAACTGATGGATTTCAATTAACATTAAGGACTTCTTGTTAATGTGTTTAGGCTTAATAATAATGTCATTGTAGAGTTTTAAAGAGAGCCTTCACCTTTTAGAGGTGTATGTTGAAGTACCTAATGGGGAATTAAGATGAGGGGGCTGTGGGCTAGGAGCCAGGGACTGGGGGCTGGCCATAACAGATCTTTGTGGCAGCTACGTGACAGTTGCTATGTGATAGATACTGCTCTCTTTACCACTATGTATGTGTAAAAGTTTTTGTGATGAATTGTTTTTGCCGAGGACCAAAGGTCCAACTGGGCTCCAATCCTGCCAGGGATCTCAGATACTTTCGCTAATGTCTTGGTTGCTCCCGTAAGACTGCCTGGGTCACTGCATCCCTAGTATAGGCAGGTGTCAGCGATAGGGGGCGGTGGAGCAGCCAGAAAGCCTTCCTGGAAGAGGTGGTGCCTGACCTGAGCCCTAAAGCGAGTGTCCCCCAATGCGAGGAGATGGGAAGTTTGGGTCATCAGGCAGGGGACCCAGAACAAACCCCACCAGAGACACTGGCAAAAGGGCACACAGGAGATGCTTGGGCTGTGACTGGCAGTGAGACAGAAATGAGGACACGCTGTACACACACTGGAAGAGTGGCGTCTGTGGCTTGGGGAAGGACTGGATGTGGGAGAGCAGGAGTCAGGGAGGCCCCTGGGTGCTGGAGAGGCAGGTGGGTGCTGGAGGTGCTCGTAGTTGGGATGGAGCTCATCGCTGGGGAACAAGCCAGGGGTAAGAACAGGTAGCCCAGGAAGTTAGCACAGAGTGGTAGGGCTGGAACCCAGTCTCCCCACAACTTCTGCTGCACTTATCCCACTGCCATAAACTTCCCGCTCTTCTAAAGACGTGCCAAAAAACCTATGAAGGATGATATAGAGGTTTAGAGGGAAACTGAAAGGGTTCACCAGGAGGGTTAGGGAGATAGTATGTTGTCTCCAGGTTAAAGTAGAGCAGCCGGCCGGGCATGGTGGCTCACACCTGTAATCCCAGCACTTTGGCAGGCCGAGGTGGGCGGATCACGAGGTCAGGAGATCGAGACCATCCTGGCTAACACGGTGAAACCCCGTCTCTACTAAAAGAAATACAAAAAGTTAGCCAGGTGCGGCGGCGGGCGCCTGTAGTCCCAGCTACTCGGGAGGCTGAGGCAGGAGAATGGCGTGAACCCAGGAAGCAGAGCTTGCAGTGAGCCGAGGTTGCGCCACTGCACCCCAGCCTGGGGGACAGAGCGAGACTCTGTCTCAAAAAATAAATAAATAAATAAATAAATAAAGTAGAGCAGCCAAGTATCCCCCAGCCAGGGCAGATATTAAAAAATAAGGATTTTTTTTTTTTTTTTTTTTGAGACACAGTCACACTCTGTTGCCCAGGCTGGAGTGCAGTGATGTGATCACAGCTCAGTGCAGCCTCAACCTCCCTGGGCTCAGGTGATCCTCCTACCTCAGCCTCCCTAGTAGCTGGTACTAAAGGTGTGTGCTACCACACCCAG